>NC_058134.1:125788452-125897920 GCF_016433145.1 Gracilinanus agilis
GCCAAGGAAATGGCTCAGAGGGGAAGTGGCAGAGCCGAAGTCCACCCCCACTTCTCTGTCTCTCTCTCACTCACACACACACACGTGTATTACATGTGTGGTCTCAGAACACTCTGTCCTCCATACTGTCCTGGGACCTGTTTATTTTTCCTTCCTTCCTTCCTTCCTTCCTTCCTTCCTTCCTTCCTTCCTTCCTTCCTTCCTTCTTTCCTTCCTTCCTTCCTCTCTTTATTTCTCTAATCTCTTTTCTCTCAAAATAAATTTTGTATTTAAAAATATTTAATTGCATGTGATTAAATGTGAAGTATTCCAAATAATGAAAACAACATTAACTGTGCAACTAAGAGAGGTAGAAAAACCATAAGCATGACTGTCTAATGGATAGGATACTAGCTTGGACGGAATATAGGGTTACTTAATAGAGTACATGGAAATAAACTTTCAAAGGGTGAGGTGGATCAGAGTGTAGTGACCCATACTAATTAATTTTTATTTTTCCTCTATAGGTTATGAACAGTAATTGAAGGTTGTTAAATAAAGAATCAAATTATAAAAAAAACATTCTCTAGAAAAAAATTTCCACATATTGAAAGGGGAAGTTATGACAAGTTGGGATCCTATTAAACTTAATTGTGTTAGGTAATAAAGTCTTGGATTAAGGTAGTAAAAATGAAAAGGAAGAGAGAAATGTAAAAGAAACATCCAAGAAAGTTAGCTTTGGGTAGAGGCATGGAAAGGATATGGAGAGGGATAGTATAACATGCTACAGACATTGAAGAATATGAAAACTTTGGAGAGTCACAAGATTTGTCAATAAGGAAGTCATTGGTGATCTTTGAGAAGATGATTTTTCTCGTAATAAATCCTCTGAAACAGTTAAAGTTTTATTTTATTCATTTTACAATTCAGGAAACAGAGTCTCAGGGAAATTAAATGAAAGGAATAGTATATGATAGAATCAGATTTTCTAGGGAAGTTAGGTGATACAGAAAACAAAGGGCTGAGACTGGAGTTGAGAAGACTCATCTTCCTGGGTTCAAATATGACCTCAGGTACTTTTTTTCTGTGTGATTCCAGGCAAGTGGCTTAATATTATTTGCCTCCATTTCCTCATTTATAAAATGAGATGGAAAAGGAAAAGGCAAACTACTCCAGGACCTTTCTTAAAAACAACAACAACAAAACCAAAAAAACAAGTAAACAAACACTCAAATGGGATCACAAAGAGTTGGACATGACTGAACAACCAAAACATCTTCTAACTTAACCAAGGGCACTTTCCTCTGATATTATGCTGCCTTCTTTCATTTTTATAACCCATTTAGGTATTATCAAGCATTTAATACAATTAAGTACCCTTTCCAACAGCAAACCTTTGAGACATCAGGACAGAAGCCTGGCAAATATTAGTAAGGTCAGGATCAAAAGAATGCTACTGTTGAAAGGTTAATTAAGGAACACTGAAAAACAAATTTCATACTATTGTAGAGTATGGCAGTGGTCAGCCTTGAAGGAGGCAAACCTTGTATCTTTTCATCTATCTACCTTATCTTTTTCTACCCAAACTATATGTTGAGATATAGTGTCTGTTAAAATATTTCTGGAATTGAATAGATCATTTTAGAGATATAGCCTAAAGAGGGAAAGCATTGAAGAATCATAATTATATAACTCTGAATACATATTGATTTCATTTGAGCATTTGAACATTTGAGCACCTATGCAAACAGTTGTGGAAGAATCTTTGAGCATTTTATGAGAATAGATTGACTGTCAACACCCCTCCAATGGCTTGATAACTTGATGGATGACACCATTGCATGTTATGTACTTGTAAGGAATTTCCATATGATTTTAAAGTCTACATCAGTGGTTCCCAAACTTTTTTGGCCTACCGCCCCCTTTCCAGAAAAAAAATTACTCAGTGCCCTGGAAATTAATTTTTAAAAAATTCAATAGCAATTAATAGGAAAGATAAATGCACCTGTGGCCACCAGTGCCCCCCTGGATTGCTACAGCACCCACCAGGGGGTGGTGGCACCCACTTTGGGCATCACTGGTCTACATCATACTGTGTGAACCTCAGATTTCCATAAGCAGCATGTAGAGGGCTTCCAAAGTGAAGATAAAGGCATTTAAATAACCTCCACATCATTTAATCAACCAATGCACATTTACTAGATGATTCCTATGCATCAGACATTGTGTTAGATGTTAGGGATTTTGTGTTGTTCAGTCATTTTCATTTATATTCTACTCTTCATGACATAATTTGTGGGTTTCTTGGCAGAGATACTGGAGTGGTTTACCATTTCCTTCTCTATTTATTTTTACATATGAAGAAACCAAGGCAAACAGGGTTAAGTGACTAATACAGCTGGAACATTTTTAGGTGAGATTGCAATTCAAGAAGAATCTTTATGATTTCAGGCCCAGCACTTAATCCACTGTGCCACCTAGCTGAACAGGTAATAGGAATACAATGTTATAAGAAATAGTCCTTATTCTCACAAAGCTTTTATTCTATAACACAAACAATAATAGCAAAGTCTCAAAGTCCAGTATTTGGGACAGTCAGCTCGTCAATAAGTATTTCTGATACGATAGAATAGACAACTCTGTTTTAAATTAACTATGTCAACTAAATACTTGCTTCTATGGTATTATGTTTTGGAAACATGATGTGTGACATGTTCTTCTTAATATCCTAAATCACATGACAACAATGTTCAGTAATACCTATTAAATAGTCTAAGTCTATACTGTCCTCTATACAAGAGTTAATCCCCAAATGAAAGCTTTTCTTCCCCTAGGAAGATGATGAACAAATGCTAGACCCTTGCAGCCCTCAGTAAACATTTAGCAATGTTTTACACGAAATAAAGTGGGGGACAGAAGTATGTAGCTCCCTCTTTAGCCTTTTTACTTTAGTCATTTAGTTTTGTTGTTGAATACTTGTGATTGTATAGTAAAGGGGAAAATGTAGGGAAGAACATGAGAAGAAAGAGGACAGCATTAAAAGCAGCAGAGATCCAAGTACCAGTTTTAAAGAGCCTAAATGAATGAAAATCCTTCCCTACCAAATCAGAATTACCTCATCTCTTAGACAGAAGAGATTATTTCATCTACTTTTACTTCAATAGGAATCTCCTCTTTAGCCCCAGAAAATACACTTCCAGAATTTTCAAGACTTTTATTTAGGGAAAACCCATTCTCGCCTGAGAAATCCAAGGATACATTCTTAGTAATTTCAACTGTTAGGGCATTTCCTCTACACTGAGATTAATCTGCCTTTTGGCAAGTTATGCCCATTGTTCATTACTCTGCTCTCTTTTAAGAAGCAGAAAAGTAACAAGAAGAATTTATAATGACAATAATAACATTTTATAGCACTATGTAGTTTTCAATGCACTTTACAAATATTGTCTCATTTGTTCCTCAAAACAACTCTGAGCAGTGGGTGTTATTACTCTCCAGATTTTGCAGAAGAGAAAACTGAGGTAGACAGTGACTTGCCCAAGACCACTCAGCTAATAAGCAGAATTTGGTTCTAGTCTTCCTGACTCTAGGTCAGGACATCTATTGACTTTGCCATCACCCTGCCTATTAGAAGCCCAATCTTTTCTCCAGATGAACTAATAGACCTCAAGACTATCCAAAGAGAGGTTACTCATTGAGAAGAAGAGAGAAAGAAACTTTACTGATGATAGATTTAAGAACCTGGACTCTTCAGGGAATAAGCACAGTTTGAGGATAGAGGGTAGAAATATAATTTAAGTTGATAAAATCATGAAAGGGGTGGATAGGTAAACATCGGTTTCCACAGTAAATTGCAAGATATTAGACCTAATAGGCACTCTTGGGAGCTTAAAAGAGATAATTTTCAGACAAATAAAAGAAAATTACAATACGTAGTAAACTCAGGGAAGACTTTAGTCCCAAAAGGTGCTATGAACTGAGACCATAGAAAGAAGTACACAAACACATGGATTTTAATTATTAAGGATTTTGAGGGATAGTTGTCCTATCCCTTACTTTTCAAGGTGACATTGTGAAGGTGTTTAAGTAGTAGAATTAGATGTCCTTTCCTATTTGTTCCAGAGATGATATATGACCCACTGTGGCCCTTCATATATTCTTATTTAGAAAGTTGACCAGTCATTTATAGAAGACCATATATATTTCAGTCTATGAATATTTATTTGCTGCTGTATAACCAGTTACTTTCCCATTCATACAAAATCTTGATGAGAATCATGCTTTTGCTAATCAAGGGCAACCTCAATGAAGATGTAATGAGGAAACAAATGTTTTTGAAATTAATATTCAGGTTATTGATTTATATCTTTAGTGTCTCACAATTGGATGAAAAACAAAGAAATAAGTAACACTCCACTTACAACTCATTGATTAAGAAAAAATGTTTTGATTTGGCTGAAGAAAACATTGCCCTACATTCTCTTTTAAAAACCTCCTTGAGAGCAGAACTGTTTTTTTGCTTCTTTTTGTAACCCTAGCATTTAACATGATGCCGTATTAGATACTTTAAAATGCTCATTTACTGACTAACAAGATGACTTTGATCTATACATCAAAATTATTCAGAATTCCTTGGAGAAATATAGCAACTTGTCACGTTAACCTAGGGTAAATTAACTGAAATAATTCTTAACTATCCATTCTTTTATGCCATTATGGCTCCAACTACTCTGAAGAAAGTGATGCATGATTTCTTTTTCTGTTACAGAATATAGTCAGCACATCCTGTCAGTGTTTCACAATATTGCTTGGATTAACAATAAACATTTACTAAACACTAACCATATGTGAGGTATTGTGCTAGGTGCTAGGAATAGAAAGGCAAAAATAGCCAACAACTCTTGTCTTCAAGGAACTTACATTCTACAACAGAAACAGTGTTAGCTATTAAATAACTGTGAGATTCTTTGAAGCAGGAGAGAGGACTAGTGATTAGGGAGTTGAGGAAGGATTCTAAGAGATGGCATCTGAACTGATCCTGGAAGAAAACAACAGATTCTAAGAAATGGTGGAAATGTATTCAACTTTTTCCATTGCCATTATCTTTGTCTAGGCCTTGATCATCTTATCCCTGGGTTATTACAGCAACTTTTTACTGATTCTCTCTTCCTTTAGAGTGCTTCTATACTCTCTTTCATTTTATATTTTACTACCAAAAAGCTTTCCAAATTATCCTTCCAATTCACTTCTTTTCAACATAAATTCAATGAGCACTAGGAGCTTCACTTTTTGTAGACGATTTTGATATGTACTAGGAAAATGAAGGTTCATTAAAATTGATCCCTTTCCCCATGGAGCTTATGATATAGTAAATTTTCAATTTTTCCCTTCATATTCTCTGTTAAGAATTCTCTAACATTCATTTCTGCTAGTGTATTAAGACAAAACCCATTTGCCTGACTCTTGAGGTCCACCATACTATTTTTACCCTGATCATACAACTTTATTTTCCATTGTTCCCTAACACTTAATAAGTCTTTGTTGAATTAAATTAAAATTCTCATTCAGATATGCCAATCATCATCTAGTCCATATTTGTTTGCCTCTGTAAGTTTCGGGTTACATAATTTGTCTTTCCTGGAATTCTGTCCTTTATTGTCTCTATTTAGATTTGACTAATTCTTCTATTTTCTTCTTGTAACCTTTTCCTTATACCTCATCCACTAATTTCTTCCTTCTCTAAAGGCTTATTGTATTTAGACTGTAACATCAACAGATAATTAATTTAGTACTGACTTCTCCATTTGTTTCATATATCTTTGTTTTATAATCTCAGATATAATGTAACCTCAATGAAGTTTTAATATTTTTAATCCCATCAAATGCCTGCTTCAGTGCTAGATACATTATAGATATTCCAAAAACACTCTGATTGAATGAAATGACTCACTTTAATTAGCATTCTACCCACTGATCCTACTGTCAGCTACTCAGTGAGAGGCAGAAGGTATTTTTTCTTTAATGTTTATGATATTTCATCTTTTCTCCCTCTACCTTCCTGTCTCTCTACAGACTAATGGTTTAGTAAGGTTGTTTGGGGATAAGTCCCAAAGCAAAAGGGTTTGTGTACTGAGCAAGAGGATATCTAAATTTGCTGTCCAAGATCTTGCTTGTGGAGTTCTCTTATGGTAGGAGAGCTTGAGTAGAGACTGGTGGACTATCTTCCAGGAATGTGTTAGAGAGCCTTTATCTGTCTTTTAGGGACTCATACAAGACAACTTCTATAGACCTTCCTTGGCAAGCCAACAAACAATTTTTAAGCACCTACTGTGTGTCAATGACTATGCTAAAGTGCTAAAAATCAAAGAAAGGCAAAATAGTACCTACTAAAGAGCTCTTATTCTAATTGGGGAGACAATATGCAAACAAATAAGAAAAAATAAAATTGAACGAGGATAGTTAACAGGGAGAGCACTAATGTTCAAGAGGACCAGGGAAGAGCTGTTTATAGAAGGTGAAATTTTAATTGAGACATGAAGGAGGCCAGGGAAAGATGATTTCACAGAATACCTCCTAATAATTTCACTAAATGGGTCTTCTTAGATTCTAGTTGCACTAATAATTAAATTAATGAAGGAAAAACTAGAGGAATGTAGACATTAGGAAAAGGGATGTTCTTAATAATCCACATAACTGCCAGTAGAGATGGTTGGGCTTCAACTCATTCTCATGCCATTAACTTTCAGTTTTGTTATTAGAGATGAAGGGCCAAATTTAATTCTGTTTTAATGATCATAAAAGACTAACACTATTTATTCAATGTTGCTACTTTGTATGGAATTTAATTCATATTTAATGATTTAGCTGATATCCTGAGTTTTAGGCCTGTAAATTTGAATAAATTTCAGCACTACTTGGCAAAAATCTCACACACAGATTCTTTTAATGTCTGCTTAAAAACCTTGTCATTTTTTACAGTAGACATTCAAATGAGTTAGTCCTTTAGTGAAAGAAATTTGTTTAAAGAAATACTTTGAAATTCTAATTTTAGTCATTAAGCAGATAATCCTTAGCAAAGAAGAACAATGGTAAACTCAATGGCCAGTGCTTTCCAAGGGAAAACATTTACAATTGTTTCATAGCTTTTAAATTAGAAAACAAGGGTTTGCCCTAAGTAAAGCTTCAAGTGAAAGAAGTTAATTCACTTTCACTAATACTACAAAAAATGTCTGAAGTGAATCCAACAAATGTTTATTGAACCTACTCTGTGAGGAGCACTGTGCCAGGTACCAGGGATGCAAGGACAAACAACATAGTCTCTACCTTTGAGGGGTTTATGTTCTAGTTGAGGGAAACTAACACACATACAGAACTGATGATACAATCTGCATAGAAAATAATATGAATTAATTTCATAAAGTACAACTAGGAGCATGGAGGTCAGGAAGTGCCTCATGATGGAAGTGGTGACTGAGTTGTGCTTTGAAGAAAGCCTAGGGTCTCTAAAAAGCAGAGGTGAGTAGGAATTGTATTCTAGAGAGAGGAAGGGATCACTTGGACAAAGGAAGTAAGATTTGTGATTGGATAGTATGTACAGAAAGCAGCAGGCAAATTTTACTGAAAATGAGATAATAGATAGGGCAAATATGAATTTAGGCTTAGAAGATAGGAAAGAGACACATTTTCTAAATCCCTTTGGGGGTGGGTACAGAAGGGTAGGGTAAAGGGGAGAGAGAGGAAGAGAAAAGAAAAACAAATATGCAAACAAAGAAAAGGTATTTAGGAGAAGGATCCAGAATGGCACAAGGGTTCTTCTTTACAATAGTTTTAGAAAGTTGTGGCACTGAGAGGTTAAGGAACTGATTTAGAGTCATGCAGCCAACCTACATCAAAGGCTTCAAGTCAACTGGCTTAGAGGATGGAGGGAAGGTGATGAGCTGACATGGCTGTCTGCAGAAATAGTAGTCCACCTAGCACTTTTCAAAGCATTTTTATGTACCTTCACACATTTGATCCTCCCAGCAATGCTATGGGATGAGTCAAAGTAACTTAGTCAACAATTGAAGAATTCAGTAAAAGCTATTGTTATTGTCATGTACATATACAGCCACAAACATATTGAAACTAGCAGATAGAGCCCTTTTGTAGCTGAATTCAGTCAGACTGGTTTTTAACTACATGCTCAGCTTCTGAGTGAGTCAGTGCAAAGAGGAGAATTAGGCCCTTTGGGCAAAGTTGCAGTGATGCTCACACTGCCAGTCCCACATCGTTTGCAATTTTGCCAAACAAGAGTTGGAGATTTCACTGCTAGTACAATAAAATGTCAGGGCGAATCAACTTTCAAAACATAACAGAAACCTTGAGCTTTTTAAAAAAGAGTCATAGATCTGCTTTATATGACACATCTGGGACATGGAATAGAATCAGGGTTTAAACCAGAGGAGAATAACCCTACAATTAAGGCCTGCTACCTTTATGATTGTATATCTATGCAAAAGGGAACTAGCAATAGAATCTTTAGAATTATAGGATAGGAAGCTACTGGCTTTTTTTTTTTTTTGCTATTTACAGTATTCATGTCATTTGTCTTTTCTCTGAATTTTCAAGGCACCCCTCTCTCTCATTTTTCTTATCTGAATGACTACTTCTGGCTATATTTTTCCATCTTACCATGATCCCAAACTGAGGATGTTCTCCATGGCTTTGCTCTTCACCGTCTTATCTTTTTTTCTCTGTGTTCTTTCATTTGGCAACCTCATCATTTCTCGTAGGTTTAATTGCCATCTCTTTGTTCATTAAAAGCATGTTTCTGATGCTAGTCTTTTATCTGAACTATGGTCATGTATCTCCAACTATGTATTCAGCAGTTTTAAATTAATGCTCTGTTCCCATTTTCTACAAACTTACGACTGCTAGGCCCCTTTGCCGTCCACTGGATCAAAATGCAATTAGTTAATATTTAACAAAATGAATGTTAAAATAAAATAGAACATAAATAATATTTTAAGCCAAAATGAGGCTACAGAGATCCTTATATACAATTTAGATTCTATTTGAGTTTGACATCACTATTATACAGAAAGCCTTTCCCAACCTCTCTTTAATTCTAATGCCTTCTGTGTTTTAACCATTTATTTATCCTCTATGTAGCTTGTGTGACTGTTGAGTCCTCCATTAGATTGTGAACTCCTTGAAGACAGGAACCATTTTTTTTGCTGCTTTTTTGCTTATTTCCCTGATTAAAACCATTATTCCAGTACGGTGCCTGGTATACAGTAAACACTAAATTATTTTATTGACTGATTGACAGTAGGCATCTCATGCTCAATGCATTCAAAACAGAACTAATAAAATTTCCCTTAAAATCCTCTCCTCTTCTAAACTCCTTTATTTCTGCTGAACTCATAACCATCTCTTCAGCTAGGTTTTCAACCTCAACCCATCACTTTTCTTTACCTCATCTGAGTGGGTTATGTTGCTATTTATATGCCCCCCCTATATTTCTTATATCAGCCCTTTTCTCTTCACATGGCTACCACCCTAGTTCTACTCTCATCACCTCTTCTTTGGGATTATTGTATCGTGTTGTACCCTGATAGTTGTCCTGCTTCAAGTTTCTCTAAAGTGATTTTCCTATGTTACACGTCTAACTCTTTTATAACTATTATATAAACTCCAATACTTTACTTTTGCAAGTAGGAGCAAATATGAAGTCCTCTATTTGGCTTAATTTTTGTTGTTGTTGTTGTTCACTTGTGTCTAATTCTTCGTGATTCCGTTTGAGTTTGGCAAAGCTACTGGAATGGTTTACCATTTCCTTTACCAGATCATCTTACAGATGAGGAAACTGAGGCAAACAGGACTAAATGACTTGCCCAGGTTCACACAGCTCATTATTGTCTGAGGCCTGATTTAAACTTGGGAAGATAAGTCTTTTTGACTTTAGGCCCAGCACTCTATCCATTGTAACACCTTGCTGTTCCAGCTCAAATGTCATCTTCTACAGGAAGCCTTTCCTGATTTCTCCCTGGCTACTATTGTCTTCCTCACAAGAATTACCTTGTATTTATCTTGACTATAATTACTATGAATACTTGCATTCTCTAATTAGAAAGAAAGCTCCTTAGTGGCAGGGATTTCAGTTTTGTTTTTTTTTTTATTTCTGTTTCCTAACATCATTCCTGGATCACAGAAATATTTAATAAATACTTAAGGATTGCTTGATAGATTGTTAGTTTAAAAATTATATTTATATTTTGTATGAATTTTAAAAATTATATTTAGAAACATTAATTCTTTGTGAGGAAATATCATAGTAATTTCCCAAGAAATTTCTTCATAATTTTGGTTCTTGCGAATGGAATAATAATTATAATTATTAAGACAAATGGCAACAAAGGCAACCAAGGAAAAATAAAGATTAAAATCCTAATGGTTAATAAACATTCAAATCAGGAGACTCTTCTTAGGGGGTAAAAAAAACCTGATACATTGGGAACAAATCAAGTTTTGTTTTGTTTTATTTCCCCTAGAAGTGGCATAAATGGATTGCTGCCTTGGTTTGGCATGAACAACACAAAATTATAGTGTACCCTCATCCAAAATGTAATTATGGTATTCAAATAATTATCTCAGAAACATTAAGCTTCAGAAAACAGTATTTTATTTATGTATAAGGGTCCATTAGGGTATAAAATCAATATTTTAGCCAAGTTAGTGGACACTCAATTTTTCTCACCAATTTTGAGAGAAGCTGCTAGTGGTTACAATATTGATTTAAAAAAAATAATGGATTCCTATAAGTAAATATCCTTTTAGAATATTTAAAACTTAAAAGAAAATTAATTGAATTATAATAAATAGCCCTCTTATTTGTGTTGGTCACATTAAGTAGATTTAGTATCATTAACCATTCTCATGATGTATGAGATAGCAATTGAACTTCCAAAAGATCGGCCTTAAAATTCAAAGAGTTTGCTTCTCCATCAAACAAGTCTATGAACTGCTAGAAGTCCTTTTAGAGTTCATAAGTTAGAGAAAATGTATGCTTCCTCTTTTTGCTTCATCCTACCCCCAAATCAGCTACAGTGCCACCAGGGGTTTCTGAACAAACCTGAACTATGTATTCCCCAAAAGGGCAATAAGAGAAGAGAAACAGGGAAGGTGGAAAATGGAAACCAGTGTACATAAATGCCAATATTCCTGGTTACCTGTTAGTTATCACTACATGTTTTTCTCTTGTGTATTGCTACAAATCATTAGTGATACAGTTGGTGAGCACTGGGTCTTGAGTCAGGAAGAACTATGGTCTTAGATATTTATTAGCTATGTGCCCTTGGTTGAGTTTCCTTAACTTCTCTTTGCTTTAGTTTTTTCATCTGTAAAATGGGGATCATAACAGCACTTCCTTTTGCCAGAATTGCTGTGTCAATTAAATGAAACAATCTTTATAATATATCTGCTACATTGTAATTGCCATTTATATAGATGTTTCACATTTTATTATATTTGCTTTGTTATTATAATTTTAGTACTATTAATATTATTATATTATTAGTGGCATAATCCTAAACTATATGATAAATTGAGGCAGATTTTTCCTTGAATTACACACAACCTAAAAGGCAAACTCTACCCCTTCTCTATTCCTTTTTAGCAATCTTCTCTTCCATTCCTCCTTTGCATTCTGAAAACACAAATTTTTGTGTCACCCACATTTGCTCAAAGCTCCCTATTATGATATGTCCCCTGTGATCGCTTTCTCTCATGTGCCATATGTTTTGGTCCTTTCCTAACTTGTCAGAAGAAAGTCTGCTCATCCAGTGCATCATAACTTAAGGGCCTTATAATGTGACTGGCTAGCAAATATATTAAACTAATGGCTTCCTAGAAGACTTTTTTTTGTTTCAATAGAAGCCTTCAATATTTTAACTCTAAAGAATGACTGATATAGGACTTACAGGATTTATCAATCCATCTGCAAGTGTGGATTATGTGTTTGTTGTATACTAGGCACTGTTCTAGGCCCTGGAAATACAAAGACTTAAATGTCTTACAATATCAATGCCAGTGAAAAAAGATTTATTTTATTTTATTCCTGCTAAAGGTAGGAGTGCTATTTTATCCTTCAGTGATATCACTTAGATATACTACCACTCTGTGATAAGAATAGCCCAGTTGTTTTCATGGTGAATGAATGAGTATTCATTAAATGATTACTATTTTCAGTATTTGTGCCAAACACCAATGATAGGAATGAACAATCAAATATAGTCCTTGTCCTTAAGGAGATTACCTTCTGATAATGGAGGATAAAAATGCATAGAGTAACAGTACCAGGGTAATTTAAAGGGATAATTAGAAGGGCCAGAGGAGAGGAGATTATAAGGAAGGGAGATTAGATGTCACCAAGTCAAACACCTCAATTTACAGAGGAAAAAACCAAAGCAAGGGAAATTAAGTGATTTACAAAGGATCATGAGGTAGTTTAGGGTATGAGGTGAGATTTGAATCCAGATCTTCCTTACTCATAGCCCAGTGTCTTAAGAATAAGATATACTCCTTTCAGAATAATAGCTGAGTTCATTTGCTCAGGGTTGCAGAAGTGGAGTTAGGAAGGAGGGGTAGGGTTTGGGAGAAGATAGTTAGGAAGTAAGGTAAAGAATGAGTAAAGTGTGGTTTGGCTGGTATCTTACTGAAATCATGGGTTAGGTAAAGCCCACACTAATCAGAGCAACAGGCCCTGATTGCAAAAGTTCTAGAGAGGAAAGGATTAAAACTCTTTGATATTAGTTCTGGCTTCGGTTTAATTCAGCATATTAGTTTCATGGTTGTGAGTTGCATAGTTGGGAAATTTCTGTTCAGAACCTAATACTTGCCTAGAAAAGGTTAGCTACCTCTATCAACAGAAACGTCTTTTGTTGTTGTTGTTATTGTTGCTCAGATTCAGTCACACACAACTCTTCATAACCACATTTGGGGTTCCCTTGGCAAAGATACTCTAATGGTTTTTCATTTTCTTAAAGTTAAGAAGTTCTTCTTGGGTGTTTCCCTTTGAAGATGGGGCAGTGTGTGCTTTGAGTTTTTAAAAATAGAGTTATAGAAATTGCTTTTCATGTGTATTTATTTAGTTCCTAATTAAGCATTTTAGAACTTCTGTCACTTGGTTGTATCTGTGATAAGCATTGGAAACTTCTTTCTGTGGGACCTTTTTTTATGGGTTTAAAACAACATCAGAGCCGATAAATCTCCAAATGTCACACTGGTCAACAGCTGCAGAGTAAATGAAAACTAATGACACTCATCAGGCTGATGACACAAATGATTTATTGGGCAAAATCATTTAACACTTTCATAAAGTCAATATAAGGGAAAGATACTGGTTTCCTATTATGGTAAACTGTATTTGTACTGTCAGCCCATTGTGATTTATTATAAACCTGTGGCTAGGATTAGGATATTATAAATGGGGGAAAAATGGAAGGCTCATTAATTTTTTATACCTACAGGTAGAAGACATGCAGTGGGCTAATAGAGAGCATACGCATCCCGCATCCGTCTGCAGCCTGCCATGCAAGCCTGGGGAAAGGAAAAAAACGGTAAAAGGAGTCCCTTGCTGCTGGCATTGTGAGCGGTGTGAAGGCTATAATTACCAAGTGGATGAACTGACCTGTGAACTTTGCCCTTTGGATCAAAGACCCAATGTTAACCGTACAGGCTGCCAGCTCATCCCCATCATCAAGTTGGAATGGCATTCTCCTTGGGCCGTGGTGCCCGTGTTCATCGCCATCCTGGGAATCATTGCCACTACCTTTGTAATCGTGACCTTTGTCCGCTACAACGACACCCCGATCGTGAGGGCTTCGGGTCGGGAGCTGAGCTATGTCCTCTTGACCGGCATCTTCCTCTGTTACTCCATCACCTTCTTAATGATTGCAGCACCAGACACCGTCATCTGCTCCTTCCGACGGATCTTTCTGGGGCTAGGCATGTGTTTCAGCTATGCAGCCCTGCTGACCAAAACAAACAGAATTCACCGGATATTCGAACAAGGGAAAAAATCTGTCACCGCTCCAAAATTTATCAGCCCAGCGTCCCAGCTGGTGATCACCTTCAGCCTCATCTCCTTGCAGCTTTTGGGAGTCTTCGTTTGGTTCGCTGTGGACCCTCCACATATTATCATTGACTATGGAGAACAGAGGACACTGGATCCAGAAAATGCCAGAGGGGTACTTAAATGTGATATTTCGGACCTTTCGCTCATTTGTTCTCTTGGATACAGTATTCTCTTGATGGTCACGTGTACTGTTTATGCCATCAAAACCAGAGGTGTCCCAGAGACCTTCAACGAAGCCAAACCCATTGGATTTACAATGTACACCACGTGCATCATTTGGTTAGCTTTTATTCCCATCTTTTTTGGTACAGCGCAGTCAGCAGAGAAGGTAAGTGCTGAGAAACTGAATTTCTAAGTAATTGCCCATGTTCCTCTCTTCTGTGGCCACGATCTGCTGTATTTCCTAGGCTCATGTGTATTCCTTAACAGTACTTTACTTCATTCTAGGCTTATTTGGAATTATACATATTCTTCAGGGTCACGGTGCACTGAAAGTGAGTGGTATAAGCAGGACTTCCATGAAGAATATATAAATACACTTTCTTTTTGGGAAGTCTGGAGAATTGATGGACTATACTTTCTGCATGTTTCTATGGGCCCTAAAGTAACTTGCTCTTCCAAATTAGGATTGAATTAGTTGGAAGAGGGAGGCAGAGTAGAAAGTAACTTCAGATTCATTATGTCTCAGATATGTCCTACTATAGGCAAAAGTTTCTCCCTTTGACTATTTGAAGTTAGTGGAAAGATTTACATATACTTGTAGTGATGATGATAATGATTGTGCTTCCATTTTCCTTGTCCAGTAATAGAATAGGGTCAGGACACCATGTGAAAAACTGAGGTGAATTCTCTTTATTCCTACTTTTCATTCTCCTTTCCTCCAATAGTGTACTATAGACAGCTGGGAAAATAAGAAAACAGAAAAAAAGAGGAAAGGAAAGATGGTAAAACAATCAAGAGTTTGTACTATCTCAATAACTGAGGTTCCTAATTCAACCTGCCTAGTAAAGAACAGGAACTAGCCTTCCCCTTCCCTAACCATACTAGTAAGAAAAAATCCACAGGTGAAGAGGAATAATTATTTGACTGGAATAATTTAAACATATGTCTTTGAAAAAGGAGTGATAAAGGGGACTCAGATAAAAGATTTAGGTGTCTAGTATGGAAGTAGAGCAACATGAAAAAGAAAAAAAAATCAGATAGAGAACATCTCACTGTGATAGTTACTCCTCTAGTAAATTTTTCCTTCAAATTAAACAGCTTTAAAATTGTTCTATCCTCTATTAGAAGTTGTAAAAAAGTAGAAGAACCTCCTGGGGCCAATTATGCTCCTTTAGCAACCTTTAAAGAGAGACTCTGCAGGACTCTTAAAGTCTCAGCTAATTCAGAAAGCCACAGCTCGATAAGGGAACTGAGAGCTCATTAGTATGAGTGCTTATCCTTTATTAGATCTATCTTGCCTTCAACCATGTTCTTATGGGTGGAGGGGAGTGACTTCAGCAAGTTTGCAGTTTAATAGACCAACTACAGATCCATGATCTAAGATCTTTCAGGACTTGGGTGGTCTTATGGAAGTCCGTGTAGATGGGATCCCATGATAGGAAAGCAAAGCCTCTAACAAGGAACTACTAAACTTATATAGAAGACATTCAGATGAGAATATATTCTATTGACTTTCTGCATTTGATTTAAGAGAGAAATATGTGGATCAGAATTGTATTCTGTATAAATTCTGCCCATGCAATTTATTTCCTTATATCACAAGTTTCTGCTAACAACTGTGCCAAAACATAACTTTCAGAGTGTTGTATTGGAAACTACCTGTGGCTTGGATGGGAAATTGGAATTCATTTTTGGTGTGGCCACCAGTCCTTGGGGAAAATCAATAAGCTTTGCTGGTCCTTAGATCTCTGTCTGTCTTTGTATCTTGTCTTTGTCTCTTGTCTCTGTCACTGTCTCTTTCTCAGAAGTTTGAGTAGATGATCTCTAAAGTTCCTTCCTCATTTTTAACATTCTAGGCTTTCTGAATATATGATTACTAATGATTTGTAAAGGAAATATTTCAGTGAAAACATTAATATTGAAGTCAAAGGAATTGGGTTCAAATCCAGGGTTTGCCAGAAAGCTTTGTTGTCCTTTGTTGGATTAAAGCAGAAATTCTTAATAGTTTTTGCGTCAAAAAATTCTGCCATTCTGATAAGGCTTGTGGACCCCACTTCAGAGTAATTTTTTAATGAAGAAAATATAAGACAGAAGATATAAGATAGTTCCTTGAACTTGATATTGACATACACATAAACACACACACATATATGTATATACATACACATATACTGGTATATATCATATTAATACTGACCTTTTATTTATACACTTGAATACAGTATTACATTAATAATATATATGTCATATATGTATATTACATACATATGTATATAATGACAGCTATGTAAATATGCATGTTTTCAGTTGTTCTAGTCATGTCTGACTCTCCATAACCCCATTTAGAGTTTTCTTGGAAAAGATAATAGAATGGTTTACTATTCCCTTCTCCATATTTTTTCATATATACATATAAACAATATACAGTGGCATTAATTAGTGTTATCAAGAAGTGAGTAATCTTTTAACTTTAGGTTAAAGGAAGGGATAAAGGTGAAGGTAGGTATTAGGAGAAGGAATGAAGGGGAATGGCTGAATGTAGGGAAGGAAAGAATGAGGTAGTACATTTGATTGGTAAGGGAATAGGTGGGGTGTATAGGAGAGGCAGCTTAAAACAGGCTAGAGGCTGAGGTTAGAGACATAGGATACTGGGGAGATATAGGCTGGATCCTACAAGGCTGGAAACATATCTCTATGGAGACAAAGGAGTTGGGTCATTCAGAAGTGTTTAAATCTGCCTTGAGGGCTTTCCCTTGTCAGTTTCTCAAGTCCCTCAAGGGAGGAGTTGAAAAGCTCCTCCCTGTCGGTGAAACTGATGGCAGGAGGAAGTCTCAGGTAAGGACTTCCTCCCAAGATGGATGCCCGCAGCTCCCTCAAGAAATAAAGAAATAATTCTTCCCTCTTCAACCCTTGCCTAAATTTTCGATACGATGATTTACCAGAGGCTTTGAATTGGTAACAAGAAGGTTTATTAATCTCAGGTTAATGAGAGGGAAAGAGGTTCAAGATTTTCTAACTGCTGCTAGGGAGAGGGGTGATAGTGGGGGATGGGTTGCGGAGAGGTTTAGACTGAGAGAGCTTGCTTTCCCAGTCAGGAAGATTTGACTGCCCTTTAAGTAAAGTCTTTATCAAATCACTAAAACTAAGGGTAACTTATTTGAGGATACTCTATTTGTCTATAGAAACTAAACCCACAATGTCCAATCACCAAGCCCTCCCTTCCACCCAGGGTCCAAAGGAAATTCAGGGGAAGGGGAGGGATGTAGATGGAGAGATCAGGAAGAGGTCCAGAAAAATGAGATAGGTCTAAATTTCCCCAAGACAAAATAAGCACAGGCCAAGGCTGAAGCAATTAGGCCAAAGCCAAGCCAAAAGGCCAAAGCCAACAGGCTAAGCCAAAGCAAAAGCCTCCAGCCACAGCAAAAGCCAGAAGGCAAAAGCCTCCTCAGTTGGAACTTCACCTCTATTTATTGCTTCAAGTTCTAACTGACTTTCTGAAGATTCTAAGACTTCTAACTGACTTTTTGTGACTGTTAGAAATCATAGAAGCAAAAAGTTTCTGTTAGCCACCACACATTTGTTATCAAGACAAGTCCATAGACTCCAGGTTAAGAACCCTGCACTAGATGGTCTTTGAGGGCTCTTCCAACTCTAGATTGATAATTCCAAAATTCTGTAAGGTCTCTTCTAATTCTAGATCTACCATCCTATTACTTTAATGTGTACAGCAAGTGACCTTTATCTCTTTGCTCACATAATGTTGCACTAACAAAAAAAGTCAATAATAGACAATTTACTTTTCAGTATTATACCAAAATGAACATTTGAAACCAGCAAAATCTCCAGGATTTGAATACCTAAAGTGGAGGTTTTTTCCTTCTGTTTTTCTCTTCTATTTTAGAAATTATAGGCAACTCTTAATCTTCATATAATGATTTTTCAGGAGAAAAATAGGGAAATTAAAATGCTAATAAGATAGTTTTTCTATTCGGTTAATTCTTTCAGTGCCTCTTTTTTTTTTCCTCTTGTAAATAACATGCCTTTCTACAGTAAGCTTCTTGTGCCTCATCATGGTATTTCAAACATGTTATGAAAGTGTTTTGTGAATAATAAAAACTGATGATTATTTGAGAGGTGAGACAGACAGAGATAGAGTCAGAGACAAACAGAAAAAAACCTAGAAAGAGAGGAGAAAGACAGGAAGAGACTAACCATGAGTTATAGTATGGTTAAGTTAGAGTTGTTTTTTTTTCCTTAGGTAGTACAGAACTTTTTCAGAAGACAACCATTATAAAACATGTTGATTGGTCCTGCCTTTTATATATGCAATTTTGTTGAATGAAGAAATGAGTAAATTGATGAATGAGAGATTGTATACCTGGAATTTTGGGAGTAGGTCCTTAAATCATTTAGGAAGAATCAGGATTTGTTCAGACTTGGTCTAGCTATACATCAAGATGCAAAAGTTTTAAAGTAGTTAAAAGTCTTCTCCTGAGATGCATGATGCAATAAAATTATGTGTGATTCAAAAAATACTGCTTTCAAACGTCCTATTGAATACCCCTCTCTGCCTAAGACTCCTAACCATTATTAGTCAAGACTAGTATTAGGGATACTTCAGGATGAACTTTTTTTTTTGGTGCCTTCAAATGGCTGAATTAAAGGCATAAAGACAATATATTATTTTTAAAAAGAAAATTTTCATCATGTTTTATTGATTTTGAGTCATCCTTGTCATACTTGTATGTGGTCTAAGGCTTTGACAGTTGTTTGGAATAGGCCAAATATAGGTTTTTCTTGGATAACTCCCATTTCAGGAAATTTAAGCCTCTTTTTCATGAAGTTTTATGAAAAACTTCAACTGTCAAACTACATTCCAGTTTAAGATATAAAAAAAATTTGAACACCAGGGTTAAAGGACTCTAGACTTATTTTCTATTGGTGATTCTAATACTTCCTTACTGTGTGACTTCAAAAAAGTCCCGATACCTCTCTAAGACTCCCTTTTCTCTTTGAGAAAATGATCTTTAAATGTTCTCTAAGGTGCCTTCCAGTTTTAAAAGAGAGACAGAATCAGAGTCAGAGAGAGATAGAAAAAAAAGATCATAGTCAGAGATAGGCAGGAATAGAAATAAAGATAAACAGACATGGTGAATGAGAGAGAGAGAGAGAGAGAGAGAGAGAGAGAGAGAGAGAGAGAGAGAGAGAGACAGAGACAGAGAGAGACAGAGAGAGACAGAGAGAGACAGAGACAGAGACAGACAGAGAGACAGAGAGAGACAGAGAGAGAAAGACAGAGAGAGACAGACGGACAGACAGACAGACAGACAGAGAAGGATGAAGGAAGGGAGAGAGGGAGGGAAGAGAAGAAGAGCTAAAGAGAGAATAGATGTGATTTAAATTTCATCACAATAGTAAATAAAGATGATTTAATAGAAAGAAAATAGATGACATCTGGGAGTTTTGGTCTTTTTCATAGTCAATATGAATCAAAAGTGTGATATAGGGGAGAGTGTTTGGACTTGTGATTTAATATAAAGAACTTCCCTCTTGCTCAGCACAGGTCAACACCACCACTCTAATTTATATTCTTAGAGACTTCCCTGAGTTTGCTGATGTGAAATACCAAGCTCCAAGTTCCATAAACAGTAAGTGTCGGAGGTATCCCAAAAATATTATGGAGTAGCCAAATTAGAACTTAAGTATAAGCAGAATTGAGAGGGATGTTATTGAGATAGTATCACTACATCTGGATGTGGGGGCATAGTGATTAGGGAATTGTTGAAGACAGTGATGGGAAAACTATAGCCTGGATCTGGCCCATGGGGAATAGTTTGCCCAACAACACTTTAAGGGGTTAAAAGGACAGGGGAGTGTCAGGCAGAATGAATAATGAAGCAGTTCTTTAGTAAGGGTTCTAGAGAGGCTTGGTGTAAAGAACAACAATCCACAAATGGAATAAGATACCCAGGAATGTTGTAGGTACTCCTTGTGCAGATATCTTCAAGCAAAGGTCGAATGACTATTTGTAGCATATGTCCCAGACAAGTTTCTTCTTTTGGTATGCAGTGGGCTGAATGGCTTCCCTAAGTTCCTTCCCACTCTGAGATGCTTTAGGAAGTATGTCTTGTGACTCTAATGTAGTAAAATTAATTTTCTCTCATTACAGATGGAGTATATCAGAATTAATTTCTAATAGAGTAATTCCAAAAATGTTTAAAAACATAATAGAATCATCCAATAGTAATTGTATTTATTTGGGGCACGTATGAGAGAGAGACAAGATCAGAGTGCCTGATCCAGAGTCAGGAAGACTCGTCTTCTTGAGTTAAAATTTGGCTGAAGACACTTAAAATATAAATTTAAAATTAAAAAAAAAACAATCCCCCAAATCCAAGTATTTCAATTGCCTTATTAGACAATGTATTAATAAGCATGAGTTAAGCACCTGCTGTATGCCAGGCAGCTAAGTGGCAAAGTGTATAGAGTTCTAGGCTTGAAGGCAAGAATATATCTTCCTGAATTTAAATCCAGCCTCAGACACTTAGTAGCGATGTGACTGTGGGCAAGTCATTCAATCTCCTATGCCTCAGTTTCCTCATCTTTAAAATGTTCTGGAGAACAAAATGGCAAACCTTTCCACTGTCTTCACCAAATCTCCCTTCCCTCATGGATCATGAAGAGTCAGACATGACCAAATAAAAAGAACAAAAAGTCATTTGGATAGAGCTTCATGGTCACTGTGAGCTTTAAATTCATTTTCTCTTTTAATCCTTTCAGTGGCTTTACATGGTAGGCAGCATAGGTATTATTGTCCCTCATTTACAAAATAGGACACTGAATCCCAAGGTCATAGATTGAGTTACTGGCAGAGCCTAGAGCTGGCCTGGGTGGTTTGTAGGTTCTCAGTGGGACTACTTTGAATAGCAATACTCATTTGGAAGGATTCAGTAAGCATTTGCTGAATTGAATTAAATGGGTGTTCCATGTTTAAATATTTTAGTATTTTATAATCACATCATATCTCACCCTTTAAATGTGGCTTATAGAAGGAAGCAAAACAAAACAGAACAGCCTTCCAGTGAGGGATGAAATCCTAAATAAGGCAAAAGGGGCACTTGTTCATGGGATAAGGATAAGAATGGCTAACATATCTTGGTTTAAATTTGCCAGGTATTTCATGGACACTATCTTATTTGAGCTTGACAACAACCTAGTGAGATAGGTGCTATTACTATCATCCCAGTTTTATAGAAGAGGAAACTAAACCTGAGATAGCTAAGGAATTATTGAAGCAGGATGTAAAATCTGGCCTTGCAATCCCCCAAGTCCAGCACTCCACGACTTTGTTCTTTTACCACCATCTAAGTAAAAAGTGTGAGACTTTTGACACCACCAGGAAGCAATGCAATGAACAATCAAAAGATGAAAAATTCAGTGCAAATGAAGAAAGACTTACCAGTATGGAAGACATGTATGTTTTGTACAATAGTGATGTGCCAGGTAAAGTTGGGAATTCTGATCAGATACTAGTTAGAGAAAGCAGAAAGGCTTTTAGGTTTGAGACAAACAACATGATCAATAATTGTCCAGAGATATTTGCAGGAGTCAGTTTCTCAAAAAAGACCATCAGGTATCCACAAAAGTTGCCTTAAGGATAGATGCCTGTGAAAACTTCTACAAAGAAATTTCTGAATGCCATCATCTTTTCATTAAATCAATTAATTATTTATAATTAATTAAAATTAATTAAATCCATTAAGCATAGGTCTGTCCACATCATTCCTCTCCTCTACTAACTACTATAGCTCCCTGTGTTGTTGTTCAGTCATTTTCAATTTCTTTCTACTCAATCATTCCAGTCATATCTGACTCTTGGCAACCTCATGTGGGGTTTTCTTGGAAAATAAACTGGAATGGATTGTCATTTACTTCTCCACTTCATTATACAGAGGAGGAAACTGAGGCAAATGGTTTTCAGAAACTTGCCCAAGATCATATTGCTAGTAAGTATCTGAGGACAGCTTTGAACTCAAGAAAATGAATCTTCTAACTCTAGACCCAACACATTATGTTCTGCACCACCTAGCTGCTCCTCACCCCCTATGTAGTCTCTAGAACAAAATGTAAACATCTCAGTTTGGCATTTAAAAATCATTCATAGGCTAAATCCTGATCACAAGCATATTTCTCTTTATTCCCCTCCTCACATTCTATTTGCCATCCCAACTAGTCTATTTCTGATTTCCCAATCTCTCCACTCCACCATGCCTGGAAATAGATTTTTCTCTTCTTCTGTGCCTCAAAGAGTCCTTAACCTCCTTCCAGCTGCCAGCTCTTGTGACAAACCCTTAGCAACTTCACCAGTTGTTAGTGCTTTCTCCTTCTTTAGATTTTTTTCATATTTACTTATCTTTCCAAGTAGAATGAAATCTCCTTAATGGTGAGGACTTTTGTTTTTTCATTATGCCTTTATTTCCTCAGTTCCTACTCCAGTGAATAACTAGTTGTATGCACTTAATAAAGATACATTGAATTGAAGTGAGTTAAAAAATGCAGCAAACATAATGAAAACACAAACTAAGAACTTTTCTAGGACACTATGATAAAATGTTTTACTTAAAAGTGTACTTAATGCAATTTTGTGATTAATTGCAGAATTGCTCCATTTAATTGAATTATATGAACTTTAAAGAAATACTCTCCATATCTAATATTAACTGTTCTTTTAAAATGTGATACCTGCCCTCTTTCCTATAATACACTGGGTATCAGGTACTTCATGAAAATTGCAGTGATACTTCTATATCTTGGTTTCTCTGGGTAAGTCATATTTGACTAAGTCATTTCAATTTAAAACATTAAAAAATGCAGGTCTCATCCTATGTATTTAACTGCATTTTATTTTCATTTTTTCTAAATGTGTTCTACAAGCACAGGTATCTCAACTCAGTCACTGATCCTATTTTAAATATTTCCATTTTGACTTCCATGCTTCTGGGAGCCTCCTCTCCCATACCTCATCATTGGGAATGTCCTCATTTTACCCAATCTAATCAGTCTTGGTGTTTATATTGTATCAGTAATGTTTCCCCCTCTTATTGGGTCATGGACTTCTCTCCCTTCTTTCCTACTGGGCTACACTCATTTTGGGCTCCACACACCTGCATCACCATATTGATTCCTGCTATTGAATGCTTGTCATATCACTTCACACTTTTCACAAGTGAAACTTGATCATTCTGCATTTTATCCAAGAAAGCATGGCCTCAAAGAGGACAAGCTTTTCTATGATTTCCAATAGGAGAAACAGCTACCCTAATACTGTACTGATCTTAGAGGCAAGAATTGTCTCTTTGATTAGCCCCTCAGCTACCACCACCTACTGGCTGTATGATCATTGTTATTCCATTTATTTAACTCATCAGGGCTGCAGTTTCCTAATCTGCAAAGTGGGAATGATAATATATGTGCTTCTTATCTCAAAGGATTGCTATGAAGAAAACGAAGCACTATAAACGTTCATATCAATATTATTACTAGCATTATTAGTATTCAAATTATGGTGAAAAGATTATAGAAGAAGACCACATAAGAGATTAAAAACTAATGTCATTTCAATATAACTCATTTCCTTCATAACTCTATTTTTATGTTTTGCAATTAAAAACATTGCCTGAGAAGGAATCCACAGGCTTCATGAGACTTCCAAAGGAGTCCATTATACAAAATATGTTTAAAAACCTTGGCTAGAATCTCAGCTGATAAGTGACTAAATTATATGAATAGGTAGTTTTCAGAATAAGAAATAAAAATTATCTATAGATATAGGAAAGAATTTTCTAAATAATTATTGATTAAAGAATTGCAAATTAAAACAACTCTGAGGTACCACCTCACACCTATCATATTGACTAACATAACAGAAAAGGAAAAGGAAGCATTTGGAGGGGTTGTGAAAAAAAATGGTACAGTAATACACTGCTGTTGGAGCTGTGAATTAGCCCAACAATTTTGATGAACAATTTAGAATTATGTGCAAAAGGCTATATAACTGTGCATACCCTTTGACTTAGCTACTAGATTTGTAACCCGAAGAGCTCAAAATAAAAAGGGAAAGGACCTAAATGTACAAAAATATTTAGAACAGCTTTTTTGGTGGTCCAAAGAATTGGGAATTGTAGGAATGTCTACCAATTGGCCAAACAAGTCGTGGCATATGATTGGGATGAAATATTATTGGACTATAAAAATGATGATAGATATGGTTTCAGAAAAACCTGGGAAGACTTGTATGAACTGAGGCAAAGTGAGGCGAGCAGAGCCAGAACAGTGTTTGCAATAACAATGGTATTATAACAATGATCATCTGTAAAAGATTTAGCTACTGTAATGAAATGATCCAAGACAGTTCTGAAGGACTCATGATGAAAAATGTTATCCACTTTTAGAGAGGGAACTGATAAAGTCCGAGTGTAGATTGAAACATAATTTTTTCATCATATTTTTCTTGCTTTTCTTTTTACATCATGAAAATATGTCTTGAATTTCACATGTAAAATTGGGTCAGTTGGTCAGGGAGAAGATTTAGGGAGGGAGAGAATTAGAAACTCAAATTTAAAATAAAAAAGCTAAAAACAAATAAATAATATATTAAAAAAGAAACTCTGTCCAGAGTCTTTAAGACACACAGATATCTCCCTATTCTTTCATTACCAATAATATGTGAATTTTTAACTAAAGAGACAGTGACTTCCTTGTTGATTTGGCTATTTTTTTTAAACTGTATCTACGATTTCAGTGCTATAATGGTGAGGGTCTAGGTTATGTTCAAAGGGAGGAAGAATTGGCAGTTTGGTAAGGAAAATAAATTCTGAATGAACTAGAGCTTGAGGTAACATTTTGATCACCACATATAGGCAACCACTATATAGTCCTAAAAGTACCTTTTCCTCCTAAAATTTCTCCATAGGACTAAATCTCTATTTTGTTCCCATCATAGTTTGTTTTGTGTTATGCTTATCTGTGTGTATATGTATGTATGTGTATTTATATATATGATATATATATAACATATATATAATATATATGTATATAATAGATTCTCTAGAAGAATGGCAGTTCCTTGAGAACAGGGATAGTGATATTTTAAAGTCTTTATTTTAGGGGTAGCTAGTTAACTCTGTGGCAAAGTGGACTGAGAGCCAGACCTAGAGATGGAAGGCCCTGGGTTCAAATCTGGCTTCAGACACTACCTAGCTATATGACCCTGGGCAAGTCACTTAACCATCATTGCCTAGCCCTTACTGCTCTTCTGCCTTAGAACCATTACATAGTATTGATTTTAAGGATAAAGGTTTAAAAATATAAAACATTCATTTTAGCAAAATACATTTAGCTTTTAGTAAAATATCTTTCACATAGTAGACATTTAATCCTCAAATGGGATTGCCTTGGTCAGTCTCAACTGTACTATATTCAATTTTTGGTGACACGTTAGGAAAGACATTGAAAATATTCTGAGGGACAAGAGAACACACCATATGAATATAGGTTGAATATCTGAGGCTGGATTTGAACTGAGGTATTCTTGAGTCCATGACAAGTGCTCTAACTACTGTACCACTGAGCTACTTTAGAATGGATATTTTGACATTTTGAAAAC
The DNA here is from genome assembly GCF_016433145.1 of Gracilinanus agilis. Taxonomy (NCBI): domain Eukaryota; kingdom Metazoa; phylum Chordata; class Mammalia; order Didelphimorphia; family Didelphidae; genus Gracilinanus; species Gracilinanus agilis. The sequence continues at coordinate 125,814,375 of NC_058134.1, forward strand.
CAGTTATATGGGGAAAAAAAGACTCAGCTTGTTATGGTAAAGCACAGAAAGCACAGGTAAAAACAATAGAATGAAATTAAAAAAAAACAGATTCAAGCTTTTAAAAAACATATTAAATTTTTTAATGTTTTTTTCTTCCTTCCTTCCTTTCTTCTTTTCTTCCTTCCTTCCTAACTAAATAGCCTCTTATGTTCCTTCTGGATCCATATCTGTGTTTTGATCCTAAGAAATAAAAACTAGTAATACTTGTTAATTTGGTGGGGATAACTGCCTTATACATTGTAAGATGAGAAAAATGCCAAAGGGATAAGTTATGCATTTAATAAACTGCTATAAAATGTTTTGGATGTCAAGAGGACTTCAGTTTAATTACAAATATAACCAAAAGATTAATTTCTCAGGCATGGGAATTCAAAGTTTTGAAAATTTTTTATATACCCACTTCTATAAACCCAAGCCAGCAAAACATAAATCCATACATCTTTTCTATTAGTTCATGACTAGGAAAAGTAATAATGATTTTTATCATATATATATATATATGTATATATATATAACATTTTATCTTGTGTTGAATTTTCTACTGTTATCAACTTCATGAATTATATAGAAAAGCATAAATATGTGTGTTTATCTACATATATATAGTGTATCAGTCTATAAAATGTGTGGGGATTTTGCTTATTGTAATTTTTACTTCTATAAGGTATTTATTGTTACCAACTTTAATCACTGCAGAAAGAAAATGGGAAAAGATAATTTCTATCTCCCTATCTATTAGTTAGAAATGAGAACAGCAACAACAAAAAGATTCAGTGACTACAGAATATTGTTTGTTTTTCTCCCTGTGATTTTTTTAGTTCACTTTGTGATTATATTGTCATCCTTTCATCCAAATTAGTCTGAAGAATGAATTAATTGGTTATATCTCTATGGGTCTCTTGGCAATGGCAAACATGAGGACTCTGCATCAGGGACTAGATTCCTGCTCTTCCTTAGTGGCAGCAGTGGTGTCTCTATTTTTCTGCTCTGGTGTTCTTGGGAGTAAGAACAGGGATCTCTGTCTCTAGTTAATAGGGGGAACACCAGGGTGAGGACTTTTGGCCAACTATTGCTTACCCCTAAAGCATATGCAGTCAATACAGTTGTCCTGGACAGTATTGCTCTAAATGAATATGAAACAGCTTCATTGGCTTAAAAAGGCAAAAACAAAGCCTCTGGTCAATTTAGGAATGCAATTGTTTAGCTTGTGTTTGTTTCTTCTTGCCCACCCCCCCAAACCCTAGAAATCAGCAGTTACATGACAGATTCGACTGACTATTTTTTAGACACTACTCAAAGCTTTAAAGTTTCTCAAGGCTACTCTGTAATAATTCATAAAACTCAGCAACTGAAAAAATGAAGTAACAAAAAACAAAATCAGCAAATAGTCAGCAAATAATTTTTAAAATTAGAATATTATGCTAGGTGTTGAGGGGGGATGCAAATATACAAAATACAAGACCATAGAGGAGAAAGAAAACTAAATAGATTGCTAAACAAACAAACAAAAACCTTAAGATAAAGTTGTGCGTGGGTGCATGCATGGATAATTATGAATGGGAGTGTGATTGTTGGGACACATGGATTCTAAGCTTCTCTCTGCTATATACTGGTTGTGTGACCTTCCTTAAATCTCATTACCTTTCTGGCCATCAGTTTCCTCATTCTTAAAATGAGAGTGTGGTACTGGGAAGTGTCTAAGGCCAGATTTGAACCTAGGACCTCCTGTCTCTAGGCCTGGCTCTCAATCCACTGAGCTAACCCAGCTGCCCCCTGGGCAATATATATATATATATATATATATATATATATATTCCAAAATAAATGAGCAGCTAGGTTGTTGAAGTGGATAGAGCACCAGGCCTAGAATCAAGAAGGCCTTAATTAAACCCCACCCTCACACACTGATGGTATGACCCTGATCAAGTCACTTGACTCTGTTTGCCTCAGTTTACTCACCTGTAAAATGAGCTAAAGAAGGAAATGGTAAACCACTCCTGTACCTTTACCAAGAAAAACCCAAATGGGGTCATTAAGTGTTGAATATGACTGAAATGACTATGACAACAACAAATTAACAAATACATAGGATATGCAAAGTATCATAATAAATCATACAATGAAGAAGTAAAGATGAATACAACCCTTTCTATGCAGATAAGGGCTTACAATATGTTAGAGCTTGTGTAACTGAAATACTTAGGGTGGAAATTAGAGAAATTGAAATTGTTTCAAGATTGTTTTAGTTCCATGTTTTTATAGTGGATTCTTATAAAGAACTGGATTGATCTGACCTGAAGATCTCTTGAAGCCATAAACACTGTAGGATGGAAAGAAATTAGTTGAATGATTTAAACAGATGTTTTGGAAACCTCTGGGTGAAATTAAGTTAAGATGGGAGGCTGCAGTAGAACCAGATGAGAATAGATGGCTGTTGAAAGTGCATCTTCATTCAGAGAAAAGTCATATTTTAATTTCTGCACATTACTCGTTTTACAGATTTTGACATCAAGATGAATCATGTTCTTTCAAAAGATTATAAAGACATAATTTATTATCTCAGCATTTATTGCTGTTCTGAATCAAATCATAGTGAAAGCTCTTGTTTGAAATTACATAAGAGAAAAGTAAGTTGTTTAAAAAGGAAATAAAGTATAGAAGCAGACGAGTAAAAATAAGAGCAGATGTCCACAAAAGGTAAAGAGGAAACCACTATCAAAGCAAACAGGAAAAAAAATATATGTATCTATAGGAGTGTATGTGTATGTGTATGTATGTACACACATATGCATATATATTCTAAATGATGCTTTGGGGGCATAATCTTCCATCTCTGATAAAGCTCTTTGCAATGCAGAGAACTAGACAAGGTATCCAAATCAGCAAACATTAAGTGTATACTGGGTAGAAAACACAATGACATTCCTTTGGAAAAATGGTCGCTGTCTTCATAGAGCTAACATGCTAGAAAATCAATGAGATCTAGCACAGATAACTCTAACACATGTTAAAGACATATGTAACAAAGTGGGATCAAAGTAGAAGGTTACATTAAAGAAATACCATTTGAGTTGAATTGTAAAGGATAAAGACAAGTTTAGCAGGTAAGCAAGTAAAAGGAATATAGTTCTGGAGTACTAAACTGCCCAAGTATGGAAGGAGGAAGGAATAGGATTGGATGGGAAGAGACCCAGAGAATGCAAAGAAAGCTATGCTTTGTCTAGATCCTAGAGCGTGTGGAGAGGTCTAGTGTAAGGTGAAGTTGAGCTAGAAAGATAGGGTAGCATCAGATTTTGGAAGGGCTTGAATGAATGAAAAACAAAGAAGGCTGAGTTTTATTCAGCAGAGAATGAGGAGATATTAAAGGTTTTTGAGCAGACCTATAATAAAACCAGATGTGAACAAAGAGGAGATAAGGTTGGCCGTGGTGAGATTGGTGTAGGCAGGAATATCTCTTACAAAGAAATCGCAATAATCTGAGCCAGAAATAATGAATTTTTGAATTGGGGTATTGATAATGGGAGCAGTAAAGGGGACATATAGGATAAGTATTTTTTTAATGGCATGGTGGGAATATAGGTTCAGAGGACAAAGAAGTCCTGTATTAGAGCTCTAATGTGGTAAATACCCCCAACAACTTGGCAATACAATATGATACAAAAGCTAAAAGTGGGAGGGCTATCAAATAGACTCATCCTTACTTAAAGACTAATAAAATATTCAGATTTCAGCATTAAAAAGGACTCAGAAGTTCTGTTAGTACAACCATTTTCCAGGGGCAGAATTGTCCTGAGGATTTAAAAGCTATTAATCTTAATTTCAACATACAAAACAAAGCTGAGACTCTAATAATGTTAAATGATAATAACAGTGTTTACATAATACTTTTAAGAGTACAAAACACCCATACATACATGTATTATTAGCCTCATTTTATAAGAATAAACTGAGGTTATATACACCTTGTCAGTATCACACAGCTAGAAAGTAATGGAGGCAGAACTCACATTCACAACTTGAAGATTCCAAGTCCACCATTCTCTCTATTATTCCAACTATCTGCCTGTGGTATCCACTCAGGGCCTCTGGTTTTTAACTTTCTCTCCCTGGTGAACTCTAAATCAAACTGCTGCATAACACTTTCAAATCTTTGATTCTGAAATAAAAGCAAGAGTTGTGAAATGGCTGAATGTGTGGGATATTTGCCATAGAGAAGACACAGGAGAAGTGTAGGGGGCAGCAATGAAGGTCTACTCTTCCTAGTCATCAATTTTTCAAAGGCATTTAATATCAACAGTCAATCCAAAGTCTGACTTTATTCAAAATCAATGTTTGGATGCCCAAAGAAGTTCTTCATGAAACCCAAGAAGATGAAACGTCAAGTTTGAGTTGATGGCTCAACCCCAGAATCATTACTTTCCCCTAGAGCTACCCAAACAAATAAGGCTGAGACTGCAACAAGAAACAGAGAAGTCATTTGAAAACGCTTCTGTCATCCTTCTGATGAGCAATATGAAAAAGAGAACACTAACAAGGAGAATGGTCAAGGGACTTGGTCAAGGGAATGTGAGCATGCCATGCTAGAATTCAGGTGTCCTTTGTTCCAGCCTAGCAGGCTTCCTCCATTGCATAGAAGGCCATTTCCCTCCTCTATCAACCCTCCATTTCCATTAATGAATCACTATGAAGACTAATGTACTATGTCAGCACATGTAGCCATTTTGTGTGATGGAAGTTTGGACTCAGAGGATGTGGACTCTTTCCTACTGCTATTAGCTAGCTGCTTAACCTTGGGCCAATAGCATGACCTTTCTGGGGTGACAGTTCCTCAGTTTTAATCTTTAATATACATTTAATATAAATGACATTTATATAGTTAATGAAATAGTAATATATTTTATCAATAATCAAAAAAATTATATTTTTATTTGTCAGTCTATATTAGAATATTCCCTGGTCAGAAGAAAAATTCCCAGGTGCCGCTTCAAGGAGGGCAATCCAGAAAATTCTTCTGTGGGCATCAGACACCTATGATTGCCTCCATCTACAGAGAGGGGGGAGAAAGTTATGAGAAGTAGATATTCCAGCTCATATGCCTCCAGCACCTTCAAAATTTTCTACCCAGAAGCAAAGGACCCCCTACCACAGAGCATTATCCACTAACCCCCAGCCCAACTCTTATTATGGCTCTGATCAAACAAAGCTTCAAGTTCAAATATAAAGCAACAAAAAGTGTTAGAGGTACTGTAATTAACTAAATTAGAATTTGGCTACTGAGCAATTGGTCATGATAATGTGTAGAATACTGGATGGCAGGAGAGATGACTGAGGATCAGCTGCTTTGGGCAATTTGCTCTTAAAAGTTTGATGGGTGCTTATGGCTGCCTTTTGGAGCCTGAGAGCATCCCAGCACAAGCTATGCCTCCCACTCTGTTTCATGAGTCACAGCTGTGCTATGGTTGGCTGCAGTGGGCAATGGTGGCTTTATCCTTGGGTTTTATCCTAAGCTCAATTCTGCCCTCTCTTTCCCTAGCCAAGTTATTCAGAAGCAACTTTATCTTAAACAAGATTATAAACACCTTTAAGCCTGACAAAGAAAACTCTAGATCATTATTCTCCTTTCTTATACATGAAAGGTGCTAATTAGATGATTAAAAAATATATATTGAATTTAGTTGATCTCATTAGCATTGTGCAGGCATTTCAGCTTCTTGAAATCTTTTAGATTAGAGGAAACTAGGTGGTATCATGCTTAAAGAGTAAGACCTGGAATCATAAAGTCCCTTGTTCATATGCAATCCCAGAAACTTACCAGCTACATGAATTTTGGGAAGTCACTTAATATCTATCTGCCTCAGTTTCCTCATCTACAAAATGGGTATAATGACAGTATTTAACTCAGAGGGTTGTTGTGAGGATCACCTGAGATAACATTTTAAAGCACTTTGCACAGCATCTGGTGCATAATAGGTAATATTTAAATGCTAGCTATAATCTTTTTGGAACTGTAATGTGCTCCCTAATGCATCAGTTCTTTCTCACGCCTTTGTGTCACCTGGAAATTTGTTCTGCTTGCCAACCAAGCCTTTAACTAAGCCAATGATAAAAATGTTGAAAAGCAGTCTAGTAATATCTGAAGTATTCCTCTAGAGATCATGCTAAAGTTAACAATGATTTTTAATTGCCACAGGTCAAAAGTCATCAAACCATCATGTAATTGAGTACATTTTTAATCATTTTATCAATAAATATTTCATGAAAGATTTTTTCAAATGCCTCACTAACATTTAGTTTTCATATATATTTCCTATGATTAACCAGTCTAATTACTATATCACAAAAAAGAAAGAAAACTGTTCTAGCTGAGCCTATTTTTGTCTTCTAGTGGTCTTAGGAAGTCAAGCTTACCAACCTGAAGTTTAAGGAATCTACTTTAAGAGCTGTTTCAAAGAATTACTTGTGTTTAGTTTAGAGAATAGAAAACTAAGGCCATGAAACCTGTCTCTGAGTTTCTGAAATGAGTGTCATGTGGAGCATGACTTTGGTTTATTTGTTTTGGCCCCAAAACACAATACTCAGGCCAGTGGATAAAGTATGAGAGAAGCAGATTTGGGCTCAATGTAAAGATGAAATTCTTAACAATTAGAGTTGTCCAAATGGGGGTTAAACTGTGTTGTGTGGGAGTAGATTCTTTATTACTGGATGTGTTCAAAGAGAAACTGGATGACTGCCTTGGCAGGTATTCTGTACATGACATTCCTTTATCAGCAAAGAGTTGTTTCAAATTATCTCTACTTTCAAATTTAAAAGTTCATGATTTTACAACTGAGAAGTACACAAGGTGTCAAGATTAAACCGAGATAAAGTTCTAGAGAGAAGTGTTTGCCACACATTCTGTTGCTTTGAGATTTGGAACAGTCATTGGACACATCTGGCTTCTTGAGCCTTTTTACCAACAGCATCTCAAAGCTATATACTATATTAAATGGCAAGACCACATTGCCAGTGATAAAACCCTGGAGTGTGGCTAAGCTGTCATCATCACAGCTTTCCTGGATTCTTCCCAGCTCAGCTGGGTTGGATGTATATGAATAATGGATGAAGGTAGGTACTCAGCTCCTATTTGGAGAGATAAAGTGGCAGGATATGTAGAAGAAACACTTTAAAGATGCAGTGGTAAAGAACTTTAGGTTGCTCAGTTAAGACATTTGTTGATCATATGCATTAACAAGCCTATGGAGTCTCCCTCTATAAACAAAGCCACTCATTTAAGACAAAGATGTCCTATGGTTCATGTGACCAAAAGTCAATCTAATACCATAGCACACTAATCAAGGATCAGATTGTAGGAATATTCCATATGGATGAACATATTAAATTATATAGTGTGATCTAGTAAAATATATATCAGGCTGAGGGTTCAGGATACTAGCATCTCTTGAAGGTTAGTTTAAGCAACCTCTCTATGCTTTGGCTTTCTTTTCTTTAAAATGAAGACAATATCCCATGAAGGACCTACCTCCCTGAGATATTAAGGAATACACAGAATATTTTTTAATGTCATGATGATGACTAAATTTTACTATTGGAAGGCTCCACAAAGATTTTATCATCCAACCCAAATCCAATATTGATATATATTTTACCATCCATATGTATCAATGGTAGTAACACTGTCTGTAATCCTATTATCACCTACAAAGCCTGCTATATCACCATGCAGAATTAACATTGCTAATTTTGATTTTAAAATAGGATATTCTTCAGAGTACATTTTAAAATTCAGCCATTCTATGAAAAACTCAACATTCTTGGCTATATGACTATTATTTTCTGTGTAGTCCTAACCCTAATGCATTATGTTGTATCTGTGTCCTCTTTCTAATTTCATTTTACTTTTCTCTTTCTCATCTTCAGTTTTCTTTTCTATTGAAGTCATCCACTGAAGATTCCTAGTGGGTAGGACACTCAGAAAGGGAAACCAGGGACTGAGAGAAAATGGGTTACAGGTTAAGGACTAATGGAAAGAAAACACAAGGCAAAAAGGAAGACACACAGACAAAGAAAGCTCTGGCATAAGGTAGTCAGACAACCAGTAAGCTCTGGTGGATAAGAGCTTTTATGGTTCAGAGCAAGGATCAGCAACCTTTTTGGCCATGAGAACCATAAACCCTTGGGGAAGGAGGAGGATGGAGGCAGAAGGTGCTGGAATATGGGGCAGGGGCTGAAGGGCCCCCTGGGGCACATCCTGGGGCTCTGCCCAGACTGGCCAATCCTAGGTGGAGCCAGATATGGCTCTAGAGCCATACTTTGCTGACCCCTGGTTCAGAGCTTCACTGGGATGAAGCTCTGATGGTAAAGAGTTTAGATGGTTCTGAGCTTAACCCTTAGCTGACATACTGCTCTTTTTATTGGGGTTACAACAGTATACTGGGAAGGGGGGAATCAAGTGGTCTGATACTTTGGCACTGAGTTAATCATCTAGAGATACAAACTCTTGGAAACCAAAACAATAGGTAGAGCTAACACCTAGATCAGGAATCCACTTGGCCTAAGGTCTTGATACATATGTTAATTGATTGTTAATTGGTAAAATCCTGAGACTGAGATAACTGACTGCTCTTCCAGAGTGTAGGTTTAGGGAAGGGCTAGGAATGTGGCAAGGCTGAGGTTCAATTTAACTCAAGGTTACAAAAATCAATCATAAGCAATTCAAGAGTCAATTTTTTTGAGCACTCTTAAAATAATATCAAGATTGCTGTATACCTGGATTGCTACATCTATAAAATGGGGATCATGATAGGACCCCCTTCACAGTTCTTTTGTGGATATAAAATGCAGTAATATATGTAAAGTGTTCTATAAACTTTAAAACGCCTTATGAATCTTAGTTATTATATTTGAAGACGATAAGAATCAAAACTGGAGGAGAGAGTAAAAGTGATGTTGGGGTAGTCTAGACTTAAGATTTCTCTAGATAGGCAAATACCTGTATGCATATTCATTTCAATGATGCAAACCAAGAACTTATTTGCAACTTATGTACTTACAGAGTTAGCTGGGATACTGTTGTGAGGAGGATTACTTAGTTGTTATTTAGGAGACCTAGCAGGAAGGGCTTAAGAATTCCAAATGAAATGGGGAAGCAGGACGTGGTCTCTCTCTCTGAGATTGACTCCATGGTGGTTGGGACAAGTTGTAACTGACCCTAGGAGACTTCAGAGGAAGTAGAGTTCATACCCTGATTCCCTGGGATCCTGAAAGAAGATTGACATCTACTTGTGGGAGATTTTGGTAGAGACTATTAATCCCAACCTGAGATGCAGGTTAACTTGGGCTGGGTCAGCTCCCAGAATCTACCCACCTGAAAGAGTACAGCTAGTGGTCCTGGAAGAGCTACAATATTTCTGGAGTGTGTCAGGACTCTGCTGTGAGGATTCCCACTTCAGTCCTGCTATTCTCTGGGCCCTGCCTGGCTTAGGTCTCAGTTCAGTGTAGATAAGTCCCTCTCCTGACCCTGTGGTTTGCCCTTAGACTGGAAGTGTAGAAACCCCTATTCCCATCCTTTACCATAGTTCCCTTAATTAAATTTGTTATAAAATCTTGTCATTTGCTTGCTAGTTTCCATTGGCCCCTTGTCTAGATGGGGCAGGGTGACAGTTAGACCTAACTGCCACTTCTGTTAACAGACATTTTCCCTGGCAGTTAAACCCAGTCTCCCTAACTTGTTAAGTCCCCATCTTTTGTCATTCCTGTCTCCTTCACACCCTTCTGGACCCACATTTAATATTTAAGTTAAATCCCCTGGTTTTCCCCATAAGAATACTAAAGGTAAATAATTTACTCATCATGCTACAGTTAGAATGTGTCAAATACAGAACTCAAACTCATGTCTTCTTTACCCAAAATTTAACATTCTTTCTTTTAAAATGTTCTGGATCTTAACATAAGATACTGAGTATTGTAGGAAATATGTGCTCAGAAACGTAAGTAGATTAGATCTGTGAGGATGAAAGATCAACCACATTGGAACTCCTAAGTACCACATTGATGGTCCTGTAATATTGAATGACTTAGGAGAAAAATTGAAGAATATTGAGTTGGTTCTCTATGCCAGATTTTTAGGAAGAAATGGGTAAGAATTGCACAGGGTGAGAAAGCATGAATGTAATATGATCTGGACCATTGGAGAAATTACCAACATTGATGAGATCACAGGTCCATTAAATAATAGTATAATAAACAAATTTATAGTGGCAATGATCTGATCCTGAATCAAAACCCTTTGTAACAATGATCCATAAAAATTTAAGAACATTTTAATAGGTGTCACCATATGGAATACTCATAACTCCAAACTTCAAAAGTTTTCAGAAAAGAAAATCATAGTGAAAGAAATTAAAGCCACATGGTAGGTACTTTGTCCTCCTGACTACTATTAGAGTTGTGCTGAAAATTCAAGTACAGAGTGTGAGCTACCACTTCAATTTAAAAGGCAGTCCTTTACCTAAACAACAGATTGTGGAAGATTCAACCAAAAGAAAAAGAACAAAATAGAGACTTGTCTTCAGCTTATTTCTATCTGAACTCCATTCAAGATCAGAAGCATGAGAATAATACCACCTCACTGTACCTTTGTATAGTAATTTTGAGTTTACTAACAATTTTAAGCAACTCTCGACTCATCTTTTCAAAGACTTAGAGTGATATTTATAGATTATTGAGGTGGACATGTATTCCAGAAGTGGTATATATAGCTTAATTATGACACTAAGATTCATTATTATATTTAAGCCTTCTTGCATTAAATACATTTAATAAAATTTAGTCCTAGAACGTAAAATAATGGACAAAATATGCAAAATAACGTGCTACAGTGCAGGGCTGGGCCTGGAATCAGGAAGACTCATCTTTATGTGATCTGAAATCTGGTCATACATTAGCTGTGTGACCCTAAGCAAACCTATTCATTTTGTTTGCTTCATTTCCTCATCTGTAAAGTGAGATGGGGAAGGAAATAGCAAGCCATTCCAAGTATCTTTGCCAAGAAAACTCCAAAGAGAGTTAAGAAGAGTCAGGCATAATTGTATCAAATGAAAGATGAACACAGTTTGCAAAATAAATAACAAAGGGTGGGAGGAGTATTACCAAAAAAAGGGTAAGAGGTACTGCACAAGTCTCTTCATTTCTGCAATAACAGGGAAAGGGCCACCTGAGATACATTTCCCTTTAGCTTATACCATCTTTTAGATTGTCATGTAATCAACTAAAGAAAAAGCCAATATTCCCTGGCTAACTAATTTAAGTAACTAACATGTGTATAGGCAGCTTATTACATGTATACAAATTCAATTTAACAAAAACTCATATTTTCATTATTTTCGACTATCATGTGTTTAATACATGTTTGTGGTTTCTGTTCCTTTCACTATCAGTTCGTACAATCTTACCAGATCTCTTTGAAGCTGCCTATTTCTCCATACAATACTCTTTCCATTTTATTCACATAACATAAGTTGTTCAACTATTTCCAATCAACTGGCATCTCTTTAGTTTATAGTTCTTTGCCGCCATATTTCTTTTTTTTTTTGTGGGTAAAAGGAATAGGAGGGTCCTTTTATATTTTTTAGTTGGCATACATGGAATACCCTTCCATTCTCTTCACCAAATGTTTATTAAAAGCCCGCTGTGTGCAAAACATAGTGTTAAGTGCAAGGAGAGATGAAAAAATTATTTTGATTAGTCTTTTGCTCTAAAAGAACTTAAAAGTCTACGGGAATTGATGATGCTTTTTGTAAGTTACTTGCAAAAGTTCTGCCTTTTATGTCAAATGGAAGTAGTTGTTAAGATGCCAGAGTGTAAAGAATACTGGACCTGAAGTCAGAGATAGTGGTTTTTAAGTCCCACTTTATTGCTTCCTTTTTTTGTTGATGTTGGGCAAGTTATTTATATTTTATATTTGGGGGGCATTGATTTCCTCGTCTATAAGATGAAGTGACTGATCCTTTAATGTACTTATCAGTAATTTACAAAAAGCCTTTCTATAGATGTTTTATATTTTCTAGTTCACTCCCATCTCCATCATATCTACTTATTTAATTTTGTTTAATCTGAGGAAGACCAGGAGTCTGACTCTAGCCACAATATATCCTGACCCATGGATAGCATGGAGTTTAGTGGTTGGGTAATTTCATGCTCAGAGAGAAGTTAAGGATTTGTTTCTTCTTATAGCTGCCCCAGGCTTAGGGTAATCTTAGGTCAGATAAATTTATGCATAAAAGTTGGCAGGATTTCCTTGGACACATGAACTTCATGCCTAGATAATTTTTTAGTTACTCTCTCTTTCTCTATTTACATCTTCACTCAGCTTTTCTTGGTAACTTCTTACCAAACCTGAATTTACCAACCTGCAATGCGCCAAGCCTAATCTCAGCAATATATGTTAAAAAAAAAAAAAGCCCCAAAGAGGCATTATCAGAGCTAATTACTAGTAGATCTAGAGACAGTTCATTAATACTAGCTTCAGAATTCAAGTCTTGAATATAATAACCAGAGCACTGGACTATTGCTAATTGCCAGTGCCTGACACAAAGTAAGTGTTCAGAAAATATCTTGTAGATTGATTGAGATTCTTTGCCGTTTGTCAATTTTACCGAACCTCAAAGTATAACTTATTTTTCCCTGAAACCTCAAAATTTTCCTAAATCACATATAGCTAGAAAATACATAAAATTTGATAGAAATTTCTAGCTCAATACAAACATGTAAATATAACCCAAAATAGCAACAATAAATTGAGAATATATCCTTCAACGCTCCCTACTTTTAAATTTCCAGTCTATATTTTTGAAGAAGGAAGATGAAATTGGGCTATAAATCAATATCTCTGTTGTGTTTCATTGACCAAATGCTACCAAGACCATCACCTTTATAATATGTGAATGTGTGTTCACATACTTCTGTGTGTGTACATAATTAGGAAATGAGAAGAGGAAAATAAAACACTTGTTTGTGCATCTTTCAGTCTATATGTATGTGAATATATATAAATGCTTTATTCTACATACAAAAATATATACATATACATAAAGATATATAAATCCATCTACATAATGTTTGCTGAGACGCCAACGTATTTCTATCACCTGCAAGATAAAGAAAGGCTGTGGTGATGTGGTGCTACTGCCTTATCATGGAAGCAAAGAAGAAATAGCCTAGAAAAAAATTCACTATCTTCTTACTCAGCAGGAAGAGAGAAGCAACTCTCACTTCCTCAACTTCTCATCTAAAATCTCCTCTCTGTCTTAGAACTTCTCAAAAGCAGACATTCTGTTTTCTAAGGCAGGCTTCTCTATATGTACATATTATGTTTCCTTGAGACTTAAAATGGTCATTTTGCCCATGCCAGTGGCAGAATAGTATACTAAAAAGAGGTAGAGGGGCTGAAGCTTGAGGGTCTGGGTTCAAATTTTGACTCTAACACTTACCACAACTTCAGTCTTGGACAAGTACACTCAATGTCCTTGAGCTTCAGTTTGCTCATATATGAAATGAAAGAGTTGGAACTTGAAGTCAGCTAAAGCCACTTGTATTTTTAAATCTGTGATACTATGATCCATAATCCAATCCCAGTCCAATTTGGGAGCCAGATTCATTTCAGAAAGTGCCTGTTTTGTGAAGCATAGGAAACTATCTTTCTAATCTGAACAGCCTATTTAGAAAATACCCTCTAGAACCCTCTAGAATGGGGAGTTATCATAAAGTTATGTATCAAGAAAGAGCTCAGTAATCCTTAGTGATGTAGGCATATACAGCACATTTCTGTGTTTTTTAATATTCAGATGTCTAAGAAGGCATGCTTTAAAGACAAACTCTATGACTTTGGGTTCTTGGGAGTTGCATAAGAAAAGTCCCACTTACTTTGGTCTTACCACAGGCTACAATTTGACTTTAGAGACATCATTTGCTTTCTTCCTTATTTTGCCAAAAATGGAAGAGGTTGAAGAAAACATTCTTTCTTCTGGGCCAGCAAATATCTCAGATAGGGAGAATTGGACTACATAGTTATCAAAGTAAAAAGGAATCTGTATGGCTCCAGTGACAGACAAGGACATCACAAGGACAAGGATGTCACTTGGGCAGGAATGACAGATTCACTTTGATTATAGATAAACAAATCATGTAGAAGTAAATAAAACTCAACTTAAACCTTGAAAACTGAAATTTCTAAGGCATAATAACTATGTTTCCAAATACATATAAATCTAGTTCTACCTTGAACATTCCATCTTATGGGAAACATTGTTCTTTTTTTTTTCTTTTTGTAACCTAACCATACAGTTCTGAGTAAGTCTGACATAATTTTCACTGCACCTTAGCAAATCTGAGAGCAAAGGAGAGGGAGGGGGAAGAGACAATTTCAGTTTCTTAATCACCTCTTACAACATAATTAATTGAATGATTCATTATTATGTACCAATCACTTTTTTTTTATTTTTGAAACTTTTGGAACACAGTAAATAATTATCAGGTTAAACCAATGTTTAATATTATTGCTCATCTTTACAATATTTTAGAAGATTAATTGAAATGAAAACTCTAAAGATACAGCTAATACTACTCGTTAAGTGAAGTTTCTCCATTTTGTCAACTCTGAATGAAAACCTGTATAGGCTTGTGCTTTGAATTATTTGAAAGGATCAGAAGATCATAGGATTCAATCTGGAAGGAACTTTAGAGACCATCTGGTCTAATCATTTTACAGTTAAGAGAAGTGAAACCCAGAGAAGCTAAATCAAACATAAGTAATAGAATTGGATTTTTCTAGCTCATAAATGAGGCTAAAAAGTCTCAGAAGAAAATTATAAAGATTTTATCCAATCTAAAATGTTTTGCTCATTTACTATTAATTTTGTGGGAGATTTTTGGTAACTTCGTTAGTTTGAGTTAAAATTGTACTAATTTTACTAGTGTGCAGTATACTAAAAATGTGCACTAATGACACCTATTTACATATCAGAAAAATAGCCAGTTAGATTTTTGCTTTAATTAGTAAATTATTCTGAAAGGGAATAAAAACATAGTTTCATGTTAAAAATTCCAATTAATGCAATGATTTCTCTGTTACTAAAATATTGAAGGAAGTTGTTGCTAATCATTTATTTCAGTCATGTTCAACTCTTTGTGACCCCTTTTGCGGTTTTCTTGGCAAAGGTATTGAAATGGTTTTCCATTTCCTTCTTCAGCTTATCTTACAAATGAGGAAACTGATGCAAATAGTGTTAAATAACTTGCCTAGGATCACACAATTAATAAGTGTCTGATGACAGATTTGAACTTAAGAAAGGGGTCTTCCTGACTGTAGGCCTGACACTCTATTCACTGTGCCATTTAACTGCCTCACTGATGGACATGAGATCCTCTTTTCTATAACTCTGCAGTATGGTCTCCAAATGTCCAAAATACATTAATATTTCTGTGATAATCAATCTTTTATGCAGATGCTATGATTGTTAAAGTCATATGCTATTTTTCTTTTTGGAAAATTCAAGTCCTCTTACATTATTTGGGGAAATATAACCCTGCCCTGAAACATGATGGATATAGAAAGCAAGCTTGAAGTTGTTTTCTCTTTTAGAGGAAACTCTTGCCAATTATCAGCATGACCACCCAACCAAAATGAAAGATGCCAGCTACTCAAATTGATGATTCTGTTTCATAACAGAAATGTTTTAAAGTTTGAGCACAAAAGATGATTTTATTATATAATCAAGTGTTTGATTTAGCAAGATGACAAGTTGCAATGAATTATATGTAGATCAGTCAAAGTACTTTGGATTTATTTTTGTTGGGGGTTGAAATATCTCCTAAGACTACCAATTATTTTTTCTCTTCACTTATTATAATAAGAAAACTGGAAATAGGAACTAGAAAGAGAAATGGTTATTACCATTTCAACTTAGGAAACTGTCCAATTTTATGTAAAATTTTATACTTTTTTTGTGAATCTCTTTTGGTCTTTTTAAAGAGAATTTTACATGAGAAAATGTGAACCCAGAACTACAAAAGAATATCAGGGATAGAATATAACAAAGTTAGTAAATAGAGGGGAAATGAACATTGGAATGGAAATCAGAGGACCTGAGTTCTATTTATTCAGGGGTAAAACTGAAGCTATTTCCCAATACTTCTAGGCCTCAGCCTTATCCTTTAAAAAAGGTACTTGGTTTGGGTTGGACTTGGACTAGATAATAGCTAAAGTCCTTTGCTTCTTGAAAATTTTCTGATTCTATGACAATTCTCTCAGCTGTGTAAAAAATGATCAATTATTCCAATAGAGAATAATAACTTAGGAATGAGGATTTACATCCCAAACTGACCTTTTTCACTTAGTGTTTGACTTTTGGCAAGTCTCTGCTTCTTTTTGCTGTGATTTCTTTTGTACAAATGAGAGTAATTTTACCAGATGTCCTATAAAGTCCATCTGAGCTCTAAATGACCCATGATATTTGACAAAGATAAATATTTATTAGTCGTATAGAGTTTTCAGAACACTACTAGTGGTTAGGGAAGACCAACTTTTAGAGAAGACATAAGTAAATCCTGCCATCATGGATCTTATATGATAGGAAAGGGTTAAAACAAAATATACAATATAATAAAATATTTAGTAGTAGGTACATTATTACAGATAGAAAAAAATAAAGTGCTATTTGAAAATCAAGTGAGAATATCATTATCAATAAAGAAGATTAGAGAAGTCCATGTAGAAGGATTGATATTTGACTTGGGGTATCCAGAGTATTTAGGAATTAAAAAAAAATCATTTGGCATAGTATAGAGTGCTGACCTCAAAGTGAGGGAGACCTGGGATCAAGACCAGCCTTTTGACACCTACTGGAATTGTGATCATGGGCAAATCATTTGATATCTTAGTGCCCGAGGAAAATCTCTATGATACAGAGATGGTGCTAGTTTCCATTGGTAGAATTACTTAGATCAGTGATGGGCAAACTTTTTAAAGAGGGGGCCAAAGGAAAGGGAATGCTCATCTGTCAGTCTGTTTCTAAGGGCAACTCTTTCAAAGTTTCATTTTATTGTATCCTACTCTTTGTATTCGTCAGATTAGGAATAATGTTGCCGGATAGAACATTTCAGGGGGCCACACCTGCCCGCTGGCCATAGTTTGCCCATTACTGCTGCAGACTATTAAAATCACATGTGATCAAACTTGACAAAAGAAGCCTAGAGAAGACTCTGTAGACATATGGCAAAAACACAATGGTAGACACTTCCCAACTGTGTGACTCTGGGCAAGTCACTTGACCCCCATTGCCTAGCCCTTTCCTCTCTTTTGCTTAGGAGCCAATGCACAGTATTGACTGCAAGACAGAAGGTAAGGATTTAGAAAAAAAACCAAAAACAAATGGTAGGCTCATAAAGAACAAAGTCACCTGATTTAGTTGAAGCATGAACTATAGAAAGAAGGGGAACAAACAAGCATTTTTAAGCACCCAGCATATGTTAGGTATTGTGCAAAGAATTTTACTCACATCTCATTTGATACTCATAACAATGCTGAGCAACAGGAGATATGATTATCCTATTTTTCAGTTGAGAAAAATGAGAGAGAAAGGGGTTAAATGAGCTATGCAGAGTCCTACAGAAAATATCTAAGGTAAGATCAAATTTGAACTCAAGTCTTCTTGACCCTATTCCCCAAACTCTTGCTACTGTTCTAACTGCCTAATGTTTAATTCATGAGAGAGCTGGAAGGAATAAAATGGTTTCAGATTGTGGAGGTCATTGAATGGTAAATACAGGAGTTCAGGTTTTGATCTGTGTATAAGGAAGATTTTTCTGTTGAAGACTTCAGTGGTGAGAGAGCAGGTTTCATATAAAAAGATCTGGAAGGGAAAGCTCAGTTCACAGAAATGGTACCTCATACTAGAGTCATGTCCATGAGAATGGAGAGAGCAGGAAGGTCATGAGATATATTTACATGTATAATGCACTGACAGGACTTTGCTATGAGACATTAGAAGTCAGGAACGATGAAGGGATGAAAATGATTGGCTTTTAAACCCTGGAGATCCTAGGAATGGTGCTGGAAGGGGCAGAAATGATGAAGGCAGAATGAGGAGTAGGTTTAAGGGTAAAAGGTGGTGAATTTGGTTTTGGACATGTTGAATTTCAGGTGGAGGTGGGACCTCCGGGGGAGGATGACCTATGGGCAGTTGCAGAAGGTGTGGAACCCAGAAGAGAGGTGAGAAGGTATGAGCAGCTGAAGGTAATTCATGCAGAGGCACAATAAAGATCTTGTGGAATGTTTGTTCTATCAGAAAATCAACCATAACTGCGAGAGGCAGTTTGGAAGATAAGTACACATGCGGCAGCTCATCTGTCTCTTAGACCTCAGTCAGTTCAGAGACACATTTAGATCAACACAGCATGATGCAGAAAGACTACCCAGAGCCTGAATTACTTTTCCAAAGAGCCCTATGGGGCATGTGCTCATACCATATGTTTCATTCCAAAGCTGATCTGCTGGAGTAGCGGGAAACAACAGCAGCCTTATTTGACACTCGTTAGAGAGTTCAAGACACAAGCCAGCCTCACTGGTTATAAAACAGGAATTTCTGAAGGTGCCCCTTCATGCACCATTTCCTGACTTGCTTTGAACCAGAGACTTAAAAGGTAGCATCAGCAATGAATACATCTACTTCATCGGTGATTACCAATTAAAGATCACATGTCTGTTGTTATGACAAACGATACTCATCATCAAAGTGTATTTATCCTTCACATTATTTTCACTATCAAAAGGATATTGCCTATTTACTAGAAGAAATTGAAATGATCCAGAAGAAGCTGATGGGCAAAATAATCTCATGTGAGAGAGATTTTGATTTTTCTTATATTATGGGACATATTAATCTGTTTTAAATAACATTTTTCCTTTTGTTTAAATTTTTCTTTTTTAATTAACAAGCATTTTATTTTCTCTCCCTTATATCTCTCTTTTCTTATAACAAATATGGATAGTCATGCGAAAAACCCACACTGTCCATGTCCAAAAACACATGACTTAGTCTGCATTTAGAGTCCCTTACCTCTCTGATAGAAAGTAGGTAGCTTGCTTTGTCATCGGACTGACAAATATAACAGAAAAGAAATGACCTATATCACAGGGGCTTCCAGAAAACAGACTTACTAATGAACTATTGGTAGAGCTGTGAATTGGACAGGTCGTCCTAAAATAAAAAAAATTGGTAATATGGTCCCAAAGTCACTAAACTATGCCTCTAAAATTACTTTGATCCAGTGATGATAATGATGATGAAGTTATTGATGTTAATAATTAGCATTCACATGGTGCTGTGCAATTTGCAAAGTGCTCCCCAAATGTTATCTTGTTTGGTTCTCACGGAACCCAGAGTATTAGTTATTGTTTTTTTTTTAAATTTCAATTTATTGATCAGAAAACTGATACTTTGACAAGTTAGTGGGTATCCAATGAAAGGGTCAAATACTTAGTGTCTGAAGCAGAATTTGAAGTCAGGTCTTATTCATTCACTGGGCTACCTAAATTCCTAGTGATGTTACTATTAAAAAAAAACAGATAAAGGATCCACATGCACTCACCTGATTTTCTTTATTCTTCTAGTTGGGACATTTGTATTAATCTTTCTGCCATGAGGTCTTAAGCATATGGAAGGTGATGATCCCTGATAGGTAGCCCTTCTCAGTGGTAAATGGTAGATTCTGAGCAAAAACATTTTCCCACTTTGTATTATTCTATTAAAATTGTCCATTCTCTCTTTTTTTCTCCTATATTTTTCTTTTTGACTTAGGTAAGAATTAGGACCCATCTGTAGCAGGGGGATAGATCAATTAGTGAGACAATTAGTGTTCTATAACAGTTGTCAGATTGTCGTGCTACTGACATACCAAGGAAATATCATTTTTCTGAGAAGGATTTCTCTGCTTTAACTAGAAATATTTCAAACACAAGAAACAGAGGGTTCAAGAAGGAGATAAAGACTATGTCCTATTTGTTGTCAGTAGAGTCTTTTGAACCAATAATGAGATGATTAAAATATTTTTTCTCTTTCCTTTCCTAGATTATTCTAATCTAAAAATTCTGAATATTGTACCCTTTATGTAAAGGGCACTATATGTACCTTAAGCATCTTGTTGTCATATAAACATTCAAGTTAATATAGTATTCTTAATGAATTCAATAAAATTTAATATTTTCAAGATATCAGCTCTATGCATAGCACCATTATTAAGTATTGGAGACAAAAGACAACTTCAAAGCCATTCTGCCTCCAAGAAATATTTCTTTTACTGAGAACATTTATCATATGAACAAATTAAAGATGAGTCAAAAATTGAGGAAGGAAAGAATACTAACAATCAGGGTCAGTTGTAAAAGTTTCTAAGAAGGGGCACCTAATGTGACAGCTGAAGGGAGACTGGGATTCTGAGAGGCAGAGGTGAGAATGAGATTTCCAAAAATGAGAATACTAGCATACCAGACTTTACTGAGAAGATTAGTTTTAAACTTGGGTAAGAACTTGTAGTCTGGATTAACAAGTAGGTAGATGTCATGAAGGGGAGATTGAAGAAAGCTACACTCTAAAAGCCTAGGTTCCTTTTTTTGTTCCTCATCCTTTCTCATGTGTCCCACTTTTCCAAAAGCTTGTAGGACTTATAACTAGAAGGGACCTTAGCTTGTTGCTTGTATGAGTCTAGGAAAAATTACTTGATCTTGCTTGCACTGTGTTTCTTTTTCTAAAGATGAAAAAGTTAGACTAGATGGTCACTGAGATATCTTTTAGCTATAAATCAATTATTTTCTGTTCCTGTGCTATCTCCTAATAACTTTTTTATAAAAGGAGAAAAAACGGAGTCGTTTTGAGATTATATAACTTCCAAGGTTGTACAGATACCAAATCAGTGACAAGATTCGGACCTAGGTCCTCTGATTCTAAATACATTGTTCTTTTCTTTGCACCAATTTATTTCATCAAAGCCAATTGGTGACATTTTCTATCCTATAATAGTCGACAGTATAAAGATAAAATCTTTATCTAATATTTAGTCCTCTGCAATATAACGTCATATACCTTTTCTTTCTCAGACTTTGCTTTATTTCCCCCATGCTTGGGTAGACTACATTTTCATGACAGTGCTTCTCTTATATGTAGCAGCCTCTTATACTCAAATCCTTACACATATGTAGATAATGCTGGGTGCATTTATGTTACAGCCTATAGATTAATGAACTTGAATCCCATAGAAACCTGGATTCAAATCCCAAATCATACAGCTATGTGACTTTCTCTGAGCCTCAGTTTGCTTATTTGTAAACTGGGGAATTATAACATTTGAGCAACTTACCTCACTGGAAAAGTATTTAGAAAATCTTAAAAGCAACTGATGGAGTCTGAATACAAGCCAAAGTATTATATATTTGACCTTCATTCATTTTTTTCCCATGAAAGGACTAATACGGAAAAAATGCTTAAATGTTACACATGTAAATTATGTTTCAGATTATTTATTGTCTCAGGCAAGGGCAAGGAGATGAAGAGTTTGAAACTCAAAATTAAAAAAAATGTTAAAAATTGTTTTTACATGTAATTGAGGAAACATTATAAACTGATTTAAAATCTTTAAAACATTCTATGAAAAATAAATAAAAATAAAAAATCAATATTATGCTGCCAAATTTTAATTTATTTTGAATAGTCCCTGTTTCATAATTCCTGTAATATGAAGTTCTGAATAGAGGGGAATGTTTCAATTTCCTACTTCCTTAGTGTTCCTTATAGTGCCCAATTTAGTTTTTATTTTGCAGTATATACATGGAAAATAGGGTTGACTGTTTGAATAGTTACAATTTTGATTTTTTTATCATCATATATTTTAGCCAAGAAGATTCCTAGAAGACTTTGGATCCAAGTTTGCATTACTTCTAACTTGTTCCATCTCAAACATTTTTTTCAGTACCTTCATTTTCTTCTGGAACACTTTGGTCCCTTTCAAACCAAGTCTCCTCTTAACATTAAGTCATGATGCAGTACAGTGAATAGCATGAAGTCATATTTTTAAAAACAAATATAGATAATATTTAAATTTCAGTTCCTCAAACATCTATAAAATATTAACTTCCCAATGCAGATAACAGTGAAATAGATGAATCCTTGGGCTTCTCAGATTTCATTAGTACCACTTACTTCTGATCCCTGTGTTTATGTATAACATCCTTACGTAAAATATTCAGTTTAAAATGTTCTGTGAATCCATGAGACATAAGTCCTTAAGTCAAACCGGCTCTAGATAGAGATTGAGATCTACATTTAAATGTTTAGAAAGGGAAGTAGGATCACAACACAGAGGAAAAAAAACCTTATGAATATGTGCAATGAAAGCAGATATCCCCTCTTCCTAGTATACTTAATAGTCACAGATTTTCCTGCTCCAAAATAAAAAAAAGGAAAATAAAAATATAAAATATTAAGAAGGAATTCGAAGACATAGCTAAAAGAAGAAGGAAAAGGGGCCCAAATATGTCAATGAAAACAAAGCCTTTTAGTCATGTATATGAATTCTTCCCATTCATTCTTAAATACATATTTTAAAACCAAATTTATTTGCTTATTTGAACTTAAACTGATTTGAAATTAAACTGCTTCTCTTAATATTCATTGTTCCAGTAAAATATTCTGAGAAGATGGTAAAAAAAAGATGTATTAATGTCTATGAACCTTTTTAACAAATATTTATTGAGGTCCTGAATAATATATTAAAATCAATTCAATAAATCTTTATAATCTATATAAGGTACTAGAGACTGAGTCTATAAAGACAAAACAAAAGAGTATTTGCTCACAAGAAGAAAGAATTTATTTAAAGGGTACAATAGATATATAAGTAAAAATAAGGTAATTTATGGAGCCAGAAAAACATTACTTGAAGGGGAATAGTCTTTACTGTAAACCATGAGGTCATTTTTTAACTACAAATAACCTTAGAGGACATCTATGTAGTATGCTCATTGAGGGGAAGGATTATTTATTTATTTATTTTTCTTTGCTTTTTGCTTTAATATGCCCAGCACCTGGTGGGGCACCTGGCATATAGTAGGTACCAAATAAACAGATTTTGATTGATTGATTTTATGCAAGAAGCCAGAAAGAGATAATTCAGATATCAAGGAATACTAATCAGGATAACACAGGATCTGGCAGCCTCCACACTACAAGACCTCAAGGCTTTGAACATGATATTCAGAAAAGCAAGAGATTTGGGTCTACAAAAAAGGTCACCTACCTATCAAAACTGACTATATACTTCCAGGGAAAAGTATGAACATTCAACAAGATAGAAGATTTCCAAGCATTCACACAGAAAAGACCAGGACTAAATGGAAAGTTTGATATTCTACCACAAAAAAAAGAGAAACATGAAAAGGTAAATAAGAAAGAGAGGGGAAAGAAAGAAAACTCTTACCTTTAAATTGCCTTCTTCAAGAGCTTCAATAAGATCAATTATTTGTATTTCTATATGGAGAAATATTATGTGTAATTCTAAAAAATTGTACTAACTATTATAGTAATTAGAAGGCTAGAACTAAGAGAGGATACCATAATGTTAGGGAACACACAGCTAAAAATTATAACCCTGAATGTGAATGGGATGAACTCACTCATAAAACAGAAGCAAATAGCAGAGTGGATTAAAAAACACAATCCTACCATAAGTTGTCTACAATAAGCACACATGAGGCAGGTGGACATACACAGGGTTAAGGTCAATGGTTGGAGTAAAATCTTTTGGGCTTGATCTGAGAAAAAGAAGGCAGGAGTGGCAATCATGATTTCTGATAAAGCCAAAGTGAAAATAGATCTGATTAAAAGAGATAGGGAAGGTAATTATATCCTTATAAAAGGTAGTATAGGTAATGAGAATATAACTGTACTCAACATGTATGCACCAAATGGTATAGAATCTAAACTTCTAAAGGAGAAACTGAGAGAGCTCAAGAAAGAAATAGATAGAAAAACTATACTAGTGGGAGATCTGAATATTCCTCTTTCAGATCTAGATAAATCAAACCAAAAAATAAATAAGAAAGAGATAAGAGAAGTGAATAAAATCTTAGAAAAATTAGATTTAATAGATATGTGGAGAAAAATAAATAGGGACAAAAAGGAATACACCTTCTTTTCAGCTGAACATGGTACATTCACAAAGATTGAACCTGTAGTAGGGCATAGAAATATGGCAAACAAATGCAAAAGAAAGAAATAATAAATGTAACCTTTTCAGATCATAATGCAATAAAAATAATAATTAGTAAGGACACATGGACAGGCAAATCAAAAAGTAATTGGAAATTAAATAATATGATTCTCCAAAATCAGATATTTAAAGAAGAAATCATAGAAACAATAATTCCGATGAAGAGAATGACAATGATTAGATATCCTACCAAAATCTGTGGGATGCAGCTAAAGCAGGGCTAAGAAGGAACTGTATATCATTGAACACATATAATAACAAATTAGAGAGGGCAAAGATCAATGAACTGGGCATGCACATAAAAAAACTAGAAAGGGAACAAATTAAAAATCCCCAGCTAAAAACTAAATTAGAGATGATAAAAATCAAAGGAGAAATCAATAAAATCTAAACTAAAAAGTTATTGAATTAAAAAATAAGACTAGAAGCTGGTACTTTTAAAAAAACAAACAAAATTGGCAAAGTATTGGTCAATCTAATTAAAAAAAGGAAAGAAAAAAATCAAATTACCAATATCAAAGATGAAAAGGGAGACCTCACCTCTAATGGAGAGAAAAACAAGGTAATCATTAAAATCTATTTTGCCCAATTATATGCAATAATATAGCAATCTAGGTAATATGGATGAATATTTACAAAAATATAAATTGCCTAGATTAACAGCAGAAGAAATAGAATACTTAAATAATCCCATATTAGAAAAAGAAATTGAACAAGCCATCAAAGAACTCCCTAAGAAAAATCCCCAGGACCAGATGGATTCACAACTGAATTCTACCAATCCTTCAAAGAACAACTAATTCCAATATTATACAAATTATTTGACATGATAAGCAAAGGAGTTCTACTAAACTCCTTCTACAACACAAATATGGTACTGATCCCCAAACCAGGTAGGTCAAAAACAGAGAAAGAAAACTACAGACCAATCTGCCTAATGAACATAGATGCAAAAATCTTAGATAGAATGCTAGCAAAAAGACTCCATTAAGTGATCATGAGGGTTATTTATTATGATCAAGTGGGATTTATACCAGGACTGCATGTATGGTTCAACATAAGGAAAACCATCTACATAATTGACCATATCAACAAGCAAACCAACAAAACTCACATGATTATCTCAATAGATGCTGAAAAAGCTTTTGACAAAATATAATAACCATTCCTACTGAAAACACTAGAAAATATAGGAATAGAAGGGCCTTTCCTAAAAATAATGAATGGTATATATATATATATAAATATCTGAAACCATCAATAAACATCATCTGCAATGGGGATAAATTAGAAGCATTCCCAATAAGATCAGGAGTGAAACAAGGATGCCCATTGTCACCTCTATTATTTAACATTGTAATGGAAACACTAGCAGTAACAATTAGAGAAGAAAAAGAAATTGAATTAATTAAAATAAGCAATGAGGAGACCAAGCTATCACTCTCTGCAGATGATATGAAGGTCTACTTAAAAATCCTAGAGAATCAACTAAAAAGTTAATGGAAATAATCAACATCTTTAGCAAAGTTGCAGGATACAAAATAAATGCACATAAATCATCAGCATTCCTATATAGTTTTAACACATCTCAGCAGCAAGAGCTAGAAAGAGAAATTCCATTTAAAATCACCCAAGACAATATAAAATACTTAGGAATCTATCTGCCAACACAGACACANATATATATATATATATATATATATATATATATATGTAAAACCAACAACAAACATTATCTGAAGTGGGGATAAATTAGAAGCATTCCCAATAAGATCAGGAGTGAAACAAGGATGCCCATTGTCACCTCTATTGTTTAACATTGTACTGGAAACACTAGCAGTAGCAATTAGAGAAGAAAAAGAAATTGAAGTTATTAAAATAGGCAATGAGGAGAGCAAGCTATCACTCTTTGCAGATGATATGATGGTTTACTTAAAAAATCCTAGAGAATCAACTAAAAAGTTAGTGGAAATAATCAACTTTAGCAAAGTTGCAGGATACAAAATAAATGCACATAAATCATCATCATTTCTTTATATTTCCAACACATCACAGCAGGAAGAGTCAGAAAGAGAAATTCCATTTAAAATCCCCCTAGACAATATAAAATACTTAGGAATCTATCTGCCAAGACAAACACAGGAATTATATGAACACAACTATGAAACTCTTTCCACCCAATTAAAACCCAATTAAGAAACCCTTTCCACCCAATTAAAACCCAATTAAGTGATTACCACATTCCAAGGACTCTACTAAATACAGGTGGTATAAGTAAAAGCAATAACAGTTACTGCCCTCAAGGAGCTTGGATGAAATATTCTTAAAAGAATAATTCTCCAAGTCTTTTTTTTTGCCAGTTCTCTGTTTCTCATTTCTCTCATCACTCCCCTCCCCCACTCCCTGGCACCCTCCAGCTCCCATCAATATTCTCTCTATTTCTTTATGACTATTTGAGAAACAAATTTATACCAACAGGCTACCTAGAGTTGAAAACTAGGGAAGGAAAGAATATGAGTGGGAGAGAATCACAGGAAAGGGCAAGATGATAGGAGACAAGGGTACTGTCAGATAGCAAAGGAAGAGAGTGAACCGTGTTGAGAGTGTTGACATATGAATGGAGAAGAAATCAAGTTAACTTTACCACGTGATTTTATTACTTTTCTTTTGCACAGTTACATAGTTCTTGTCTTTCTAAGATGGCATATTTATTAGCTTCCTTACAAAGTCCTGGCTTAAACTTCACTAGTATAACTATTTGGCTACAAATATTCCATGAGGGGAGTGAAACTCTGCACACTGGATACATCCTGAATGAATTTCTCTTAAAGTTATTTGGTGGGGCTCAGAGAACCTGGAACTTGTTCACATTCATTGATTCTTATATTTTTATTCCTTACATATATTAAACCTGTGTTTCTTGAAATATTGCTAACACTTTACTATAAAGAGAGACATAGCAATAAACTGGGCCTGGTTTGACCATCTGAATATGACCAAGTTCTCTTCCTATTTCATAAACTCCAGAAGTTATCTCTTAACTTCCAGGATCAAATATAAAATGTTCTGTTTGGCATTTATAGTTTTTCACAAGCTGCCCCATTCAAGACTTTCCTATCTACAAAATTATTTGCATGTTGCTTTCTCCATTAGAATATGAGCTCCTTGAAGATTTTGTTGTTGTTTGTCATTGAGTGCTATCCAAATCTTCATGATCCCATGGCATTGTTCAAGGGGTTTTCTTGGCATGAACACTAGAGTAGTTTGCCATTTCCTTTTCCAATGTGTTCCTATTTTATAGATGTGGAATTGAGACAAATTTGGCAAAATAAGGCAAATAAGTTACTTTCCCAAAGTTATATACCTAGTAAGTATCTGAGGTTGGATTTGAACTCAAGATCTTCCTGTCCCTAGGGCCAGTGCTCCATTCTATGCACCATCTACCTGCCATTCCTTGAGGATATCAAACATATTTCTGTCTTTCTATATTCCCAGTGCTTTGCACAGTATCTGGTACATAGTAAACTCTTAAATTTTTTTGGACTGATCAAATCAGGAGTAATTACTTTGACTTTCACATTGTGCCAAAGTAAAAATCCTACTAAAGAGGTACTTCTTTTGCCTCTTTACCTTTCCCATAAACCATTGTATTTTTTGTACCATTTTTGAGATCCTGAGACATAGGGGAATAGAAGAAGAGAGCAAATGAGAGTACATCCAGAGCTATACTCTCCAGATGGACTAGTTTTATTGGATTATTGTTTTTTGCCCACAAGTTATAGCCTTACCCTGCTTCACAATTGTGTGCAATGCCTTGGTTACAAGATCAAGAGTATGTCCAGAAAATTTTAATCTAATAATTATCAATAATAGATTAATACTCTTAATAATATTAATAATATATTTGCAAATTAAATAATGTTTATAATATATTAATGATAGATTATCAACACTTATAAATCATCAATGCCACTAATTATCTATATATTAAAGTTATTAGTTAATATATAGATCAATTAGATATTAATATGTTAACTATATATTATTAATAAATACAATAATTATTAAATGACTTAGATAATTACCCATTTATATAATGCTTTATGATTATGATGTAAACTCAAGACCTCCCTATTGTGTCTACTATGTGCCAGGCACATTTGGGTCACAAAGTATGGGAAGGAAAAGAATGTATGATTGTGATGGAAAATCAGGTTTGGACCAAGTTGTTCAATGCCAAACACGATAGCTTACATTTGATTCTAAGGGCAATAAGGAGATATTGGAGTTTGTTGAGTAGTGAAGTGACATGAGTAGATGTACACTTAAAGAAAACTCCTTTGTAGAGAATAGCGTGATCACAGAAAAGGTATATAATGGAGATTACTTGAGAAATGGTGTTCTTTTCAATACATTTATATTATGTTTTACTGTATAATTTGAAGGAAATGTGTTTCTTCAACCATGGCAGCCACAGACCATGAAGGAAACATAGCAGTTCTAGGTATATTTTCCATATTTCATGAATGGAACAGTCATCTGCAAAATGGTTATTTATAAGTTGCTTAGAAAGACTTATAAAATCCTATGAAAAGATGCTATAGATTTTTCAAAGGGATTAAAATATTATCCAATCTAGGGTAGACATAGACACTGCTAATGTTAGGAATGGGTTAATCCAGAAATACATAAGACACAGGATATTTAAGAGAAGGAAAAGAAATAAGATGCTCTTATTTTTATAAACCTCTGAGGTGTTTGCTTATATTGTACTACCAATCAATTGGAGCCCCAAAAGGGACTTGCTTCCATCCATCAAACCAAAATCTAATTGGTGACAGGAATGACTGCTTCTGTTCATTATTCCTCTCTGGAATCTTAAACCTGAAAAATGATTCCTGCTTCAAAATTGAAGACCTTCATTTTTTCTTCTTTATTTGGAAAACAGATTCTCTAACATGACAATAGTAGAAGCTATTTTATTTTCTAATTTGCCGAAGTGAAATTATTCCTTACAAAAAATTGATATAACTTCTTCACTCCCAGAAATTTGAAGGACAATATTCAATGTATACTTTGTGAAATTTTAAACATGAAATCTTACACTGATTAAGATTTCATACTTATGTAAATGCTAAAATAATGAGGATGATAAAGTTAGTGACTATCAATTGATAGTTATGGATTAATTTAATTTTAATATTTATGTTTGTGACTTTGGTAGCATAATAAGAGAGAAGCAGTTATGAATGAATTCATGAAAGGCTTAAGAAGCATTCATTAAAATTGGGAGAAAGTGTTAGTTGTATATACCAGTAATATCCTATCCTATCCCATCATTATTATGTAGTAAACAGAAAGAAAATGTAGAGGGGAAAAAATGACCACGTTCCCTTGTGAATGAAAAATTACAACTTAACATTAAAAAAAGACAGCCTGGGTTAATGTGTGAATAGAAAACTTATGGTGGATTTTTGTGCCTTATTAAAATTACAGAAGCCAAACTATGAAGTAAAAGTCTTTCTTATTAAAATAGAATATAAGCCTGTTGGACAAGAAATAATTATGAAGTCCTTGGTAGGTATAAATTTCTATGTCACCTTGAAAACAACCTTCCACAAATTACATGTACATTTCCAGAATGATATTCATCAGAATTTCATGTGTGTATCTAACTGTGTGTATGTCTGTATGAGTGTGTGTGTGTGTGTGTGTGTGTGTGTGTGTGTGAGAGAGAGAGAGAGAGAGAGAGAGAGAGAGAGAGAGAATGAAGAGCTGATATTTTATTTGGATTCAATCAAATGGATCCCAGGAAAAAAATGGAAATGGAAATTTTAAGTAGTTCATGAGATCGTAAATTTGGAGCAGAAACGAACCGTAAAGTCCAACCTCCTTATTTTATTAATATGGAAACTGAGTCTGAGCAGGATTGAGAGACTTACTCAAAGAGGAAGAGGTAGACCTGAGATTTGGATATAACTCCTCAAATTCCAAAATCAGCTGTCCTTAAAATTATTTCTAAATTTACTTTCAAAATTACATTTTTGATAATATTTATTCTACAAACTAGTAACTATACCATGAGTTTTAAAAGACTAAAAAAATTATAAACCATGGGAGTAAGGTCGCTGAAGAATCAGATGTGATCATAGGATTCAGTTAATCCATGGGTTTTTTAGTAGGCATTACTAAGAAAATTCTTTAGTTCTTGTGTAGTGACCCAGGATGGATCTGGCTCTTTTGCATCCTCAGCAGTTACCTAGGGGACAGCTGGATAGCTCAGTGGATTGAGAGCCAGGCCTAGAGATGGCAGGTCCTAGGTTCAAATGTGACCTCAGATACTTCCAGCTGTGTGATCCTGGGCAAGTCACTTGACTCCCCTTGCCTACCCTTACCATTCTTCTGCCTTGGAGTCAATAAAGACAGAAGGTAAGGGTTAAAAAAAAAACTAGTTACCTAAAGAAAAGTGAAAATATTCTATTCTTCAATTGTTATTTTTATTTGACAAAGGATAGCTGCACATTTTTTTTTCTTTCAGATGGGCACTGATAGCAGAGGAGGTGGGAGATTACCTCTTTAGGTAAATTAATCTCTAGGTTGTCTACATATTGACTTCAAGAAAGTTGGGTTGAGTCTTAAGAGCAGAGCACTTATATCTATTTGTCCATCCACAAGAGCACCAATTTGATATTTATCCCAATTTCTTTTTGTGGCATTCTCCCCTGTCAAAGTTCTTTAATAAAACTGTTTTCAATCTTCCTCTCCAACTAAAGAAGTGTAAATTGTTTGGCATTTTAAAAATGTCCTTGTGGCATCATAGTCATTTCCATTTATAATCACTACCTTCTTCCTATTTTCCCTTTTCGAAAATAATAATAATGTTTACCATTTAATAAATAAACACATCAGAATAACCAACAGAGAGATAGTATCTGGCAGTATGTAAAACATCAAATGCTCAAAATACCCCAAATCCATAACAAAAAGAGGGAGGCAGAATGTTTTATTTTTTAAATAAAATCTTTTATGATTCTTGTAACAAAATTAAAATCAATCACTACTTAGACCCCCATCTCTACCCCAATTACTCAGGCATAGAATAGAGTGAATAAAGAACAAACGAGAAGACTCTATGTGTGTCCATTTTTCTGTTTGTACTTTTCTCTACAAAATCCCACAGGACTTTAAGGCAAGAAATGAAGGTGTCCGTAATGCTTGCCATTTTCCCTCCCCTTATTCCATATATGTATAGACACACAGCTACCCCTACTGTATCCTAATACACTAGTTTTGAAGATTTAGGGAAGAAGAAGTAGAAGAAAAATAGGAATGGAAAGGAATAGAAAAGGCTGAATGAAAGGGCACCTATGGAATGACTTTTCACTATTCAGAAGTGAAAAAAAAACAATTAGAGCTGGTAAAAGGTGGGGAAAAAAGAATCCCTCCCCATAAAAGTGCTTGGACATGAACTAAAATAACATTTAAAATGTCCATTAGAAATATTGAAAAGGTAATGCTGATGATGTTACTGTTATTTTGATTGTATATCACCTGTGCTGCTTGTATTACATTTTTACTCCTCAAAGCCCTTTCTTATAATCTCTTTTCCTCTATGATCAAATTTGAAAAGCCAAACTACTGATCACAAAGTGAATCCCTATAATTTTGTTGTGGGAGAGCTTGATATTATCTGGTTTGGGAGGGTACTCTCTTAAAGAATTATCAGGCACTGATAAATCTTTAAAAATAGAGGGATTTATTTTGAGAATGGCAGGAGGTAGCTGTAGGTGAAGTCTGCTTCTCTAAAAAGAAGGGGTCCAGGATTTTTATACTTTAAAAGAACAGAGACTACCCAAATGGGAAAGGAAGGTGGAGAGGGAGACAAACAAGGAGGATTCTGTGAATTTCCCATGTGAAGTGCCTCCATATCTGGGGTAGAAGCACAGGTATATATTGTTTATGACATTTTAAGTGCTGATCATGAAGGAAGGTGAGTTGCATATTTCAAAGAATCTAGTGATGTTCAAGGTGCAAACAGAAGGTACACATCCATGCTAAAACCCTTATCAAAAGACTAGGGGAAAGGCACCTAAAACAGAAGGAAATGTATCTCTCAGAGAATCCTTTGTCTACACAGTTTGTCCCTTTGGCTGAATCAGGGCTGGCTTTCTTTATCACCAGCACAGTTGGGGTCCAGGATTGGGAAATTCCTCATATAGTCTTTTGACCTGGAATTCCACTAGAGACTTGGAGTGTTCAGGGGACCCTGTACCTGCTTATGAATATTCACTTATGAAAAGAAAAAAATTGCCAATTAGATGCTTTAGAATTGTTTGTAGAATTAGGAAAGAAAATAAAACATCTATGTTTTGAAGAATTGTTGAGTTCAAATTCAGCCTCAGGTACTTAAAAACTGGGTGATCCTGTCTAAGTCACTTAACCTCTCTTTGTCTGAATTTCCTCATCTGTAAAATGGGGAAAATAACCACCACCACCACCACCACCACCACCACCACCACCACCACCACCTAACTCCCAGGGTTGCTGTGAGGAACAAAGGAGATGGTCATTGTGAAACACCTAGCACAATGCCTATCACATAGTAAGTGCTATGCAAATTAGAGCTCTCTCTTTATATTTTATTTTTATTGTCATGCAAAACACACTTCCATATTGGTCATTGTTGCAAGAGCATACTCATACATAACCTCTCTATATGTCTCTATATCTATATGTCAATATATATATACATATATCTGCATACATACATATTTATCTATCTATCTATCTATCTATCTATCTATCTATCTATCATCTATCTATCTATCTATCTATCTATCTATCTATCTATCTTTATATGTAGAGAGAGACACCTATATTCTGCCCGCAGATTACCCTGCTCTCCCTCCATGCCTTGGACTACTCCTTCTTTGCTCCCTACTGTGCTCTGAAGTTAAATTTTAGTTTGGAAACCAGAGCTTTTCCTGCCAAAGGAAACTGTTGCCACTTAAACCCTACTCTGCTTGGATCCACAGTTAAATAGATCAACCTCAGTTTCTCTGCTTGAGCCTTCAAACTTCATCAACCTTTACAAGAGCAGATGTGTGGGATATTCTATATTATAAATTCCTATTTCCTCCTTATAACCTTTCCCTTCATAAAGAGATGAAGGCCCTTTAACATAAACCTGAGCCCAGCTCTTCCCCACTCCAACTTCTGCTTTTCCCTACTTCTACCCAAGGCTTTCAGAGACCTTGAACCAGTATTGGGCAGGAGGGTAGGAGGAAAATATCCACTACAGGTGTTTCCAAATTTCCCTGTTATTGGGTCTCATAAAGAAAAGAAAAACTTATGTTTTTCTGTGGAAGTCAGAGCAAGCCACACAATGGTATTCACTACCCACTCTTTCCTACCCATTTTGTCTGGAGATTTTAACATCTTTACCCTGTTACAATAATTAGTTCAGTACTGCCTTCTGCCTCAAAAATCCCTAGAGTCTCAAATGATTGTTGGCACTAATTGGAGAATGTTTGTTCCTCTTACTATTAGGGGAAACTGCTCTTTCAGTTGCATTGAGAAAACAAGTAGTCCAGTACTGGTTCCATTGCAGAGTGTATGAAGGGAAGTAAGGTATAAGAACTCTGGAAAGATAGGAAGGGATCAGGTGAGGGGGAAATATATAAATGTCAAACAAAGAAGGTTCAATTTTACTCCAAGGATAATAGGCAACACCTAGACTCTATTAGCAAGCCAGTTGTGTATATTCCAATCAATTACATGTTTTCTGTTACAAAAATGGGTTGCAATTCAAGATGAAGCTTGAGTTAGGAGAACTAAATCAGAGAATATAGAAACTGTCTAAGAAGAGGTGATGAGGGTCTGCCCTAAGGCGGTGGTTTTGTATATTCTAAGGAGGGGACAAATGTGAGAGAAATGATGGAGTTGCATTAGATGATCATAAGGGTAGCCCTTATCAGCTCTGACATTCTAGGATTCTGTACATGTTTTATTGGTTACTTTTATGCCTTAACAGTGATAACAAATTATACAATATTTAACAAAACTCTGGGTTCTTCTTCCCATCACCCAGTTCATTAGCAGGACAGGGTCTCAAAAAGTAGTTGGCTACTTCTCTCTGAGATTTAGGGGTAATACTAAGAGTTGGTGGCATTTTCTTAAAACTGTCACTCATAAGCCCCTATTTAGTCTGCTTCCCAATATCATTGAACTACAAATCCCAAGATACCTGTCAGTTTTCAAAATCTTATTATCTTTTGATCATCATTTAGAATTCAACAATGTACATTTTCTCATAAAAAAATTTAAAAGGGTAATTAGGTATCTAAAAGTACTGTTTTCATGTAGAAAACTAGTTCAAACTATTCACTTGAAAGATAAGGAGCCTGAGACTTCTGGGTTAAGATGGTGGCTGAGTAGAAGCTGGGCCACTTCCTCTCCTTACCAAC
Source organism: Gracilinanus agilis (assembly GCF_016433145.1). Lineage (NCBI taxonomy): Eukaryota > Metazoa > Chordata > Mammalia > Didelphimorphia > Didelphidae > Gracilinanus > Gracilinanus agilis. The sequence continues at coordinate 125,849,198 of NC_058134.1, forward strand.
AGATATAGTATACATCCAAAGGATAAGAAAACAAAATCCATATGAAAGAAGGGACCCTCCAATAGAGTGCAGTATCAAAGGTACGTGGGATTTGGGCACTTCCACGCTATAAGGGGGGGAACAGCCTCCATAAAAACACGAGCGTATCACCCCTCCACCAACCCACCCACAGTACCAGAGTCAGAGGCTGTGCTCCAGAGTTAGAGCGAGTGGGGGTACAAAATCTAGCCCCTAGGCAGCTAGCTGGCAATACCAGGAGCTTGCCCCTGAGAGCAGCAAGACCTGAGATCCCAGGTGGCTGGAAAACTCATACCTTGAACCCTGGAGTGGGGTTGAGAGAGGCAGCAGCAGCGCCCAGCATGCTCAGATTCAGGGGATATCTCAGGTGGAGGAGCAAGCATGGGCCAAGTTCCAGGCTCTGGGCAGCTGGCTAGGAACATGGGGGCTTGACCCTGATAAAAGCTAGACCAGAGACCCCAGGAGGGTCACCAGAGAAGCCAAGAGACTCACAAAGTAGCTTTAGGCAAAAAAAAATGCTCCCTAACTCCATACAAAGAGCATCAGACTTCCTCACTCAGACTTCTGGCAGATAAAACAAAATGATGCCAATCAAGACCCAAGAAATAAACAAGAAGACCAAGAAAAAACTCAAACACTTGACAACTCCTGCACAGAAAAAACCCAGAAAACAGAGGAGGACAAACAATTAAAGACATCCAAACCTTCCCCCCAAAATGAAAATGGGTCACAAGATCTTGAAGATTTCAAATCTGAGATTATGAGAATGATGGAAGAAATCTGGCAAGAAAATAACAGTCAGAATTTTGCAATTGGAAAGTGAGGCTCAGAAATCAAATGAATTGATAAGCAAACTGAAGACCAGAAATGACCTGCTGGAAGCCTTGAAGAACCAGATAGATCAGATTGTAAAGGAAAACCAGTCTCTAAAGGCTAGAATTGGGCAATGAGAACCCAATGATCTCTCAAGATAGCAAGAAAAATAAAGCAAAGTCAAAAGACTGATAAAATAGAAGGAAAAATGAAATACCTCACTGAGAAATTGACAGATCAAGAAAACAGGTCTAGAAGAGACAATTTGAGAATCATTGGTCTTCCTGAAAAAACAGAAATTAATAGAAATTTGGACTCCATACTAAAAGAAATTATGCAGCAAAACTGCCCTGAAGTTCTACAACAAGAGGGCAATATAGACATTGAAAGGATCCATAGTTCACCCTCTATACTAGACCCTGAAAAGACAACCCCCAGAAATATAATAGCCAAATTCAAGAGCTTCCAAGTAAAAGAAAAAATATTATAAGAAGCCAGAAAGAGACAATTTAGATATCAAGGGGCACCAATCAGGATCACACAGGACCTGGCAGCCTCCACACTAAAAGATCACAAGGTTTGGAATATGCTATTTAGAAGGGCAAGAGTACTGGGTCTACAACCAAGGATCACCTACCCATCAAAACTGACTATATACATCCAGGGGAAAGCATGGGTATTCAACAAGATAGAACATTTCCAAGTATTTGCACAGAAAAGACCAGGACTAAATGGAAACTTTGATATCCAACCACAAAAACCAAGAGAAACATGGAAAAGTAAATAAGAAGAAAAGGGAAAAAAAGAAAATTCTTACTCTTAAATTTACCTTTTTAATGGCCTTAATAAGATCAAATTATTTGTATTCCTTTATGGAGAAATAATATGTGTAATTTTCAGAAACTGTATTCACTATTATAGTAATTAGAAGAATTATTCATAGGAAGAGGTTGGAGCACTAAATGGTCTAAGTTGAGACAGGGCAGGGAAAAAAGAGGGTGGGTGAATAGTAGATAGCATCAAGAGAAACTTGAATGAATAAGAAAAATAGGATATTCTATATCACACAAAGAGAGCATGGGAAGCAGAGGGGATGGATACTCTTATAAAAAGGAGAGGAAGAGAGCATTGTTGTGAGGAAGATTAAATTTGTATTAACATTAAGAGGTAATATTTAAACCTCACGCTCAGCAGAATTAACCCAGAAAGGGAAGAGTAGCTATATCCATTCAGATATAGAATTCTATCTAACCCTACTGAGAAAGTCAGAAGGGATCAACCAAGGGGAGCAAGGGAGTGGGGAGGTCAAAAAAGGGAGGGGAGAAGAGGAGAGGAGAGAGGGAATTCATTAGGCCTTAAAAATAAAAAGAGGGGAATAATAAGGGAGGGGGTGGAAAGGGAAGTACATCAAGGGAGGGGAAAAGGGGGACTGGTCTAAAACAAAACACTGGTTTAAAAGGAAATAGGGTAAGAAGATGGGGTAGAACTAGGAGAGGATACCAAAATATTGGGGAATACACAACTGATAATTTTAACTCTGAATGTAATGGAATGAATTCACCATAAAACAGAAGCAAATAGCAGAGTGGATTAGAAACCAAAATCCTACCATATGTTGTCTATAAGAAACACAGATGAGGCAGGTGGACATACACAGGTTTAGGTGAAGGGTTGGAGCAAAATCTTTTGGACTTCAAATGAGAAAAATAAGGCTGGAGTAGCAATCATGATCTCTGTCAGAGACAAAGTAAAGATAGATTTGGTTAAAAGAGATAGGGAAGGTAATTACATCCTGATAAAAGGCAGTATTGAGATTGAGGAAATAACAGTGCTCAATGTGTATGCACCAAACAGTATAGCATCCAAATTCCTAAAGGAGAAATTGGCAGAGCTCAAGAAGGAAATAGATAGTAAAACAGTACTAGTGGGAGGTCTAAATATTCCTCTTTCAGATTTAGATAAATCAAACCAAAAAATAAATAAGAAAGAGATAAGAGAGGTAAATGAAATCCTAGAAAAATTAGATTTAAAAGACATGTGGAGAAAAAAAATTAGAGACAAAAAGGAATACACCTTCTTTTTAGCTGCACATTGACCATGTAAAAGGGCATAGAAACATTGCAAACAAATGCAAAAGAGCAGAAATAATAAATGTAACCTTCTCAGATCATAATGCAATAAAAATAATGATTAGTAAGGGCACATGGACAGGCAAATCAAAAACTAATTGGAAATTAAACAATATGATTCTCCAAAACCAGTTAGTTAAAGAAGAAATCATAGAAACAATCAATAATTTCATTGAAGAGAATGACAATGATGTGACATCCTACCAAACTCTGTGGGATGCAGCTAAGGCAGTATTCAGGGGGAAATTTATATCCTTGAGTGCATATATAACAAATTAAAGAGGAAGAAGATCAATGAACTGGGCATGCAAATTAAAAAAAACAATAAAGGGAACAAATTAAAAATCCCCAGCTAAAGACCCAATTAGAGATTATAAAAATTAAAGGAGAAATCAATAAAATTGAAAGTAGAAGAACTATTGAATTAATAAATAAGACTAGAAGTTGGTACTTTGAAAAAACAAACAAAATTGGCAAAGTACTTGTCAATCTAATTAAAAAAAGAAAGAAATCCAAATCATCAGTATCAAAGATGAAAAGGGAAACCTCACTTCAAATTAAGAGGAAATCAAGGCAATCATTAAAATCTATTTTGTGCAAATATATGGCAATAAATATAGCAATCTAATTGAGATGGATGAATATTTACAAAAATATAAATTACCTATATTAACAGCAGAAAAAATAGAATACTTAAATAATCTCATATCAGAAAAAGAAATTGAACAAGCCATAAAAGAACTCCCTAAAAAAATACCCAGGGCCTGATGGATTCACAAGTGAATTCCATGAAATCTTCAAAGAACAACGAAGTCCAATACTATACAAACTATTTGACATAATAAGCAAAGAAGGGGTTCTACCAAATTCCTTTTATGATACAAATCTGGTACTGATCCCAAAGCCAGGTAGATCCAAAACAGAGAAAGAAAACTACAGACCAATCTCTTTAATGAACACAGATGCAAAAATTTTAAACAGAATATTAGCAAAGAGGCTCCAGTAAGTGATCATGAGGGTTATTCATTTTGAACAGGTGGGATTTATACCAGGAATGCAAGGATGGTTCAACATTAGGAAAACCGTCCACATAATTGACCATATCAACAGTCTAACAAACAAAAATCACAGGATTATCTCAATAGATGCTGAAAAAGTCTGTGACAAAATACAGCATCCATTCCTATTGAAAACACTAGAAAGTGTAGGAATAGATGAACCTTTCCTAAAATAATAAACAGTATATATCTAAAAACCATCAACAAGCATCATATTCAATGGGGATAAATTAGAAGCCTTTTCAATAAGACCAGATGTGAAACAAGGATGCCCATTACCTCTATTATTTAACATTGTACTAGAAACACTAGCAGTAGCAATTAGAGAAGAAAAAGAAATTGATGGTATTAAAATAGGCAATGAGGAGACTAAGCTATCACTCTTTGCAGATGATATGATGGTCTACTTAAAAAATCCTAGAGAATCAAATAAAAAGCTAGTAGTAATAATCAAACACTTTAGCAAAGTTGTAGGATACAAAATAAATGCACATAAATCATAAGCATTTCTATATATCTCCAACACATCTCAGCAGCAAGAGTTAGAAAGAGAAAAAACATTTAAGATCGCCCTAGACAATATAAAATACTTAGGAATCTACCTACCAAAACTAACACAGGAATTATACGAAAACAACTGCAAAACACTTTCCAAACAATTAAAACTAGATCTAAACAATTGGAAAATCATTGATTGAGCACGAGTAGGAAGAGCTAACATAATAAAAATGACCATTCTATCCAAATTAATTTACCTATTTAGCGCCATACCTATCAAACTACCAAAAAAAGTTTTTTACTGAATTAGAAAAAACTATAACAAAGTTCATTTGGAAGAACAAAATATCAAGAATATTGAGGGAAATAATGAAAAAAAACCTGAAGGAACGTGGCTTAGCAGTGCCAGATATTAAACTATACTATAAAGCAGTGATCATCAAAACAATATGCTACTGGCTAAGAGACAGAAGGGAAGATCAGTAGAATAGACTTGGGGTAAGTGATGTCAGCAAGACTTTCTACGATAAACCCAAAGAGCCCAACTTTTGGGACATAAATCCACTATTTGACAAAAACTTTTGGGAAAATTGGAAAATAATATGGGAGAGATTAGGTTTAGATCAACATCTCACACCCTACACTAAGATAAATTCAGAATGGGTGAATGACTTGAATATAAAGAAGGAAACTATAAGAAAATTAGGTGAACATAGAATAGTATACCTGTCAGATCTATGGGAAAGGGACAATTTTAAAACCAAGCAAGAGTTAGAGAAAATTACAAAATGTAAATTAAATGGTTTTGATTATATTAAGCTAAAAAGCTTTTGTATAAACAAAAATAATGTAGTCAAAATCATAAGGGAAACAACAAATTGGGAAAAATCTTTATAACAAAAAACTCTGACAGGGGTCTAATTACTCAAATATACAAGGAGTTAAATCAATTGTATAAAAAAATCAAGCCATTCCCCAATTGATAAATGGGCAAGGGACATGAATAGGCAATTTTCAGATAGAGAATCAAAAGTATCAATAAGCACATGAGAAAGTGTTCTAAATCTCTAATAATTAGAGAAATGCAAATCAAAACAACTTGGAGGTATCACCTCACACTTAGCAGATTGGTTAAAATGATAGAAGGGGAGAGTAGTGAATGTTGGAAGGGATGTGGCAAAATTGGGATTTTAATGCCTTGCTGGTGGAGTTGTGAACTGATCTAATCATTCTTGATGGCAATTTGGAACTATGCCCAAAGAGCTCTAAAAGACTGCCTTCCCTTTGATCCAGCCGTAGCATTGCTGGGTTTGTACCCCAAAGAGATCATAAATAAACAGACTTGTATAAAAATATTTATAGCCACACTTTTTGTGGTGGCAAAAAACTGGAAAACAAAAGAATGCCCTTCAATTGGGGAATGGCTGAACAAATTGTGGTATATGCTGGTGATGGAATACTATTTTGCTCAAAGAAATAATAAACTAGAGGAATTCCATGTGAACTAGAAAGACCTCCAGTAATTGATGCAGAGTGAAGGGAACAGAGCCAGAAGAACATTGTACACAGAGACAGATACACTGTGGCAAACCAAATGTAATGGACTTCTGTCCTAGCAGCAATGCAATTACCCTGGACAATTCTCAGGGATTTATCAAAAAGAATGCTACCCACATTCAGAGGAAGAACTACAGGAGTGGAAACACAGAAGAAAAACAGCTGCTTGAACACCTGGGCTGATGTGGATATGGTTTGGGATGTGTCACTAAATGATCACACAAATGTAAGTACCAATAATATGTAAATAAGTCTTGATTGATCACACATGTTAAAACCAGTGGAAATGAGCATTGGATATAGCGGGGGATAACGGGGCGTGAAGGGGAAAGTAAAAACAAGAATCGTGTAACCATAGAAAATTAAAAAAAATATTAAAAAAAAAAGAAAAAATAAGGAGCCTTGAGACTGGCAAAGGGGCTATTATACATCCAAGATTACCCAGTGAATTACTAGCAAATTTGGGAGTAGAACTCAAGTCTCTTTCCTTTTAGGAAAAATCTCCTTCTACTTCATTATACAGCATCTTTTGCAATTAGAATCATATAATAATCTTTTGTAAATTAACCTGTGACCCTAGATATAAGAAAAATAAAGTTCTGATTCTCCATCTACGGATTTGAACATTTACAGAAAATAACGCATTTATAAGATGGGAGATGCCTCCTTAGGAAACTAAATTCTCTTCCTAGTCGAAAGATTTACAGTGATTTAAATACTGATTTTTTTTTGGGGAGCAAGTTTTATTTTAGAGGTACTAAAGATCTAAAGACTTAAATTAAAATATTATAATTTATTGTTCACATGGACAATTCATAAAATTGCTTAAATGCCACATATGAATCAATAATTTGGGTTGCTAACTTGGTTTGTATTAATTATTCCTCTTAAAAGCAGGTAACGGTTTATTGTTCATGCAAATAAACCAACTGAATTGATCAATCTACTACTGAGATACCAAAGGGTCATGAAAGAACAAGTAAGGTTAACTGATGACTTCTTTAGTAAAGGCTTATTGTAGAAAGGGCTCAGAGGAAAGTATTATATGAGTAGTCAGCACAATTATTCAAGTAATTTAGAGAAAATCATATGAAACTGCCAAAGTGATGTATTTTTTAAAATTATATATCTAGAAATAATGGAATAATATTAAAGGTTTATATTGTAATCCTCCATACTTGGGAAATATTTAGATGCCTCTAAATAATAGATAATTATTATAACATAATAGATAAATTATGTAATAAGTATTAGAAGAACTAGGTTATACAGTGGTTAGAGTATAAGGTCTGGAGTCAGGAAGATCTGAGTTCGAATCCAGTCTCAGATATTAACTGTATGACCTTGAACAAATTGCTTAACCCTGTTTGCTTCAATTTCCTTGTCTGTAAAATGAGCTGGAGAAGGAAATGGCAAATACTCCAAAAGGGGTCATGAAGAATCATATACAACTGAAAACGAACTAAGCAACAACAACAAAAAAAAATAGAAAGTATGGATATATCTAAATGGTGAAACAATTCAAATAACAGTAATAGGGATTTAACTCAAAGATTATATTCCAATAGCATATATCAGAAAGCTGGTAGCATAGTAATCTTCAACTCTCTAAGAATTTTGGTTCATAAGTTGATCTGAATGGAATTTTAACAGATAAATAAGCTCCTATGAAGTACTGTAAATTAAAATGTTTTTTTTTAAATAGAAGTGTTTTAAAAGACATATTTCTTAGATGCTTATGAAGTTTCACCTTTTTAAAAAGAACTTGGGGTCCTTTAGAAATATCATTTATTATCATGTAAATCAGATGGTAGAGGGCACAAATCTAAATGAATATAACCTTTGATAACTTTTCAGCAGATAGGCTATGCTCAGAAATTCATTATATATAAAAAAAGAAAAAATATATATATATATATATTAGCTCTATGATCTACTGACTTTTTCAGCAGATATATTTAGTTTTCCAACACTGGATTTCTGTTTGGAATCCTAAAACACTCTTTAATAAATAAACTTAACTCAGTTAACTGAATTTGTTCCCTTAAATCTATTTAACAAGTTTTGAACAAAAGAGAAGGTCACTTTCATGGAGGATAGATTCAGGGATGTCTATTGAAAGTGACCTTGTCCAACAATTGAGGAGACTGAGGTCCAAAAACATGAAATATCTTGTCCAAGGTAAGAGTAGTGAGTAGCAGATCCTTTGATCTCTAATCTGTTGCACTTTCCAATGTGCTCTGTTGTCAATTGGCTTCAGATCCTTTGAATGAACACCATTCTTTTGGATTATGTTTAGATACTTTAATTAAGAGATGTGAATTATATTGAGACTGTTTCACAGTCTTAAATAAATAAAAATTATGAATTTTAATAGTTTTATTAGTATTATTTATTATTATAAATGAATATAATTTAATAAAAAGTGATTAAAATAAAAATCTACAAAGAATTTCCAAGTCTGCTTCTTCATAAAGCTTATAGGGGAAATGAATTCTCATTGTACTGAGCTATCAATATTTTATTATGTTGAAATTTTCTAACAAACAGTTATGTGTTTCTTTAAGGTTGTGTAACTTTTTTTAAACTTCTGCTATACAATCCATATCATATATGACTTTTGTTATAGACCTCATTCTGTTGTGCTATTTGTAGAAATGTTCATGGAAACACTATCAAGTATCATTATGACTGCTTGAGTGATCCTAAGCTTCCAGGAACCCCTGCTCTTCCCCTATTTCTCATACCCACATAGAGTAATTCCAAAGAACTACTATAATTCAGGTATATGTTTTTCTTTTCCTTAAAAGTCTTCTTACCAGACTTGAGAGTTGTTTTGTGTTCTTTTTCTGTGACACTAGAAATGATTTGTCCCATTTTGTATGCTCAATTCCCTCTAAGATTAATATTTGGCATTATTTGAATTTCACTGAATCTTGCCCCCATTCTCAGATTAGTCTTATTTCTAGTCAAGGTGAAGAAAAGAAATATGTAGGCTAACTTACAGGGTAAAATCATGCTTGCTGATGGTGCTTCTCTGTTCTTGTACTTTGGTTTCATTCATTGTTTTTGTTGGGACAAAGCCCCTTCTGTTTCTCCCCAGTAATCGGGTCACTATTTTTTCTCCTTTTCCCTTTGCCTATAAGACTCTTCCTTCCTCCTCTCCACTTTGTGACTTCCCTGGCTTTCTTCAAGTTTCAACTAAAGTTCATCTTCTTCAAGAAGCTTTTCCAGGTCCTCCTTAATTTTAGCTTCTTCCCCCTGAGACTGCATCCCCTACACACAATGTATCCTGTTTTTGTTATGTCAGTACATATTGTTTTACGAGTCCCCCAATCATACTATGAGTTCCTTTAGAAGAGAGATCCAAACCAACTACCTTTTATTTTTATGTCCAGTAATTATATAATGCCTGATAATAAGACATGCTTAATAAATGCTTGTTGGCTTGAGTAAATCTCTGACTTTTCTCCTTGTCCAATATCCCAGTGCTTCCAGGACTAGGATTTTACCTTGTGCTCCAAGACCCTCTAGCTTCCATGGTCTTGCACCTGAATGATAATTCTTATAACTGGATCACTGTTATTCAAATAGTCCTGAAAACAACAGCTTGCAAACCTTGGATAGGAACTAACTGCCCCTTTCCTAGGTTTCTACCAATTGATATTCTGTCCTTGTTGCTAATGGGTTGTCTTATTTCTAGGCCATTCCTTCATTCCTTATCTTGTGTTATCTTATCATATTATAAATCCAGGCAATAAAATTCACTGGCTCTGTTAAAGACACATGCCTTATTAAGTGATGGAAGGGACCTTAACTTTAATATAGAAAAACAAAAGCAATTTTTTTATATTTCTGATAAAGTACCTGAACCCTGGAGATGGAAAATAACTTCTTCAAAGTCAACACTGTAAGAGTATATAATATTTGTATTAAGTATGCTTCCAATTGCTATCACCACACCTACCTATCTCTATTACTATTCTGCCTCTCCTATGCTCTCCTTCATTCTTTTTGGTTGTTTTTTTTTTTTTGTTAAATTTATTTTAAACCCACTTTCTAGATTACAAGTAGATACAATTTTAATCATTATTTTCTGACATTTTGTGATCTAGGTTCTCTCTCTATCCCTCTCTTCTACATTTTCTTTCTCCCTGAAACAGATGGTAATACAATATAGGTTACACATGTGTTATCATGTAATATCTAGTTCCATGTTCATGATGTTGTGAAAGAAGACATAGCTCTTATCCTAGAGGAAATGAAGTAAAGGTATGGCATGTTTCATTCTACATTCTGACTGTATCAATTCTTTCTATGGCAGTGGATAATCTTTTTTGTCCTGAGACAAGTTATCTTGTATTGTAATGCAGGGTTGCAGAAAAATCTCTTGCATTTGCAGATCCAACTGTGGCAATCCTGACAGTTGAAGAATCAGAATGTTGACCCTGGGCCCAAGGGAAAAAACCATTGGGCCCTGGGACTATAAATATTCCTGCAGAACCAACTGAGGGGTCTTTTGCTTTTGGGGCTTATTGGGCTTTGCCTGATTTCCCTTGACCTCCCCCTTGATATCCTGCTATTCCCTGGATTTTCCCATTGGGCCCTGGGAGGAGGGTATTTTGGTAGGTAGAAATCATGGGAATTAGCTTCTGTAGGCAGGCAGGGACAACCTAAATCAAGCCATTACCTCACCTAGTAATCTGCTGAACCTTATTACATCAGGGAAGTGAAATTATCCCTGGCTGAGGGAGCTGGCTCCCTCAGCCTGATTCCCATTTTTGTGATCCTCGCTAGCACCAGCTTCTCCCTTAGCAGCAGTTATCAAACCTTATCCCCCTTTCCCTCAGCTTACCCTTGGCTCCAATAAACCCTTTTGGCCCTTATACAAATGGCTTCTGGTGATTTATTGTATCAACAAATAGGGTAAAGGCTGAAGAGGGAAGAACAACGTTCCTTTTATTTCTTGAGGGCTAAACCAGGCATCCATCTTGGGCAGGAAGTGGACCAGCTTTCACTTCCTGTACACTGGGTCTGGCTCTACAGAGGGGAGGGGCTCCAAGGGACTTTCAATGACAGCAGTGAGGCTTGTAAGAAGGAAAATTTACATATATATATATATATGTGTGTGTGTGTGTGTGTGTGTGTGTGTGTGTGTGTGTGTGTGTGTGGCTGCCAGGAATCAACAATTCAGGTTGATTATGTAATTAAATCAGACCCAAGTCAGCATCGGGTTGAGGAGTTTATTTGCAATCTGGTAGGTAAAAAGTAGGAATAAAGAAATAAAGAGAAAGGGAGAGGCTAGTCCAGGCCAAAGGCTTGGACTGAGAGAGAAGGTTAAAAGGCTAAATAAATGAAGCTGTAAGCCACAAGGCTCAACAGCAAGATAGGCAGAGTTTAGAATTGGTCCAGCTAGGCCAAGGAAGTCAGCCTAACTTACCCACGTGACAATATAGAGTGTAAGCTGTCTGTGGTCTCAGGAGATGCTTCTGCTCCCTGTTCGAGACAGCAACTGCCCCCACAGGAAGTTCACTAACTTACTTAAAGAGATAGTTTCTTTCATCACTTCCTGTGGTCCACCTCTAATTCAAATGGATAAATGGCAGTTTCTACATTGATTTGGACTGCCCAAAGGGCAGTCCCTTATTCTTGATTTGTTACTTATGGTCACGTGTGGGTAAGTCGTCTCCCCTTCCCACTAAGGGAGGTTAGGATTACATCATTTCTACGCCTAGGATGGGTAGATTTTTGACTATTAATGGGCTCGAGCTAATTCTATTTACACAATCCACCCTAATGATCATATTGGGTGCCTAGTCACCCCAAGTGATCATGTTACACAAACATCTTCTACCACAAAGGTCTTCTAACTACAATAGTTAGAGATAAGAGGGAAATGGAAAAGAGAGAAAGCAAAACCAATGCTTTGCTAAGCGCGTTGACAAGAAACCAATTGGGGGCAGTCCCCTATTGGCATATCATGTACAATTAAAGTAGCTGTTCAAAACCCATCAGTCCATTCATTAGTACCCAAAGTTCATTCTGGATCGCTTGATGCAACAAACCCCATAAGTTCAATCAATTGCAACCCAAAGTTCATTCTGGATCTCTTGATTAAACGTAGGTTCTTCAGGCATCTCTCTGCAAACAGTTCATTCTCTGGATTTAGGAATCAGCAAGTTTCTTTCCCTGAGAATTTTTTCTAAAATAAAACCAAAAATTAAATCTTGGATATAATAAAAATACAATAAAATCTTTGGATTTTAAAAAAATACAATCCCCCCTTACGTGGGTATTTAGAAAGAAATGCCCAGATCAGCTCAATATATATAGTTGAGTCATGGGGTTGTATAAGTAAATTCAAAAGAAAAAGAAGAAAAAATATATAAAAATCAAATAGAAGAAAAATGAAGCTTTTGAAAAAGAAAGGCATTAAAATCAAAATCAAAATATCAAAAGTTATGTACATAAAATTTTTTGAAGAAAACAAAATAAAATTATAACAGGCCCTTGTATTAGGGTCTAATCAATTATAATTTCCATCCTACTAGTCTGTACGATACAATGCAGTAATACTGCACTTACCCATTGGCAGCTAAGACTACAGGAAGTTGCCATTCTATAAGAGAGAAAAAAGGACCAGATTTATATGCAAGGGAAGCGTCTGTCATTCCCTTTACTCTCAGGAATATAAGGGTGAGCCAGATGATAGCCAACCTGTGGTACCTGACTGGCAGTGTAGTTCGGAGAGTCCTATGTCTTAACATATGTTAAGCATCGCAGCTTCGATTCTTACACTGAGTTCAAGTCCTTAGTGTTGGCGTGGGAGTACCTCAATCCCACCTGTATATGTATGATGTCTTTGACCTTGTGCTCCTTGGCACTGTGCAGATGTTCTCATCAATACCATTGGATGATGGATGGTCAGTCTCCATGACCTTTGTGCATTCTTAGCATTATTAATGGCTCATGTGTTCCCTTCTCCTGGAATTAAACAGAAGCATTAATCACAGTCCCATAACATTTAATAATGTATGGCAAGTTCTTGGAGTCTAAACCTCGTGAGTAAGCAGTAATATTACAGCAAATATATATATATTAAAATTATAGCATTGCAAAAAATAATGAAAAAATTAAGTGATTATATGTACTCAAGTACAAGAAATGAGAAAAAAGACAAAAATATCAATTATTCTATTAAAAGATATTAGGAAAATCAATAAGAAAATTAAAATAAAATCAGGGAAAGAATCAAGACAAATCAATGATTCCAAATTAGCATCCATGAGTCTATGAACTGTTATCTCCAATGTAGGTAACATGAAACAGTCAATCAGGTTCAATAGAAGATGCCCTCTTTACATGTGAGCAATGAATCCAAGAGTCCTTTTCTCCAATCTTTATAGCTGTTGGGGTGGTTAATAAAATTTCAAACGGGCCATCCCATGAAGGCTGGGTTGCCCCAGTGCGCTGGAAGTTCTTTATATATACTTTGTCTCCTGGATTCAGGTCGTGAAGTGAAAAGTCTATTGGTCCTGCTTATATTGCAATTCCGGATTCATGGAGTTCATGCAGTTTGTGCTGCAATTCCTGTATATAGGAAGCAATAGAAGTATCTCCTCCTAATAGTGATGTATATGCAGGAGAAAAAGGTTTAGCCTGTATAGGAGGATGTCCAAAAAGCATCTCATATGGTGAGATGTGTAGATCTTGGTACTTTTCTTTTAAACCCTTATCTTCCATTTTAGAATGGAATACTGTGTATTGGCTCCAAGGCAGAAGAGTGGTAAGGGCTAGGCTATTGGGGTTAAGTGGCTTGCTCAACTCCCAAAGCTAGGAAGTATCTGAGGCCAGATATGAACCCAGAACTTCTCATCTCTGGGCTTGGCTCTCAATCCACTGAGTGCTCCTTAGGCCTGACTCAATCCATGGTGTTACTTCAGTGCCCCCATCTAAAATTGTTTTTGAAATGTATGGGTTCTAGAAGTCCCAGACAGACAAATAATTATTTTACCTCTGCAACTTGTTCCTTCTTAGGTAATTTATCTTTACATATATGCAAACCATGTATCTTTAATCTCTCTCTCTCTCTCTCTCTCTCTCTCTCTCTCTCTCTCTCTCTCTGTCTCTCTCTACCCCCACTTCAACTACTCACATATCTATTTTTTTTAAAAAAAAGCACTTAATTGCCTTATTGAAATTCTGTTAAAAGTAAAAATAGGTCTTCTAGTTCATGAGACCAAAATAATAGTGTTTTGACACTTTGTCCAATTTCCAATAATGTTTTTTACTAAAGAAAAATAGAGGAATTTTGAGGCAAATTTAGATTGAGTACAGTGATATCCACAGGACAGAAAAGGACAGAAGTACGAGGTAAAATTCTTATAAAAGAATACAAGAGACCCCACCCTCCTAGCAGGGAGAAAAGAGGTCATAAACTCATTGAAAGAGAGATAATTAGAAAATTCCTAATAGTATACGTTTAAAATATAGCTAAAATAATAAAAATTTCAAAATCAAAAAATCAAATTAAAAGAAAACAATGGAGAATAAGCCCATAAATCAATAAAGAAGACATAAAACTATGTGAAATACTGAGTAATAAAACCTCAAAAAAACAATATTATATTAGAATATTAGATGAAAATTTAATTAGCTTATGAATCTCTGATAAATACATGTAAATTTATGGAATCCCGAGACAAGATAACAACAAGAATCTTCAGAAGGTTTCAAGAGAGAAATGAAATCTGGGACAGAAGCTAGAAATTAATGTATTAGAAGTTATAGTTCTCAAAGCAATGGCAAAAACAAACACAAATGAAAATAAACAAGCAAAAGACCCTCAACATAAGATTAAGAAAAAATACACTGTAGGAAGTTGCTCTAAAGAAACAAAATATTTGGGATTTAAAAATTTCTAAAGTAGCAGAAAGTCTGACTGAATAGAAGAAAAAGACAGCAATGTTAAAAATTCCTACAATCTCCAGGTAAGTCAAAAACATTCAGCTTTAGTATAGTATGACCACAACTAGTTTAAGGATTATAGGTTGCTAAGAAGATTTTGCCAAAAGAGAAAAAAAAAAGACAAGTTTGTTTTGTTTTGTTTTGTTCAATCATCTTCAGTCATACCTGAAACTTTGTGACCTCATTTGTACATTTCCTGACAAGATACTGGAGTGGTTTTCCATTTCCTCCTCCAGCTCATTTTACAGATGAGAAAACTAAGGCAAACAGGGTTAAATGACTTGCTCAGGGTCACTTAGGTAGTAAATGTCTGAGGCCAGATTTGAACTTAGGAAGATGAGTCTTCTCCAGCTCCAGGTCCAGAGCTCTATCTGCTGTACCTCCTAGCTGCTTCTTGAAATGATTATTCAATACAAATTAATGAACAAACTTCAACTAGTGCTGGGGCTGGAGAGTCTGGAAGACCAGAGTTTAAATATAGTTTCAGACTTTAGCTATGTGACCATGGACAAGATTTTTAACCTTTCTGCTTCAGTTTATTCATGTAAAAATAGATAATAATAGCATCTATCTCACAGAATAGTTATGAGAATTACAAAATAATATTTGTAAAGCAAATAGTACAATGACTTGAATAGAGTTGATACTTTACATTTTTGAATATTTTAAATAAAATCCTAGCCAAAACACTATATCAATTCATCCATAAAAATCATTCACAGTGATCAAATTGGATTTATAATAGGGTAACAAAGATCATTTGACATTAGGAAACAATTACATAAAAAAGAATCATATAATTATGACGATAAGTGCAGAAAAATACAATATACATTATTGATTCATGCTAAAAGAAATCATGGGGCTTAGGATATTTTCTCAATATGTAAACCCAAAAGTATTCTATGCAATGCAGGAATTTAAAGGAACAATACTGAAATTCCTGGAACATCCAGAATAAATAATAGATTAAATCAAGTTTCCTAGGTATGGATATGGGTGTAAATTTCTAATCAAAGAAGATAAAGAATAATTACAATAGATAAAATAGATTATTTAGATTATATGAAATTGAAAAGCTCTTGCATGAACAAAACTAATGCAAGTGAGATAAAATGGGAAATGGGAAATTTATGATAATAATTATTTCTTCTAAGGAACTATCTTCAAAATATATAGGTAACTACTAGAAATAATGTATATGACTAAAGCCCTTCCCTAACAGATAAATGGTCAAAGTGTATTAACATTTAAGAAAAATAATGGTGATTTTTAAAGAATATATTAAAGACTATTATAATTCACTAATAATAAAATTCATCCCAAAACAACCTCGAGCCTCATGTAGAAAGCTGGCAAAAGTGACCAGAGATATGAAAAAAAGCAATTTTTAAAAGGTCATGGAAAAATAGGTGTACTAACATATCATTGGCAGGGTGTGAAATAGTCCAAATATTTTGAAAAACAATATTAAATTACATGGATAACCTTTGTGCAGGAGATTACATTGCTAAGAATAAACACCAAAATGCTTAGAGCTTCACTTCTCTTAGTATCAAAAAAAATCAGAAACAAAGTAGTTGCCTATTACCTGGAAATGGCTAAATAAATGTGAAATAAGAATATAGTGGACTATCATTATGCTATAAGAAAAAATAATTCGAGGGAATATTGAAAGATTTATATGAACTAATGGAAAATGAAATAAGCACAATCAGAAAAACATTGTACCAAATGACTATAACAATTTAAATAGGCATAAAATCAATTCAAATTGAATATCAAGAAATTATATCTTGCCTACAAAACAGTGACATATCATTCCCTTCTACTCTTTTTATGCTTGTAAAGAAATTGAATAGAAAACACAATTTTTGATATATTATTTTCCTCTTTATTTCTTCTTGTTTAAATTTTAAGCATTGACTATCATAGAATGTAGGATGAGAAAGACATTATGAGAAATGTAAGAGTTATAAAAACAAAACACATCAACAAAATTCATTTTTAAATAGCACATTTTAATTATACAAAAAAACCGCTGGGAAAATGGGAAAAATATGGCAAAAATTAGGCATAGACCAAAGACACCATACACTAAGATAAAATCAAAGTGAATAAATGATGTTGAAATAATGGGTGATATCGTAACAAATTAGGGAAATACAGACTAGCTTACCTGTCTTACCTATGGATAAGGGAAGAATTTATGACCAAATAACACATAAAGAACATTATGAGATGTTAAATGAATAATTTTATTACATTAAATTAAAAAAAAGATTTTGTTCTAACAAAACCAATGCCACCAAGATTAAAAGGAAAACAAATAACTGCAAAAAATTATAGCAAATATCTTTGATGAAAATCTCATTTCTTAAATGTGTAGAAAACTAACACAAATTTATTAAGAATACAAGTTATTCCCCAACTGACAAATGATCAAAAGCTATGAGAAACAGTTCTCAGATGAAGAAATTAAAACAATCTATAGTCATATGAAAAAATGCTCCAAATCAATGTTGATTATAGAAATGTAAATTAAAAACTCTGAAGTACCAGCTGACTTCTATCAGACTAATATGATGAAAAAGGAAAATAATAAATAGTGGAGGGAATATAGGGGAAAAAATGAGACACTTAAACAATATTGGTGTAATTGTGAACTGATAAACCATTCTGGCAAGTAATTTGGAACCATGATGAAAAGATCATAAAAACTATTCATACCCTTTGATCCAATAATACTTCCACTATGCCTGCAAACCCTAATATCATAGATAAAGGAATAGAACCTATATATATACAAAAATGTTTATAGTAACTCTATGTTGGAAAAAAAAATTGGAAACTGAAAAGATGTCCTTCAATCAGGAGATGGCTGAGCAATTTGTGCTATATGGTCGTAATAGATTACATGCCATAAGGAAAAATGAATAATATGATTTTGGAAAATAAAACACTTGGAAAGACTTGCACGAACAGATATGAAGTGAAGAAAATCAAGAGAATATTCTATATAGTAACAGAAATATTATTCAATGATCAATTGTGAAGGACTAATCTATTATCTTCTATTCAAGTATCTGAGACAACCTCAGGGAATTGTGATGCAAAATGCTATTCATAGCCATAGAAGGAACTTCAGGAGTATGAATGCAGATTGAATTATACAATTTTTTGCCTTATTTTCTTCATGAGTTTTTTTTTCATGTGTGACATTTATCTTCTTTCATGATATGAAGATTATGGAACTTTGTAATGCATGACAACACTAGAATAATCTTTTTCAGATAGTTCACCATCTGGGAAGGGCAGAAGAGAAAGGGAGGAAGGGATGGAATGTGGATTGCAAAAGGTCAGAAAGCAATTGTTAAAAAATGTTTCTACATGTAACTGAAAAAAAATTAAAAGGAAAAGAAAGTGTTAGGGGTTGTTATATTGTAAATGGTACTTGTGGAGATTAATTTATGAAGTATATGATTTGATTTTAAAGTATTATCATTATTCAAATATCAGTTTATCTTTACAAGTTAACCATAGCTATTCTGGAGTGAATTCAGAAAAGTGTGATAAGAATGATTAAAATTCGTGAAGGGCAGATATGAGAAAAGGTCATGGATATTAATTGCTATTGCTTGGTAAGTGACCATTAAGTGGAGACATGATCAAATATAAATTGATTTAAATACATAAATAGTAAGCAATGAGAGACTACATGATATAGTGGTAATTTTGACTAATGAAATTAAAATGAAAGAGACTTCCCAGGTGTTCAAATAATTTATGTATTTTAGTACAATAATCTGATAGACCTGACATCTCACTGATGAGATACTTTTTCAATGGTGAAAATTTCAACCAGACCATATCTCCTCATTCTTTCTGACTTCCATCCATCTCTTCCTTTCAATTTACCACTGTGAACCCACTTAAAATGCTCTGGGACTTCTCATTCTCTTGACATTATGAAAGGGCAAATGCAGTTATCCATCTGTTATTTCTTAGTCTTTCCATATAATTGACTTATTTTCTATTCATTTTTCATGTTTTATGCTATAAGTTCCATTCTTAAATGCTCCAAGGTTACTTTTGTGAAGAGGGTCTCTTCGTTAGGCTTTCTTTTTTGTCCTTTCCTCTATTATGAATTGTTACCCCAAAGGCCTTTTAATAATTATATTAATTTCATTAAATAGGTTCTAAAATCAATCAAGGGTTTGGAGAATATAACACAAAACACTAGAAAATAGAAATGTTTAGAATAATTTTGGTATCTACAATTTTCCATTGTGCAAATCACTCAAATACCAATAAATTTAAAAAACACACAAATAAATAAGGACAGGTTAAGTCAATTTTACAGTCTAATAGGAAAAATAATATGCATAAAACTATGTACAATCAATATATATACAAGATCAGTTGAAGAAAATAAACAAAGGAAAGACTTTAAATTAGAGAAGAACAGAAAAGATTTCTTATTTAAGGAGGACTTTTAGCTGGCACTTTCAAGGAGTCAGGGAAGCTAAGAAGCAAAGTGAGGAGGTAGAGATTATTTCAAGAAGAAGGGAAAGCCAATGAAAATGAAAAGTCAGGGGATGGCATACCTTTTCTTCAAGGAAGAGCGACTAGTGTTCATGAGCACAAATTATAAAGGAAGGGATTTAAGTTATACAAAACATCCATTTTACAATTTGATGCATTTGGCAAACATATGTCTAGCTGTTTTATGCCTCTATTGACCATGATAAGCATATGAATATCAAAGAAAGTTATCTCTGATGTTACATCATTACAGGAATCTTAAGTGATTACATTGTTCTCTGCTGAATCAAGTGCTTTTCAAAATTATTGAAGAACAACTAACACAATGTGCTCTTATACTCCTTGCACCATTCATTCAACTTCATGACAACTATAGAACATTGTTTGTAAAACCTATTTCCTTTTCAATCCTTATTCAAATGTACTCTGTATTATTATGTGAAACCTTTTCTGTTAAAGCCTTTGTAGAAATGGAAAAGGAGGCACAATATTTTCTCTTTTACATTTTTGATATTTTCTCTTTTATGTCTTTCATTAGCATTGATAGCTGTGATTTTTATCTGTCTTTGGAGTTCTCTCATTATATTCCTGAAGTTGTTCTATATCTAGCAAAGACCTTCACTCTGAAATTGGTCTAGTCCAGCTGAAATTCCTACCTTTGTCATCATTAGTGCCATTTCTCCTATTGCCGTACAGATAAAATTATTGATACAGTTAGAGGAATAAAACAATTCCCCTCACCCATTCTCTAGTGATGTTCATACCAAAGCCATATGCAGTGTTTGATATCCTATTTTTAAAGGCCTTAAGGAAAGTATATTTTATAATTTGGCCTGAAATATCCATTTTTGTGTAGTCAGTGATGGTCTACACAAGAGACCAAGGCAGCTGGCTAAGTAAGCAGGTAGAAGACAAATAAAATCAGTTGACACAAATTAAAATAGTAAATCTGATACTTGTGTATAGACACTATCCCAATGTAAATGTCCTTTCTTGAACTTAATTTTAAATTTAATTTTATTATTTTATTTTTATTTAAAAATTTAAATTTAATTTTTGTCTTTTTTTTTCTGGAAAAACACATCAGGTTACACTTTCTGCACCCTCCTCACTATGGTGTCACTTTCTAGTCATCTCCTCTCCACAAGATAAGACTCCATTCCTGCCTTCCCTATGTGCTGGAAGCTAGCCAGCAGTTCCAATCAGAGAAATAAGGGTCCCCCATCAGGGTACCATCAAGTCAATGCAGATGGCAAAGCCCTACATTGAACCCTATTGTCTGAAAATCAGGGCTCTTGGCACCCATAGCTCTGATAGATATGTGAGCCTTTTGCTTTATCTATATGAGACCTAGGCCACCATACCACTTTTTTCAGTCTCCTCTCTGTGTCTCCAAAAGTATCCTTTCCCTCTTTTATTAATTTTTAGCTCTATTTTGTGTGCTCTCTTTTACTATTGGTATTTAGGTTTCTTGATTTCAAGGACTTGTCTTTATTTTCATGTGTCCCTAGCCTAACAAATAGTAACAATTTTAAAATAGTAACAACTTTAAAAAAAGTTAAAAAGAAACTTTAAAAAGACGCTGATTTAGATCTCTATCTATCTCTACTTAAAGCAACTAAGTATGTGGTATGGAATCAGGAAAATTCATTTTTGTGAGCTCAAATCCAATATTCAATACTAATTTTATGATCTTGGAAAAGTCATTTAACTCTGTTTAACTCAATTTCCTCATCTATAAAATGAACTGAAGAAGGAAATGGAAATGACTCCAGTAACTCCACCAAGAAAACCTCAAATGGAGTCAGGAAGAGTCAGACATGACTGGGAAACTACTGAACAAAAACAAATAATAATCTACTTTTAAATGTAACATCTCTATCATCTAATTCTATCTTTTTTCTAATTATCTTTTAGAAAGTACTCAATTGGTAAGTAATAGTATACAAATAAGAAATATTCTTTGACAAATTCACAAATGAAAAATTATCATATATCAGGCACGACAGATTTCCTCTTCTATGATATCTCTATCTATATATTTAAAATAATTAAAATTGTTAAATTTGAATAAATTAGAATTATTAAATTTGAACATCATTTATGAAATTATCTTTGAGGGAACATGTGTATTCTGAAATCTCATCAACCTTATCATCATCCCGCTGACCTTCACTTATTTGTAAGGATATGTAGCTATAAAAAAGGGCCAGTAGTGGATGTTTGATAGAAGGGTCACAGAGAAAGTCTATGTGGTGAGTTTCTCTTCCAGCTCTCCCCTGGAGCCAAATATACACTGGGAGACTTTAAGGGGGTGTCACCCTGAAACTGGGTGACCTGGATGGTCATGCCACCCCATAGGAGTCAGGGGCGAGACTTCCCTATAAAAGGAGGTATGTGGTACCCTAATCTTATCGCACAAACCTCTCCCCAATCAATTAAATTCACAGTGGGTGGTCTGGCTTCAAGATGGAGGCAGCCAGACCAAGCTGTGGTTCCCCTCTCCCTTTTTGTCTCTCAGGCACTCTGGAACACTATCTGATTATTGAATGGCTTTTTATTATTCACAAATCAGGGATCGGGGCAAGGAGTGAAGGACAGAGGGATTTTGGGGTGCCCTCTTCGCTATTTCTATGGGGTCTGTCACTTAGGTGGGAACCAAACCTTCTCCCCTCACCCCTTCTCCTTCTGTTTCTATTTCTATTTTTCTGTTTCTATCCTTTTCTATAATTATAAGTTTTGACTGAAAGGGTTCTCTCAGCAAGGTTAGGTAATGGGTGAAGGAGACTAAGAGATTGCTCTCAAAATGGAGTCCAAAAACTTATTTTACTCTATGAGTGAAGTCTCAATCAGTGAGATGCAATAGAATGCCTTTGATCAGGGAATCAGGGTTTCAATTTCTGAAAGAAAGATCCTCAGGAAATTCTCAGGACTGGATCCAAGCTGGGATGTCCTCCTCCTCCCTCTTCCTAGTCCTCTGCCAGAAGACCTCTCTTCTTCCTCTTCCTCAGAGAAATTCCCAGAATCCTCTCTGGTCTCAACTGTCAGCAACTGTCAGCAACTGCCTTCTCTGGCTCCTTTAGTCCCATCTCCCTTGCACAAATCCCATCCTTACAGATATCATCACCTAATTAATAGTGAGACAAAAGTTGATGTGAAAAAAGATCTGAGAGTTTTGGCAGACTCCATGCTCATTATGAATCAACAATGTAATGACTGAAAAAATATTACCATATTAATCTTCATTAGAGGAAGTATAATAAATACAAACAAAGGAAGTGGTAGCCATCTTGCTCTCTGCCTTTACTGAATACAAATTAAATTTCAGAACTTATGGTAAAAAATTGGATTATATCCAAATAAGAGTGACATTGGTGATAAGGAGGCTGAGAACAACAGAAGGCAAGAATCTGTTAAAGGAACTAAGGAAGTTTGGCTTGGAGTAAAGACTGAGGTTGCTATTTGCTTTTTGGGCTAGATGACTTCCAAAGTCCTTCTCTTCTGTAAAAAATGTTTAATTCTTTTCATTGAATGGTGAGATTCTGAACAAACCTCTCATAGGTTCTATTATTACCATCAGTATACTAACTATTCTTGTGAGATTTTTTTTCTAAAGATAATACAAATAATTATATCCATATTTGTCATTTTAAACATAATATGATATTTACTTTTATGTCAGTAATGAAAGTGGGAAAGATCTCCTGTACAATATCTTTTAATTTCCCTTAATTAGAAAATTACTTTAATTAGATAATATAAGCTATGCTTTATAATACCTTTTAAATGCCCAATATATGCCCTATAATCAAATTTCACACAGTGAGATGCCCTAATTTGACACAATCATTACATTATGCCTACCATAGCTCTTCTTTTATAGGCATCAGAAGTGCAGCTGCACTTAGAAATATAGAACATTTAAAAATGGAAAAAGATCAAGGTGAAGCAGTAAGTTACATTATTAAAAAGTCATCATTTATTGTCCCCTCTTTAAGGTAGACAATAGTATAGTAATACATTAAAAAAACTTATCTATAGACATCAAACCTCTTCCTTTAGAGAAAGATCTCCTGTTGGAATATTTAGAAGCACCAAACATTTGTTAAGCACCCACTCTGTGCAATTCACTATGCTAAGAACTACACATATCTCATTTGTTCCTCACAATAATCTTGGGGGATATTACAATTAAGGAAACTGAGGTAGACAGAAATTAATTTGGTAAATATCTGAGGCTCATTTCAAACCCAGATCTTCCAAATGTTTTGCCATATAAAATCATGGCCTTGACAACACTTACCTGGCCACAATCCACACTCTATCATTTGATTGATTGTTGAATATTACTAGATGTTATATGACTTGAAGACCAGAGCTATTTGTTAAACATCTTATATGAGCTAAATAATAGTAGTCTTTCCGGTGGTATTATTATTAAGCACTATTATAAGTTTAAGGAGGCTTATTAATATTCAGTGTTCATGGGATGGGAGAATCTTTGTTGTATGGGGCAAAAAAAAGGGGGGGACCTGAGCCTTCCCTTTTCAATAGGAACACCTTCTGTTTTAATTGAGTGAATGTTTATGAGAATTTCCCACTGAGTGATTTTCTTTGAAATAAATGTAGTTTTGGAAACTCTTATGAGATATGTTATGTGATTTTTCTAACCTCAGCCATTATGTTGAGTCAGGGCATGTTTAAGAAGGAAAGTATATCTTGCAGCTCTGTATTTCCAATCTATAGAAGCCATCGAATCAGCAGTGATTCCATTTTTGAAGGATTGCTACTGAAGTGTTCTTTGTGATGCCTGAGCAAATACACCAGGGGCTTTTTGAAACTTAAATGAAATGAAATAGAACATGCCTTTGTCAAGCATTTCCTTCAGTAGAGTACTGCTGAGAAATGCAGTGATCGGCTCAGTTTAACAATTACCCAAACATGCTTCCTTTCCCTGCTTTACATTAGAACAATTTTGTTTCCTTTCAAGCTGAAAAATCTCAGCTATGGACATATCACTTGATCTTTCACGATGAAACTCTTAAAAATAACTAGACAAATTCTAGGTGGATGGTATATGCTCTGATAAGTGGTATTTGATTTACAGAATTTTAAAAGATGTATTGGAATATTTTGTAAAATAAATGATACAGGAAAGCATTTCCATTTTCCGCTAATTATTATTATTATTATTATTATTATTATTATTATTATTATTATTATTTTAAATTATGGCCACCTATAAACTTTCCATTCTGTGGCCTAAGTTTTAAATTCCAGGTCACTACAATATGCAGAAGAAGCAATAACTAAGATGAATTTTCATTTTGCATGGCCCTTATTAACTACAATATATGCCTCGCTACTCATTACTATGCCTGAATAAGTAGCACACATAGTTTCTGCAATAAAAAATTGGAAACGGTTTTGCTCATGTATTTAAAATATGGAATATTGTTGAGATGGGGAAATTATACTTTAATAGAAGCAGTGAGGCCTAATAACTGGAATGCTGGGCTTGATTTTAGGAAGAGAGCTGAGATTTTCTTTTGCCTTCTGATTATTTTGATAGGTAAGACTGTGTTTAAGTCCCTTAATTTCTGTATGCTTCCTTTGATCTCTCATAGAGAAGTTGATATCTGCAGTAATGGAGGGGGTTTTGGTCTCAGATTTCCTTATATGAAATAATAGAAACTTTACTTATTTTGCCATAATTCATAATTTGGTATTGATTCGGTTTTATACATTGTAGAATGAGTTGATTTAAGTTCTATTAATTATGAAAGAAACAAATTTCTAGCTGGTAAAGTGATATTTTCTTCAAGAAAAGAAAAGAATGTGCATAGCAAAATTTACTTTGTTATAACTTTAGTCTGTTTGCCTATATTATGCCCATTTTCTCCATGAAGATCAGTGACTTAAATCTCTAATTCAGTATAAATTTCTTACTAGATTGTAAGTTCTCTAAAGGTAAGGGCCATGTGTTAAAATTCATCTTTCTAGCCCTTTGTTTTATATTAGTTTCTCAATAAATGCTTATTGGACGAAAAAGTTGAGTAGCTAATCTCTTTTTAAATTTTTTTTTATTATAAATTTAGTAATCATCAACAGACACAAACATTTCAATATAAAAAAAACAAGAAAGAAGCTTGAACAAGAATCCATTAATTTTTGTTAGGTACAGTTTTTAAATAAATATATATGTACAAATAGTTATGTATATTTGTATGTATATGTGTGAGTATAGGTATATATATATATATAGATATAGATATAGATAGATAGATAGATAGATAGATAGATAGATAGATATACACTAAGGATGACTTGATTTGTTATTTTCATCAATTATGGGATCTCTCATATGAAGAAACAAACCCTAAGAATGTGGTTTGGTACGAAATTCACAGTTTAAGACTGAGTCAGTGTGTTTCCTAGAGCTTCAAGTAGTTAAATAATTTTCCTAGGTTCACTTAACCACTATGCATCAGAAGCAAGACTGGAATTCAAGTCTTTATATCTCCAAGACAAGCTCCTTATCCATTCTTCCAGGCTCTCTTCCATTCCTTTCCCCCTTTTAACTCTTTTCTCTTCCTTTCCCCTATCCCTCATGTGAATGGCCCTCTTCCTTTCTTTCTTCTTTTCCTCTCTCACCCATCATGCTTTCCCTAAACTTAACAAGATAAGTCACAAAATTAATTCATTTGTTTCCTTCCTTTTCTATACTTTTTGCTGTCTTTTTGGTACTAAAAATATGTTTGTCAAGGTTTCATCTGTGTGAGTATCTATTACTATCTAATTAATGTATTAACTCCATCCAACCTCCTTAGGAAACAAACAAACAAAAAAAACCCAACATATTGGTCATCAGAAAATTCAGATCTCATTCTACATTGTCTAGTCCATTTTCTCTCCTCAAAGAGGTGAGGTTATGGTTCTTTATCACCATTTTGAGGTTACTATTGTCTGCTATTTGGACCAGTAGTTCATATCTCCATTAAGTGTAAAAAAAAAAGAGAAAATAGCTCCAATGATGATTGTATTTGAATGTGTGCTCAGTAGTTCCTTTTGTAATTCTATTTAATTTTTTTTTTGCTTTCTTAACCTTATTTTCCGTCTTAGAATCAATAAGAAGTATCAATTCCAAGTCAGAAGAGTGATAAGGACCAGTTAATTTAGATTGTGACTTGCCCAAGGTCACCAAGCTAGGTATCTGAGTCCAGACTTGAATCCAGGAACTCTCATTTCTAGGCCTGGTTCTCAATCTACTGAACCATCTAGCTGTTCCTCATTATTAATTCTTTAATAGAGATGAGGGAATTTCTATGCCACTTCAGGTGCTTCCTATAACTGGACCTCTCTGTATGAATAATATTTATATTCCTGTCCATAAAATATATTTTTTTGCTCTTCAGAACACCATAAATATAACCAAAGTCCCAAAGCCCATTGATATTATTTACTCCCCTCATTAATGGAGATCAGTGTCTTATACATGTATGAGGGTAAGGTGGAGTTGGTGATACTTGGAAAGAGCAGAGATGCAGGATCTTCCATTTTCTTTAGTTTCTTTGGACTTGGAATGCTTCTGTTTTCCAATTTCAAGAGAGAATGTAGATGGTGCCAAACTCCATTTTAGGTTGCTGAATGGAGAATAGGTCTCTGGGAAGAAGCTGACACGGAATGAACAGGTAGTCTCCATCATATCCCTTTCCCCCATTATCTAAACTTGAGACTTCAGGGAATTTTTTGGGGGGCAAAATTTAGTACTCTTTTTTGGTTGAGCTCACTGATTTCACGCCTAATGGGACAGCTCCTTCATTCTGTAGTATCTGGTATATAGGCTCCTTTGAATACTTTTTCTGTTTTCTGTTTTGCTTTTGATTTGGATAAATAGATTCCTTTGCTATTTCCTATGTCTATTCATGGTGGAACAGGTATTTCAGGGAAAGCAGTCAGAGCTAGAATACAGAGTTTAGGGTCTTCCTTTTACCATTAATGGATATCAATCAGATGTTTAGCTAGAACCCCCAAAGTATATCACCTACGAGACATCTAGGTGGTTCAATGACTTGAGAGCCAGGACTAGAGACAAGAGGTCCTGGGTTTATATATGGCCTCAGATACTTCCTAGCTCTATGACCCTGGGGAAGTCACTTAACCCCAATTGCCTAGCCCTTATTGCTCTTCTACCTTAGAGCTGATACTTAGTATAGATTCTAAAATGGAAGGCATGTTTGTTTGTTTTTAAGGAAATTATATCACCTAGAAAAGTAATATTTAAGGAAATAAATAGATATAATTCAAGTCAGCTTCCTTTTCTCCATGAGAAGAGCAGACTGGCCAAACATTTGACCTTAAATGCCTGTTTTCCCCTCCTGGCAGAAATTAAAGTTTTTCTGGGAGAAGAGTGGAGGGAGAAGAAGCTACAGATGTCTATTCTACCTCCCTTCAAAGTACACATTGACAAGTCTTTTCTACATTTGAGGAGTAGTTCATGCTTTATTAGTATATTTGTAGTTACATGGTCCAGTGGATAGAGAACTAGGCTTGGAGTCAGGAAAAGTTGAGTTCAGATATGACCTCAGATCCTGGGCAAGTTATTTAACCTCTTGCTACTTCAGTTTCTTCAACTATAAAACAGATAATAAGAATACCTTACTGTTAGGATTGTTTGAGGATTAAATGAGACAATATTTGTAAAGTGCTTTGCACAATGCCTGATGCGTAGTAAGTATTTAATAAATGATTGTTTCTTTCTTTCCTTTAACTTTAGTATGACATTTACATTGAATTGCTATAAAGAAAAGGCTAAAGGACAGCTAGAAAAATGATATGGTTTGGAAAAATACATACATACAATTTTTCGGAGAGCTTCCGTGAAATGACAGATGTGAATTGAAATGTATTCACATTCATGAATAAGACTTTGAAAAGTTATTCTAATACAAGGCTCACCTTTCAAAGATAACCCTCAGATTTTGAGGGATCTCAAAACTCAAAACATTCTTATTTTTAGAAATGAAATTCTCCACTTGCCTACTGAAATAAAAAAGCATTTCTTTTGCTGTTTCTATTGTCATGTAGACCACTTGAACAAAACCAGTATTTTGAAAGGTATCCATTTGTCATGAATTCCAAAACATTTCTTAAGATTTGTGCTATAATACTATTCAAAGTCATGAGAGTTGAGATCAAGTTAGCCTTTTGTCAAGGAAAAATTCAAGTAGATGTGCAGTTAAAAAGGTACCTTTTACTGTATGCCCACAATTAACTTTTTAATAGGATGCCAGATGCTTTGGAAAGTCATGCTTTTCTGTGTTTTATCCAATCTGTAACACTTCCCATATAATAATTTTGTAGGAGTTTGTCTTTACATGCTAGGTGTTATTTCTTGAGAATTGACCTCAGTGTAGCTAAGAATAGTGGTACATGCCTGCTGAATTGGTGTATTGCTTGAATTTGGAGGTTCTGAGCTAGTGTGCTGTCCAACAATATGATGAGCTCCCCTATGATGAGTGGCAGGTCATCAGGCTATCTTTCGTTGTTTTTGTTGTTTTTGTTGCTGGCTGGGTGGTGCAGTGGATAGAGTTCCAGGCCTGTAGTCAAGAAGACTCATCATCCTGAGTCCAAATCTGGTCTCAGATATTTACTTGCTGTGTAATCCTGGACAAATCACTTAACTCCAATGGTCTCAGTTTCTCCTCTGTTTAAATGAACTGGAGAATGGTAAATCACTCGAATAACTTTGCCAAGAAATCCCAGATGGGGTCATGAAGAGTTGGACAAGATGGAAGGAAAAAACTTGACCAACAACAGCAAAGTTCCAGTGACAGTCATCTATAATCTTTGAGTAGCACCTATTCTTCCAGCCTGTGTAAAATAGGGAAATCCAGTCTGAATTAAAATTAACTTAACAGTTCCTTGGTTCCCCATTGCTAGGCACAGAAAAATGAAGCCACATCTAGAGGTGTTTATGGGACAAAGCTTGGTATGGTGGAACTGCAAGTAGGCACATAAACATAAATAAGAGGATAATATCAAACAAATTCTCAAACTAATATGAGCAAATTGTTATTCTACAAAATCATTGATTTTAAATGTGCAAGATATTTTCTCCTTTGCTTTTTCTCCCATATGACCAACTAGTAAAAATCAGTGTTCAGGGGGGCA
Source organism: Gracilinanus agilis (assembly GCF_016433145.1). Lineage (NCBI taxonomy): Eukaryota > Metazoa > Chordata > Mammalia > Didelphimorphia > Didelphidae > Gracilinanus > Gracilinanus agilis. The sequence goes on from NC_058134.1 coordinate 125,878,956, forward strand.
GCTGGGTAGCTAAGTGGATTGAGAGTCAGGCCTGGAGACGGGAGGTCCTAGGTTCAAATGTGACCTCAGACATTTCCCAGCTGTGTGACCCTGGGCAAGTCACTTGACCCCCATTGCCTACCCTTACCAGTCTTCTGCCTTGGAGCCAATACTATGTATTGGCTCCAAGTCAGAAGGTAAGAGTTTAAAAAATAAATGTTTATCCTCAAATTGTATACCTTATAGAATTTGTAATGATGAAATAATATTATTATTAATAATAATAATAACTTGCATTATGTAGTGTCTACTTTGTGCCTAGCATAGTATTGTGTTTTACAAATATTATTTATATTGGGTCCTCCTGATAATTGTGGGAGGTAAGTACTATCATTGCTTCCTTTTTATTGTTGAGGAAACTGAGGCATATGGGGGTTAGTTAATTTACACAAAGTCAGCTAAGATTTGTCTGAAGCTGCATTTGAACTCAGGTCTTCTGTCTATCCAGGGCCAACTGTATCTAATAGAAATGGAAAAGAAATTCTATTTTGTTTTTGTCTTTTTCTTCCTAACTTTCTTTTGAAATGTCACCTTCTGTTTGGGTAGGCCTGATGCTCACACTCTAAAAGGTCAGGTTCATTTTTGGTACTAGCAAATCATCAAACAATTGGCAAAAACATTTTAAAAGGATAAAATAGCACTTAACTTCTACTCATGTGCCCACTCCCCATTTCCATATGTAAATTGATGGTTATCAGGGCAAGATGTAATAACTGCAATAGTCTTTGGGCATTTTCTAAGACAAAGAGAAACCAACTCTATTGGGTCGGATTTTTATGGCTCTAGGTGGCATCTGATTGGTGTTTTGAAGGAAACTAGTGAATAAGACAGGGGTGAGGAGGGAGTATATTAAAGACATGAAAGATGATTCATTTAATGCATGAAAGAAATTTGTTTATAGGAAGGAACAGCAGACTAGTTGTATTTCAGCTTAGAGTGCAAGGTAAGGAGTAATATGAAGTAAGAACCAGAAAGACAAGTAGAAACCAAACAGTCGAGGACTTCAAATGCTAGACTGAGGGTTTCGTATTTTTCAATGGACCAAGTAAGAGGTGGTTAGGCTCTAATCTAAGGTGAATGAATGGTATGTGAGTGGAAAGGTGAGGATGTGTGAGTGAGATCTTGAGGGAGGGAGGTTCTATAAGCCTTAGCAACTGATCTGATAAGGGAGGTCAGAACAGGAGGAAAAGCTAAATCATTCTAAATTCCTCTCTGATGGAGGATGATGGATGATATCAATAGAAAAAGAAATTTGGAAGAAGGTTTGGATTAAAGGAAAATGTGATTTCCCTTTGGAAATATTGTATTTGAGATGCCTAAAGGACATCTAGATGAAAATGTTCAACAGATAGTTTGGTAATATAGAACTAGATTTCAGAGAAAAATTAGGGCTTGATATATAGATTTGAAGGTCATTTGCATAGAGATCCATGGGGACTTATAAGATCATTGAAGGAAAGCATGTGCAGAGAGAACAGCCCTTCATTTTTGAGAGAACTAAGACAAATAAACTTAAACAGAAGAGGTAATTAATCAACATAGTAACTTCTGTTCCACTATGGGAGAATATTATTATATTTCCATGTGTTGGAGCAAAGCTTCATTGACTTTACCCTAATTACAGCTCTGTCAAGAAATGACAGTTTTTAGAGAAAATAGTCACATGTTGACTTGTAAACATGCTAAGAATAGAACATGCAGCCTGTGTAGAACTAAACAAAGCATTGGCAAATGTGCAAAACAGCTTGAGTTTCTCCTTTTTTATTGACTTGTGTTTAACTGTGTGGAAAATCCCACTGAAACTCTCACTATCTCTAAGGTAAGCCAGGTCATTGCCTTCTAAAAGCTTACCCTGCCCACTATCCCACAAAACTGACTTCTGAGATACATGACTTCCACTACTGTCCCTTTCTTCTAAGCTCCTCACCAGCCTTTCCTTGCTTGGTCTCTTCCTCTCTGCCTCATCCTTTCTTGACCTAAGAGGACTGAAATCATATCTCACCTCTTGGTCCCAGGAGATCATACTTTATCTAATGAATTTTACCTTTCTAAGCTTAGAGCAGCCTTTAAGGCAACCCTAGACCACATGGATATTTTCTCATGAGACTGAGAAAAACCCATTAAAGTGGACCTGTACTTATTCTGTCAAGAAGGAATCCTTGAAAGTCATTACAGCTTCCTTAAGTATAAGTCATTTGTTTCTGGTATTATCTCAAAGCAAAGAGCCAGAACACTGAAAAATCAATATAGCATTTGTTGAAATGGTGCTGGAGCTTGGCTTGATCTTTAGTTCCATTAATTCCTAACCAAAACATTTAATACCTCTGAGCCTTGGCTTCTTCTTATGTAAAATAAGGGGACTATATTATGACTTCTTAGGCACCTTCCCATAGTAGATCTCTGATCTTAGGGTCACCAGTGCCAGAGCAATTCTTCCTGTAACTGGCATTCATCAACTAACTGTCTTCAATGGTGAGGAATGAAGTGAAGAAAATGTGTACTATGAGCTAATGGAAACAGATTTATGTGTTTGCAGTTCCTTGGTCCCAGTGTCTTTGACAGTCACACTTGTGGAGCTGGAATGGTTTTTACCTCATGCTTATATATGGTCCTGTGTACATTTGTCAAGTTGCATTATTGGAAAAAGCAAAAAATTATATATATTCGCGGGAGGAGCACAAATGTTAAAAACAGAAGTCCTTTTCCCATTTCAATTAAAAACAGCTTGGTAGGTAGATAGAGAGCTAGAGCTGGAGTATGGAAAACTGATTTCAAATCTCAGACACTTATTAACTGACCTTGGGCAAATCATTTAACCTCTGTCTCCCTTAGTTTCCTCAACAATAAAATGGAAATAATAATAGTATCAACCTCCCATGGTTGTTATGAGGAAGTGTGTGTCAGAGTAGGGATTTCCCTACTGTTTGTCACTGATAGATGTATCATTGTGAACATGATCAGCATCTAGCATAGAAGGAAGGGGGAAGTAGCATAGCCTGTCCATATCATTCTCCTTTAAATATAATACTATGTGATAGCATATTAGCTGTTAATCCATGCTTATGACCCATCAATCAGAGGCTCAATCCATTAGTTCTTACTTCCAGTAAAGTGTTACAGAAAAGAGATGACTTGGGAGAAGCAAAAATTTTTCTTAAGTCCAATGAAATTAATCAGTTCAAAAGAAAATTAATAGAAAGGGAAAAAAGGAGTGTAGGGTAAGCAAAAATGTTAAAGGACAGGATCAGAATAAATCTTTGTCTATAACATAGATATAGATATAGAGAAAGAGAGACAGATAGACAAGAGAAGAGAAAACACTGGACTTGAAATATGAAAATCCAAAAATGCCTCCTTGTCATATATGCTTGAGAATATTAATTCCCAAATGACAGAGACCATGTTTGAAATATACATACTACATCTAGATGACAGCACAAATAGTTTCTGCTAATCATATTTTTAATCAATTATAGATATATCTGAAAAATTCCTCAAGGAGATAATAATATCTAGTGACATTTTCTTTGAGACTCATTCAGTCCTTATTTTAGATTAGAATTCCATTTGCTGGTTTCTTGAAAAAGGGAAAATCTTTTAATTTATTAGGGTGGTCTTCTGTATCTCCCTTAGCACATTATTAGCTTACACTGCCATAATTTGAAAATGGTTAAGGTACAGAGAGTGGTTTCCTTATAATAATTCTGTTCAGTACAGTATCATGTGAAAACAAATGTTATCTCTATTTTGCAGATGGGAAAACTGAGGCCCAGTAAGGGAAAGTAATTTGCCTAAGGTCACAAGCTTCTATATTAAAGTATGTCTACCAAGTTGAACCTCAGAATCTTTGTAATTTCTTTTATACTGCACAACTTCCTTTAAAAGAGACCACATAAAACATTATTGAGACTGAAAATCTAAGATGATATAACACATTTTTTGTTTGTTTGTTTGTTTTGGTTTTACAAAGCATAATGCCTTCTTTTTAGGTATTTGTAATAGAATGCCTACTTTGCCTAGATTCAGTGGTTTTTACTAGGCATTATTAACTGGAATACGAAGGCAAATGATCCACCTAATTTTTTCTTATAGAAATATTATATAAATGTAAGTATTCCATGTGTTTAATCAATGTTTATTTTGAATTTTTTTAAAAAAATTTACTTTTATTTATTTTTAAATGTATTTTGCTTCTCAAGAGCTAGAGGAAACATTTGAAATTGCCTAATTGTCTTCCTAATTTTATGAGAGAGGAATATTTTACTTAGTAGTGTATTACCCAAATTATAAAAACTGCTAAAGGATATACCACATGTAAGTATGAGCTAAGCAATGCTACCACCTTGTAACAAGTATAAGTATTTAGGTAAACTTCTATTCTAGGACAGTGATGGGCAAACTATGGCCTGCAGGCCAGATGCGACTCCCTAAAATGTTCTATCCTGCCTGACATTATTCCTAATCTGACGCATACAATGAGTAGGATACAATACAATGAAACTTCAAAAGAGTTGCCTTAGAAACAGACTGACAGATGAACATTTCCTTTCCTTTGGCCCCCTCTTTAAAAAGTTTGCCCATCACTGCTTTAGGATAAAGCTCCTACAATCTTAGTATTTAAAATTTGAAAGGATTTTAAAATATCCTCTTGCCCATTCATCTTTTTCTTACCCAAAGACTTGCCCTAGTTTTTTTACATCCCCTCCCTATTTTTTGTCCCAGCCTATTTTCAGCTACTGTTGAGGCAGTGGTAATAAATACATCTTTCTCATAACCTTATTACTTTTTGAACACTCACTGCTCTATTTTCCCTGAATAGAAGGTACTGAACTGAATATTTGCAGCTCATGTTATCCTAATCCTGTGGGGCAATGTTCCACAAATTTATGTCTACTTGTCTGTTTCCTGATTCTTAAATCTTTTTTTCATAAAGGATGATGTCTACTTTGCTTCTTTAATATTTCTGACTCTAATCTTTTTTCTCTCCCCAATTATTCTTTATCTATTATCCATGTTGCATCCTTGAGAATTACATCTTTAGGATGTTTCTTTTTTGCTCTCTTATCTACATTTAAGGAAATAGATCAACATCAAAGATTTTAAAGAAATACAGAGTATTTGTTTAAATAAATATAGAGCATTGAGGTACAAGTTGCTCAAAGAATGGGAAATTTGTAGTTCATCACAAAGAGGAAGGAATTTCTATTAGGAACAAATTCATATCTGTGGATATTAGGACTTTCTGACTCTAAGTCAGATAGTTGGCTGGGACATTGGGAACTCAGCTTGAGATACACTAAGTTCAAAAGTTTGATTTTTAAAGTAATTTTTATTTAGCTAAATGGCTAATATGTGATCAAAACAAGCTTGGGTCTTAGAAACAAAAATTTTGCTTTGAGAAAAGCAAAGATTCTGACATGGCCGATTCTTCTTCTCACAAAGAGAAAATAATCTAAGAACTGGCTTTGAACAGGTTCTGTTTCCCCCATTAAAAGAGCTGAAAATGAAACCCTTTGTCTATAAGCTAAAAGAGCCCTATTAAGTTCTATTCTTCCTTTTATGAGGAAGAGAAAATACTTCAAATATAGATCCTACTTAATTTAGGATTTGAAATTTCTTGAACTTCTTCATATATTGTGGAATTCTTGTCATATCCCTTTTCTTTTCAAGGAGGAGAAAGGTGAGTAAAGGCTTAATCAAAGAAAACTGACAAGAGTTTTGAGATATGTAATAGTTCCCAAACCTACATGTGAATAAAAAGAAATGGAGAATTGCAGGAATAAAAATCATGTGGCTTTCCAGGATACTTCTTCATTCTAAATACCTGCCATTATTATATAAATGTTGTTGACAACAATCCTTCAATATTTTGAACTTCTGGATATTTTTATAAAATTTATATTTTAATTAAATTAAGACTCATTAATAAGGAAAAGAGTAGATTTTTGTACTTCTAGAAAATTTAAATTTGTATCATTCTTAAGAAATATAAAAGCTATTCCATATTATATCTCCTACTGACCCTTACAAAACAACTTTGTTAGTATTGGGTTTTCAGTTTCCCCTTTCCAAAGTAAAGAGTTCTAGATGACATGTAGAGTCACTTACCTCTGGGAATTTCTTCCAAACTGTGTACACATGAGAAAGATTTTTGTCCTTAACAATGAATCTCCTCTCACAACAAAGGCAACAGAATTTAGTAGGGTATAAGTATTAATTCAGATGAAAATGTTTATAAATGAATAGACATGAATTCTGCTTTGCAGGTATCAAGGCCAAGTTATATTATAAACTATGGTTTATAAGGCATAGAGGAATCCAGGGAATATATTGAAGACATAAATTAATAGCACACATTGAAAGTGTGACTTGAGTTATCACTTCTGTTCCTAAGCCAATTTTACTGTCTAGGTGCTGATTAAAATAGTGTAACTAGGTGAATAGGTCTTCTATATAACAATTTTACTGTTGAAATATCCAAATCAAAGATTAATGATATGTCTACTGGACCACTGGAGACAGAGCTAGACTTAGGAGCACAGTTTCTTCTACTAATTTATTTTTCTTCAACTTTTCCCAAGTAACCTCTGCTTTTAACATATTTGATACTTTTACCAACCATTTGGGGTAGTTAGGGTAGCCATCAATAGCCCCCACCTTATTTTAATTTCTTCAAAATTAACTTGAACTTGACTTTTGAAAATGAATATAAAATTTTAAATCTATTAGCAATGAAAAAAAGAATAAATTAAATAAAACAAGAAAGTGACTGTAAGTATAATACAGCTATAAAAGCACCAAAGTGGCTTAATGGAAGAGAGCTCTGGGCCAGGTGTCAGGAAGACCTGAGTTCCAATTCAGCCTCAGCTAAGGATTAGCTATGTGACCTTGAATGAGTCACTTCACTGGTTTGCCTCAGTTTCTGCAATTCTAAAATGGGGATAATAATAGCACTTCCCTGCTGTTAAATTTATTGTGAAGATTAAAGGAGCTAGTATTTGTAAACCACATAGCATAGTGCCTATTATGTAGTGTCAGAGCCTTCTGAAGAAGAATAAGGATTAGAAAAAGGTCATTAGATTTAATAATCAGTTTTGATTGAATGATGAAGTTGGAAGCTATACCACAAAGAGTTTAGGAAATAATAAAGCAAAGCAGAAGTTCCTTTTATAAATATCTTCTCAAGGAGTTTAGTCACAAAAGACAGGAGACACAGAGAACAATCTCAAGCTCGAAGTCTGTAATACTATGATTCTATTTGACAAGGTTCCCCTGTACGTGCAGCTTGCTCCAAAGCTAGGGGTCTGGGTATTTATTCAATACTTTAGAATGATTACTTAGTTTTGGAAAAGCTACGAGGCCATTCCAATGTATTGCACTACAAATTAATCTGATCGATTAATTCCCTGAAGTTCCATAACTGAAGTCAGAAAGGAAAAATAAGGCATATTCAAAAAGTGCCACTCAGAGGAATGCTCATGTTTAAGGAACAAACACGATGAATCTGGCTTTGGGAATGGACTGAGCATGACTGCTTAGCAGTAGTTACATTAACAAAAAAGGAAAGCCTTGTTGGAAATGGGCCCATTATCCAGTGATGACATGCCTTAAATTTCTCTGGACATATGAAGCACATTTGAATATGGGAATAGGACTCTGGTACTTACTTTAAACATTTTGCCACATAAATGCCAATTGAAATGCAAGCTGAGGGCTAAAGGGACTTGTTTGAATGTTTGTTTTTCTCTCTGTCATTCTGTTTTAGCGATTTCCTTAGTCATTATGTTGGGCCTATTAGCATTATACATGGGCTGTGTTTGCACAGCTTTCCTTGCCAAAGGCTGCCCTGAAGTTGAACAGTCATTGGGGGAGCCAGCTGTTCCTTACTTAAACCTCCATCATTTTGCATGACAGAGTAACTTAATTATGCCCTGCTTTGAAGATGCTCAATAAAATTATCTTCAAAACAACTGTACTTCATTTGATATTTTTTTCCTCCATCAAGTGCTTTAATGATGACACTTCTGTCTTGGACACTAAAAATAAACCTGGAAACTTTTTAAATACAGACCTATTGACAGCACCATTACTGTGGAGTGAGGGCTTTGTTATAGGATGTCTGTGGTGGGACCTGACTGTAGAAGCAGAGCTGGGTAGTGGAAAGAAGGTCATGGACTTGGAGACTGAAAGGCATGCATTCAAATCTAACTTTGGACACCAGCTGGCTGAGTGACCGTGGGCAAGTAACAAGCTCTGTTTGCCTCATCTATAACATTTAGTAGCACCCAACTCTCAGGAAGGAATGGAGGATAAAATGTGATAGCATTTATAAAGCACTTTGCAAATTTTAAGGCACTCTAGAAAGGTTAGCTATTATGATGATCTTCAGTCAGTCAGAAAATTCATTTTCTGAAGGAATTGTTTCCTCTCATGGCTTTTTGGGGTATGAAACAAATACCCCACTAATTGTGAATGATACTTTCTTCCACAAGTAAATATGTAGTGTAGGAGAAAGGGAACTCGGACCTAGAGCACATATGACAAAGGGACAGTTCACCACTCCTAGAGGTCCTTTGCCGGGATTTTCAAGATGTTCCTCTTGGGTATGGTGCAGCTTTTCTGCTGGCCTCCTTTTAGAATATTGAGTCTTCCTATTCCAATTGTGCTCAATCTGTCTTGACCTGTCAATAGAGCCCTTGTCATCACTTGTTCCAAGAATGAGAAGTTTGGGATTCTTGTAGTTCACAGAGTTTTGTGGAAAAGGTATGTAAGAGGAGAGGTGACATTCTGAGACTGAAGTGATGATCAGGTTCCCATCTTCCCCCATTTCTTCTCAGAGATTGCCTGGAAATCTTCCATGTGTGCTGCCAGATGCTAAAATCCTCAGCTCCAAACTACTTTACTGTTTACAGAAAAAGCCCTCAGAGATGCAACCAAGCTTTCAACCAATCTGAATTCACATTTTGTTCAATGTCACTCAAATTCATCCAAATAGCATTTAAAGACATTTAAATTGATCAAAGTCTTTATTCACACTTGTCTCAAAGACTATAATAGATTCAGTTGACAATGGCAGGGACTAATACATTTAACACAATGCTTGTTTTTTTGTTGGTATTTAATAAATGTTTATTGATTGATTAGTTGACTTTAAATGGGGTAAGATGATTTAATTCATTGATCTAATAAACCCATAAACTTATACTTACACATGTTTAAATGCCTATATTACCACATGTGTATCTATGTAATATATTTATATATACATGTATATATGTACATTATTTACATATTTATACATAGATAGATGATGATCAAGTTCAAAGAGAGACTATCTACAATAAGAAAATATAATTATACATCCATTTATAAATTAGGTTTCTACTAAGACTGTCATGAAGAAGAATGTTTTCTAACATTCTCTATTTGCCCATCCATCCATTCATTTATCAACCATTTTTAATTATCATCTTTTTCTCTGTAGATCCCTTTGTTAAGGGCTTGTTGTTGAGTCCACTCAGGCATATCCAAATATTTCTGACCCTTTGGATTCTACTGTTAATGCTTTTTTCTTGTCAAAGATACTAGAATAGCTTCCCATTTCCTTCTTCAGTATATTAAAGCAATCAGAGGTTTAGTGATTTGCCAAGGGTCACACAAGAAGTTAAGTATCTGAGGTCAAATTTGAACTCAGGTCTTCCTGACTCTAAGAACAAGTACTCTTATCTACTAAGCTGCCTAGCTGCTACTTTGTTAAAGGCTTGTTAAAGTATTAACATCAATATTAGCATATATTTCAATGTAAGTGTGCACTTGTGCCTCACCTCCAAGTTTTGTCTTCCTGGAATAATATTAGGTCTGATGATCTAGAGATTACCATGACAGTCTGCCCTTAAAGAGGTTTGTAAGCTTATAAGCTACTATAGAATATACTCATGGAAAAATAATGACAATAATATTTTTCTAAGGTTCATACAGCCACGTCCCTCAAACAAGTTTGTCTGGCTTATTTTTCTCACCCATAACAAACACCCCCCAAAATATTTTGCCCTGATTTTTGATGTGCAAATCAGCCAGTACTAGAGGATTCACCCAAATTATAAGAACTCTACTTCAGAAGTGTACTTTGGAGAACACCCTCCCCTCCAGCAAGAGTCTACCTTCCTGCTGGACCACCATCTTCTCATCCTTTGGATTCATATTCTCAGCTCAAGAGAGCTCTTATAAAAGGCACACTCTATTTTAGAGGGTTGTCTGAGTTGTAAATCATATCCATTTCTCTCTTTCTCTTCCTTGTTCTTTCCCGTTGCTTGAATATAAAGCTTCACATTGAAATGATTGTCCCGTTGTGTGTAATTGCTAATTCTAACCTTCCAAATTCATTAAGGAGTTGTTTTCCTTTACTCTGACTGGCCCAAGAGTCATTCCTTAGACATAAAGCAGGGAACCACAATCAGGGCTTAAACTACTGACAGCTGGACTTATACTGGGGGAGGATGGTGCCATTAGCCCAATTCTAGAAAACAAGGATCAATAGGGGTACCGTACCTACATCCTTCCAGGTTGGACTCCCTTATACTAGAGGAAGGGACTGTCACAAAGTACATCCTGTACCTCAGCTCTTTTGCAAAGGTCACTAAAAGATGCAGCGTACATTGTCTTCTCTCTTGAGACCAGTGACAGAAGAAGCTATTAGAACAATCCATAGTGCCTTCTTTGCTAAAACAGACTCCTTCAAGGTCAGTGATCAATCAGCTATCTACATTTTCCTCTTTGTCATTTCCACCCATTTTGCCTAGTTCTAACCACATCAAGCCAAAAAAGGCAGAGCTAACTCCCACTCCAAGTGACAACTCTTTGAGTACTTTAAAAACCCTGTCATGTGGGGCAGCTGGGTAGCTCAGTGGATTGAGAGTCAGGCCTAGAGACAGGAGGTCCTAGGTTCAAATCTGGCCTCAGACACTTCCCAGCTGTGTGACCCTGGACAAGACACTTGACCCCCATTGCCCATTCTTACCACTCCTCCACCTAAGAGCCAATACACAGAAGTTAAGGGTTTAAAAAAAACCCAATTATGTCCTTGTTCAGGCTTCTCTTTTATAATTTAAATAGGCCTAAGTCTTTTGACCTATATTTATTTTACATGGATTTTGGTACCTTCATCATCTTGACTGTCTTCCTTTGGATATTTAGTAGTTTATCAAAATTCTATATTCAGACAAAACTCATCACTGTATTCCAATTCTATTTGAGTTGAATACAGTCAAGTTCTAGGGAGGAAAATGATCTTCAGCACAAAAGTCCTAAGTGCAAAGTTAATTAATAGAGCTTTTGAAAAAACAAAACAAAACATCTAAACAGAGTGAATGGATTACATGACTTGGAATCCTAAAGACCTGAGTGCAAATCTTGACTCAAATATTTACTAGCTATGTGAACCTAGGCAAGTCGCTTATACTCTGTATGCCTCAGCTTTTCCATCTGTAAAATGGATATCATTATAGCGCCTTTATTCCAGGGTTGTTTCATGGGCAAAATGAGATGATAATTCATAAAGTAATTGAGGTGGTGCCATGTTTTTCAAATGTCAGACAGATCAAATAGCAATTTTTAAAATTTATGGATACATTCCCAACTGTAATGGTAACCAGCATTTTGATCTTGGACCAGTCATTTGATCTCAGTGACAATCAATTTGCCTATCTATAAAATGAAGGCAATAATTTTCCTAATAAGCTTGTCCACTAAAAGTAGGAAAACAGTCTGTAAAATAAATTGAGGGATAAGTTATGAACTATTATTATTTAAATATTACTCTCATGTTTTACATAATAAAATGAATCTAATTCTCATATCCTAAGACAATGTAAAATTTAATTTTAAAAATTTAATAAATCTGTTGTATATTGTTGATTGTATAATTATTTCTGTACCTTTGGCCTCTAAAATATTGCAACCTCTATGAAAGTTAGGAAGGACTTGTATCTTATCTAACTTATATATTTTACTCAGAACCAAAATTAAATTTATCAACAAAGTAGGAGGTAAAGAAATGATTGTTAGATAATAATATTACCTTTTTTAAAAAATTCCAGATTAAATGTAAATACAATGTTCAATAATTATTTTCTGACATTTTGAGACACATTACCTTGACATATTCTGTCCCTCTCTCCTATCCCTTCCTAACTCCCCAAACAGTCAGGTGATATGATATGGATTGTACATATATAACACTTCTGTATTGAAGATGGAAAAACCTGTTTCATGAACTGACCAAGGTAATTCTTTTTAGAGTTAAGATAAGAGGAGGTGAATTTGTCTTAATTTTGGTCTTTAGCTGAGCTAGATTTATAGCCTGTATACCTAAAGTTGGTTGGGGGTGGTATGAGGAAGAAACATACAATCTTGAAGTATTGATATCAAATTTACCATTAAGTGACCCACCAATATTTTCACAGGCAGATATCTGGTCCATCAATACTTTGAGTTTGACATCCAGAGTTTCTATCATCCCCGATTTTAAAAGTTGTAAAGGTTTATCTCTATTAGAAGAGAAGTATCTTCCCATGATAAGTGAATCTCACAATTTTCATGTTGCCAATTGGCTTTTTGAGACTAGAATATTCTAAAATGTCAGCTCCCATATTTTCAAATGAATTACGTTTGAAAATATGCCAGACTACATGAAATTATTTTGAAAAGTTGCCCATCTGCTGCCTTTGCAAGTTGATTTAGTCTTTGGACAGCTCCTACAATTCATATTCTCCGAAGCTACCTGCAATGGAATTAATTGGCAGTGGGCTAGAGACATAAAAGAATACCTCGTTTTCAAATTCGAGTGGCCCAAATGTAACATGATTGCTAGCATACTGTTACATTTGAATTGGACAGATCAATGTGATAAATGGGGAGTGGAATATGTTACTCTTTAAAAATAGATAGCTTTGCATTTCTAAACATCCCCAGAGAAGTTAGGAGTAATTTGTCATTCTGACTGTATTATTTGTTTCTTTTCAAGAATCTCTATTAATTATGCCCTGAAAGAATATTTTAGTTACAAAGTGGGGAAAAAATAAAAATCAAGGCAGTTTCAGGTACAAAAAAAGGCTTCAGTTACAAACTTTAGGGGAAAGTTAGTGACCTTTAGTATTCCCAGGCTACTGAACTCATGAGTTGGAGCTAGAAGTGAACACTGGTCATTTATGTCTATATATTTCTGCAACTTTTTTGTGTCTTTCCAACTTACTTTACATGCCTAATCTTCCTGTCATTCACATTATAGGTGAATTTTCCTATTAAGAGAATTGGGAACAGCCCATCTCTTAATTAAATACTTAGTTAAGCATGATAATGAACAAAAGTGCTATCTTGATACTAATGGAAAAATAAGACTGGAAGCTCATTTTCATTAGAATCTTATTGGTTTTTTTTTTAATTTTGGCCCATAATATTTAGTAGGAATAGAAATAGTCATTTCCTGTTTTAAAATGTAAAATCATGTCAAATAGAAGTACATAGAGCATGAACTTCTATATACAATAAAAATTATGATTGATAAAAATACATAAAATTTGCATTTGACTTCAGTCATTTTCTTTTTAAAAAAAGAAAGCAGTTGAGTATATTTGAAGACAACATACACACACTAAGGAATTGAGGCAAGTTTCACAATAAGCACTGGTAGTTTATATATCAGATTTAGTTGCCTCTACTATCTTTAGATGACTGCCCACCTCCTACATCATTATTCATAAAAATTCTTGAATTATTGCTGAAATAGCCAATCAAAAAGTAGGAAAATTGATTTAGCCAGCCACACAGACTTTTTACTTGTGTTATGTCAAATTATTTGATTTGTAACTAAGTTGATAGAGAAATAAAATTTTTATTTAGTAGAAAATTATTGAGTCCAATATTTCCATTTATTATGTTGCAAAGTATTGCTTAAACTACTGTGTTTCATTTAGATTTATTGTTTAAATCACTGACACCACTATTGTATATTTAAAATTATCATTCAAACTGGCCTTCTTGCTCTTCCTTAGACACAAGATTGCATTTTTCTTCCCTTCTTATGTGCTTTTTCACAACCATCTCCAGTCCCCAGAAATTACTCTGGACCTAATTAAGCTTCTTTTAATTCCTAGTTCCTTACTAAATTCGAAGTTAATCCCACATACTACCTCCTATGTGAGATATTTCCTGATTTCTACCTTGAATATATCACCTCTACCCCACAAATTTTCATTGTTGTTCATTTGTTTTCAATCATGTCTGACTCTTTGTGACTTCATTCGAGGTTTTCATGGAATAGATACTGTAGTGGTTTGCCATTTCCTTCTTCATCTCATTTTACAGATGAAGAAACAGAAATAAACAGGGTTAAATGACATGTCCAGGGTCATATAGGTAGTAGATATCTGAGACCAAATTTAAATTCAGGAGCATTGCCTTCTTGGCAAGCTCTATGACTGGAGTGCTATCCACTTTGCCACCTAGCTCTTCCCCACCCTCACAAATTATTATATATTTATTAATTGTGTGTGTATTTTTACGTATGTGGAGAGATTAATAGTTCTAAAAATATGCTTTTTCTATATAGTGATGTGTGTACAAGCTGTTTCACCAAATAAAATATGAGTTCTCAGGGCAGGGTTTATTTTATCTATGTCTTTATATCGTCAGTGCCTCATGCAGTGCCTGGTACATAGGTAAATCAATGTTTATTGATTGAACAATTTTATTATTACTAAGAGAAAAATAAAAAACTGTATGCTAAATTGAGCTAACAAAGTAATTTATTCTATGATCTAGCAAGTAATAAAAAAGTCATGCAACATAGAGCTTATTTAATGGACACATATCATATTGGAATGTTAACCACCAAGTCCTATAAAACAGAGAGAAATAAGAGGTTTTATGGGATGTTTGGAGATGGTTCCTGTGCATATTGTGACTAACCCTACAGAAATCTCACATCATTCATCACAACATTCCCTGACCATCAGAGGAAAGAGCAGAGACTCTGGAATCGGAGAACTTGAGTTCAAATCTCAGTTCAATCACTTACTACCTGGGGTACCTTCAAAAAGACATTCAATTTACCAAGACTTAAATTTTCTCATCTGTGAAAGGAAGCCTGGACCAGACCTCTTTCATCATTAGTTATGATATTTCCTTACCATAAAATTCAGCATCTACTTTAGGCATAATTTATTTGTCTTTTTGTCATTCTTTTCTCAAGTTTCTTGTCTTCACCTTTTAATAATAATTTCATCAGTTTTGGGATATTCCCTCCACCCATATTAATGGTAACCATTTTAAGGCTTATACAATGTCCTTCATGAATTATTTTGTCAGAAATTGGTTGTTGGCCAACATTTGGGTCATGAGCTTCATTGAATTTAGCTAGGCTGGTTCTCTTAAAACATTCAATTGTCGTCTATAGATTGTAAGAAATCAAAGTACAATTGAAAGAAAAAAATCATACCAGAAGATTGTCTCCAAGTTGAGAGGCTTAATAACTTCCCCTGGCTAGCACATATTACTTAAGCCAGGATATATGACTGAGACTTGAAGGAAAAAATATCAAAAACAAAACTATAGGACAAAAACTTCATTCATTGAGTTTGAATCAGTCCCCTCTATATGTGATAACTATCCCAGACTACCTATTCAGGGAAGCATGAAGATAAACACACACACACACACACACACACACACACACACACCTTACAAAAACATGGGTTTCTTGAGTCAAACAAGAATCCCAGTATGTGGACTAAGCTGTTGCCACAGGATATCCTATTTTTGAGATTTCAAAAGCTTAGAGGCCAAGAAAATCTTTCAGAGTTGTGATGACTGCTTATAGTCCAAGGACAAATAGCAAGGACCAATGGAAAGAATGCTGAATTAGAATTAGAGGAAATAGGTACATATCCTGGATCTGCCACTTACTTGCTGTGTGACTTTATATAAGTGACTCATATTCTCCAGATTTCACATTCTGCATCTATAAAATGAGGTATGTCTTCTTAAGTAACTTCTAGCTCTAAATTTATTACAATTTATGAGTTAGAAAGTCTTTACCATTATGGATCAGGGTCTCCTTTGTGTTGCTCATTCTGTGGTTCCACAACTCCTAAAATGATCATGCCTGAATGGCATATTTTCAGGCTGACTCTGTTGATTCTGTGCTATTCCATGACCCACATGCATTTTCAACCAGAATTGGAAAACAAGCTATAAAAGTTATGGTCAGAACCATTATGGTACTGATTTTCTAAATACCAGCTAAGCTTACATCTCACTTCCTGTTCTGCAGAAGAATATTGCCATTTATAACAAAAAAAAACTCTGACAAAGGTCTAATTACTCAAATTTACAAGGCATTAAATCAATTGTAAAAGAAATCAAGCCATCCCCCAATTGATAAATGGGCAAGGGACATGAATAGGCAGTTTTCAGATAAAGAAATCAAAACTACCAATAAGCACATAAAAAAGTGCTCTACATCTCTTATAATTAGAGGAATACAAATGAAAACAACTCTGAGCTACCACCTCACACCTAGCAGATTGGCTAATAAGACAGCAAAGTAATAAATGTTGGAGGGGATGTGGCAAAATTGGAACACTAATGCATTGCTGGTAGAGTTGTGAATTGATCCAACCATTCTGGAAGACAATTTGGAACTGTGCCCAAAGGGCTTTAAAAGATTGCATACCAGCCGTACCACTGCTGGGTTTGTACCCTAAAGAGATAATAGGGGAAAATATGTGTACAAAAATATAGCCATGTTCTTTGTAGCAGCAAAAAAATTGGAAAATGAGAGGATGCCCTTTGATTGGGGAATGGCTGAACAAGTTGTGGTATCTGTTGGTGAAGAAATGCTATTGTGCTAAAAGGAATAATAAGCTGGAGGAATTCCATGTGAACTGGAAAAACTTCCAGGAAGTGATACAGAGCAAAAGGAGCAGAACCAGGAGAGACTGATATATTGTGGCACAATCGAATGTAATGGACTTCTCTACTAACAGAAATGCAATGATCCATGATAATAATTCTGAGGGACTTATGAGAAAGAACTGTGGGAGTAGAAATACACAAGAAAAACAACTGCTTGATCACATTGTTTGATGGGGTTATTATTGGGGATGCATATGCTAAATGATCACCCTAGTGCAAATATTAATAATATGGAAATAGGTCTTGATCAATGATACCTGTAAAATCCAGTGAACCTACTCATTGGCTATGGAAGGGGAGTGGGAGGAGAGAAGGGAAAGAACATGAATCATGTAACCATGGAAAAATATTCTAAATTAAATAAAGAAACTTAAAAAAGAAGAAGGATGATGTTATTCATGGCACTGGACAGAAACAAGCTATTAGAACCTTGGCACTTGGTGTATAGTTTACAAACACACAAGATTAGAGCCATGCCATACCAAAGGATCAAAGGAAAAGATTACTGAAGAAATCATACTTGTTTTCTTTGAAATGCATGAGAGCAAATATCAGTAGTATTGCATTCTGTAACACAGATAAAATAAGTAATAGTATGTCTCTAAAGGTTGCTTCTCAACAAGAAAACAGAAAATAGAAAATAGGAATCTACTTTTCTTATGACAATGATTATAATAAGAATGTGAAAAGAGGCAAGTAATCTATTCTCATTATACTCATCTGGCATTATACTTGTCATTCTCTTTAGGTACATTTAGAATGTAGCCACAAAATCTTCACATAAAGTTTTATTACTGAGCCAAGGGGGAAAATAGGCAGGTAACATATTTATCCAGTGTCTTTTTTCACTTGTTAAGAAGCTGAAAAGTAATAGTGGTGAGCTAGTTGTTTTGAAAATATGTGATAGGCAAATTCTTCCTGGAAACTCTCTGGTAATGCCATCATTGCCATATATATATATATATATATATATATATATATATATATATGGCAATGCAGAATTCACAGTTTTGCCATTATATATATATATATATATATATATATATATGAGAGAGATATGGATGGACAGACAGAAACAGAGACACAGAGAGAGACAAAGACAGAAAGACAGAGAAAAAGACAAAGAGAGACACAGATAGAGGTCTAATCTAATTTCTGTGTGAAGGGAGTACATTCTAGGAATTCTGGGAAAATGAAGGCTTAGATGGAACAAATCTTAAGACCTCTGCACCCTTTCCACACCAATATAGGAAACAAAGAGCTTCGCAAAGGAAACATGAACAAATCTAACAATAGGACAGAGCAGGGGGATCCTACTGTTTGACAGCTCAAGAGGTACGCCAAGAAAAAGGCTTGGATTCTTGAAATGTAGAGACTGAGGGTATAGAAAGGGAATCCCAGGACCTCTCCCCCATGGGCTATGTAGAGTCTCCAGTGGCCCCTGAAATGTCCGGATAGGCTGACTAGCCCAGAGAGAGGGCCGTGCTGGGGCTGGATTCAGGGAGTTGAACACAGGCACCATGGAGGTAGCTAGAGGAGAAACCCAGAGAATCACAGCAAAAATGCTTGGAAGCTGGTAGCTTAGATGGAGCAAAAAATTGGAAAATGAGAGAATGTCCTTCAATTGGGGAATAGCTGAACAAATTGTGGTTTCTATTGGTGATGGAATACTATTGTGCTCAAAGGAATAATAAACTGGGAAATTCTTTGTGAACTGGAAAGACCTCCAGGAATTGATGCAGAAAAAGAGCAGAACCAGGAGAACATTATACACAGAGGAGGATACACTGTGGTAAAATCGAATGCATCATAAAGGAGAAACTGGCAGAGCTCGAGAAGGAAATAGATAGTAAAACCATACTAGTGGGAGATCTAAATATTCCTCTGTCAGATCTAGATAAATCAAACCGAAAAATAAATAAGAAAGAGGTAAGAGAGGTGAATGAAGTCCTAGA
>NC_058134.1:125901930-125972898 GCF_016433145.1 Gracilinanus agilis
CTGATGGATTCACAAGTGAATTCTATCAGACATTCAAAGAGCAACTAATCCCAATACTATACAAATTATTTGATATGATAAGCAAAGGAGTCCTACCAAATTCCTTTTATGACACAAATATGGTACTGATCCCAAAGCCAGGGAGATCAAAAACAGAGAAAGAAAACTACAGACCAATCTCCCTAATGAACATAGATGCAAAAATCTTAAATAGAATACTAGCAAAGAGACTCCAGCAAGTAATTAAGATCATCCACCATGATCAGGTGGGATTTACACCAGGAATGCAAGGTTGGTTCAACATTAGGAAAACCATCCACATAATTGACCATATCAACAATCTAACAAACAAAAATCACATGATTATCTCAATAGATGCTGAAAAAGCCTTTGACAAAATACAGCATCCATTCCTATTGAAAACACTGAAAACTTTAGGAATAGAAGGACCTTTCCTAAAATTAATAAACAGTATATACCTAAAACCATTAACAAACATCATATGCAATGGGGATAAATTAGAAGCCTTCCCAATAAGATCAGGAGTAAAACAAGGATGCCCATTATCACCTCTATTATTTAACATTGTACTAGAAACACTAGCAGTTGCAATTAGAGAAGAAAAAGAAATTGAAGGTATCAAAATAGGCAAGGAGGCGACTAAGCTATCACTCTTTGCAGATGATATGATGATCTACTTAAAAAATCTTAGAGAATCAACTAAAAAGCTTGTAGAAATAATCAACAACTTTAGCAAAGTTGTAGGATACAAAATAAATGCACATAAATCATCAGCATTTCTATACATTTCCAACACACTAAAACAGCAAGAAGTAGAAAGAGAAACACCATTTAAAATCACCCTATATAATATAAAATACTTAGGAATCTACCTACCAAAACAAACACAGCAATTATATGAAAACAACTACAAAACACTTTCCAAACAAATAAAACTGGATCTAAACAATTGGAAAGCCATTGTTTGCTCATGGGTAGGTCAAGCTAACATAATAAAAATGACAATTCTACCCAAATTAATTTACCTATTTAGTGCCATACCTATCAAGCTACCAAAAAACGTCTTTAGTGAATTAGAAAAAACTATAACAAATTTCATTTGGAATAACAAAAGATCAAGAATATCAAGGGAAATAATGAAAAAAAATGTGAAGGAAGGGGGCCTAGCAGTACCAGAAATTAAACTATACTATAAAGCAGCAGTCATCAAAATAATATGGTACTGGCTAAGAGATAGAGAGGAGGATCAATGGAATAGACTTGGGATAAATGACATCAGCAAGACAGTGTATGATAAACCCAAAGAGCCCAACTTTTGGGACATGAATCCACTATTTGCCAAAAACTGCTGGGAAATTTGGAAAACAATATGGGAAAGATTAGGTCTAGATCAACATCTCACACCCTGCACCAAGATAAATTCAGAATGGGTGAACGACTTGAATATAAAGAGGGAAACTATAAACAATTTAAGTGAACACAGAATAGTTTACTTGTCAGATCTCTGGGAAAGGAAAGACTTTAAAACCAAGCAAGAGTTAGAGAAAATTACAAAATGTAAATTAAATGGTTTTGATTATATTAAACTAAAAAGCTTTTGTACAAACAAAAACAATGTAGTCAAAATCAGAAGGGAAAAAACAAATTGGGAAAAAATCTTTATAACGAAAAACTCTGACAGGGGTCTAATCACTCAAATATACAAGGAGTTAAAGCAATTGTATAAAAAATCAAGCCATTCCCCAATTGATAAATGGGCAAGAGACATGAATAGGCAATTTTCAGATAAAGAAATCAAAAGTATCAATAAGCACATGAGAAAGTGTTCCAAATCTCTAATAATTAGTGAAATGCAAATCAAAACAACTCTGAGGTATCACCTCACACATAGCAGATTGGCTAAAATGAAAGAAGGGGAGAGTAATGAATGTTGGAGGGGATGTGGCAAAATTGGTACATTAATGCATTGCTGGTGGAGCTGTGAACTGATCCAGCCATTCTGGCTGGCAATTTGGAATCATGCTCAAAGGGCTATAAAAGAATGCCTGCCCTTTGATCCATTGCTGGATTTGTACCCCAAAGAGATCACAGATAAACAGACTTGTACGAAAATATTTATAGCTGCGCTTTTTGTGGTGGCAACAAATTGGAAAAGGAGGGTATGTCCTTCAATTGGGGAATGGCTGAACAAACTGTGGTATATGCGGGTGATGGAATACTATTGTGCTAAAAGGAATAATAAACTGGAGGAGTTCCAGGCGAACTGGAGAGACCTCTGGGAACAGATGCAGAGCGAAAGGAGCAGAGCCAGAAGAACATTGTACACAGAGACTGATATACTGTGGTAAAATTGAATGTAATGGACCTCTGTACCAGTAGCAATACAATGACCCAGGACAATTCTGAGGGATTTATGGTAAAGAAAGCTACCCACATTCAAAGGAAGGACTGCAGGAGAGGAAACATATAAGAAAAACAACTGCTTGAACGCATGGGTCGGGGTGGACATGATTGAGGGTGTGGACTCGAAACTACCACACCAATGCAACTACCAACAATTTGGAAATTGGTCTTGATCAAGGACACATGACAAAACTAGTGGAAATGTGCATCAGCCATGGGTGGGTGGGGGGAGTGGGGGGGGTGAAGGGGAAAGGAGGAGCATGAATCATGTAACCATGTTAAAAATGAATATTAATAAAT
This sequence comes from Gracilinanus agilis, assembly GCF_016433145.1. Lineage (NCBI taxonomy): Eukaryota > Metazoa > Chordata > Mammalia > Didelphimorphia > Didelphidae > Gracilinanus > Gracilinanus agilis. Next base: position 125,904,655 of record NC_058134.1, read on the forward strand.
GTTTGGGAAAAAAATCGAATGCAATGGACTTCTTTCTGTATCAGCAGCAATGCAATGACCCAGGAAAATTCTGAGGGACTTAAAGAAAAGAATGCTACCCACATTCAGAGAAAGAACTTCAGGCATGGAAACACAGAAGGAAAACAACTGCTTGAACACATTTGTTGATGCAGACATGATTTGGGATGTAGACTCTAAACAACCACCATAGTACAACTATCAATAATATGGAAATAGGTCTTGATCGATGACACATGAAGAAACCAGTGGAAATGCATATTGGTTATGGGGGAAGGGGGCAAGTTATAAGGAAGGAAGAGGAGAGTAAGAAAATGAATCATGTAACCATGGAAAATTTACCTAAAAATAAAATTTTTTAAATTAATAATTTCTCTGTGAAGACTTAGACAAATATCAAGTATTTCTTCACTTGTGTTTCATGACTAGAAAAGATAGCTATATGACAAATTGCTGGGCTTTCAGTCCATCTCTGATATTTTTTAAGCAAGTAGTACAGTGGGAGTCAGAAAAGATCTGAATTCAAATCCAGTGGCATATACTTCCTAACTGCATGACCATGGACAAATCAATTCATCTCCATTTGCCTCAGTTTCCCTCATTGATTAAGTGGGGAGAATAATAACATTTACCTTCCATGGTTGTTGTGAGGACCAAATGAAAAAAATATTACAAAGTTCTTAGTACAATTTCTGGCACAGAGTAGGTATTATATAAATATTAGCTATTAGTTAAATTATTATTTCTATTATTACTTATAAGACTGTGTGTAAACTTACTGATCTAGATATTATCAAACAATTCAGTAGACTTTATCTATTTATTCATAAATATTTGGCTCTCTGTCTCACTGGAAGAAGTGCCTAGACAGAGAAAACCTCCCTCATCTTCACTCTGTGATGTTGAAATCACACATTTTTATGTATTTTAGTGAGTATGTACGTATGTTTATGCAGTTGTCTAAGAGAGCTTCTTAGTTACTTTCAGAATATTTACTGTTGTTTCCAGCTGTTCTTCAACATAGGCAGGAATTCTCCCCCAGAGACCTGCTCACTTCTGGTGCTCTTGTGAGAGACCATATTGCTGCTTTCTCTTAACTCTCCATTATCCATTTGTAGCAAGTTAACTACAGAGCTGTGTTTAGCACTTGCTAAATGTCATTGTGACTCATAGCTGTTGTCCTAAACTCACCCTGTTGAAGATGCCTCAAATCACTTAATGTCCAAAGGAAAAAATAATAAAAAGAGCTATTATCATTAGGCCTTTCTCTCAAAACACATATCACCCTCTACACTTTTAAACCTGTCCTTTTTTATAAACTCTGAGCCATTTTTAATGATAATTTCCCCATTTATTCTAAAATACAGTGTGTCTTCAACTACTTTTCCATTCCTTTGAAGTTTCTACCTTTCACTTGTCACTCAGTCCTATTCCTTAATCTTTTGTAATCTGTCCTTGATCTTCCTTCTTCTTTTCAGAACTTTAAGCCTGCTTTAGACCTTTCTTATCTGCCCTATAAATCAATTAATAAAGAGAACTTCTCCATAGAATCTTCCCACATCCCCCACTCCTTTATTGTTGAAAATAGAAACAAAAATCATCAGCCTTCTAGAATCCTAAAAAATGTTCAATAATTTCCAGTTAAATGAATTTAAAATTATGTTTTAAAAATTTTATTTATTTTAAAAATATTTTTCCATGTTTGCATGATTCATTTTCTTTCCCTCCCCTCTTCCATCCACCTCCCAGAGTCAACAATCAATTCCACTGGATTGTACAAATGTTGTCACTTGATACCTATTTCCATATTATTCATATTTGCTTTAAGAGCAATCTTTTAAAGCCAAAACCCCAAATCACATACCCATAGATACAAGTTATAAGTCATATGTTTTTCTTTGCATTTCTACTACCATAGTTCTTTCTCTCAATGTAGATAGCTGGATTAAAAATTCTTCATGATTTTGAGCCCTACCACCCAATTTTGGCATAGGCCTTCCAGAGTTTCTTTTCATGGTCTCCATCACTTGGGCACTTTCTTTTATTATTCCTTCCCTACTAACATGTCCTCATCATTTATACAATATTTGACTACTTTTTGTAATGCAAATATAGAGACAAATCATATTGTCTATGTGTGATTCACATATAAGACAGATATCTATTAAATAAAAAATTCAACAGGGTAAGGGCTATGCTTATAAGTATGTTGTAAAAATCCAGTCCCATTGTATTAATTTCATAATGATGCATTACATTTTTATACAGGTACACTTTACAAAGTGCTGTTTTCTCTCTCTCTCTCTCTCTCTCTCTCTCTCTATATATATATATATATATATATACATATATATACATATGTGTGTGTGTATATATATACACTCTATATATACACTTATACATACACTTGACAATATATTACATATATGCATTCATAAATGTATATATATACATATATACATATACTTGATGACATTTATAATTATATATATACATATGGAGAGAGAGAGAGAGAGAGAGAGAGAGAGAGAGAGAGAGAGAGAGAGAGAGAGAGAGAGAAAGTTTCAATTGATCCTCATAATAATCTATCCCAAACTTCCACACTTTCGGATTCTTTGCTTAGGTTGGCTGCCACCTCCTACAGGAAGTCTTTCCTGTTTCCTGTACCCTTTAATGTCCTTTCTTTTCAAATGATGCTAATTACTACTATTTACTTTTTAAAAATACATGTTATAACTCCCAGTGCAATGTTATCTTCTTAAGGAAACTATTCTATTTTGCTCTTTGTATCCCTGGTATAGTCTTTGAACAAAATAGATGTTCAATAGCTATTGATCTGAATTCTAAACAGGCTAGACAGGTACTGTCAACCTCTAATTAACAGATTAGAAAACAAAGTTTAAGGTCACATGGTTAATAAGCATTGAAATAGTTAAACCCAATCATCTGATTACCAGCCTAAAATTCTGTTTTCTATAGGCACGTTTTTTTAAACTTTTAACTATAATATATATAAAATAACAATAATGTAATACTTATGATTTGTAATAAATATGCTTATTGAAGAGAAACAAATTTTCACATTAGCTATGTCCAAAAATGTGTTCCTCATTCTTCTTTCTCTTTCTTCTCTCTCTTGTCCCCAAGAAGGCAGATAATATGATATAGATGGTACATATATTATCATATGATACATATTTCCATATTCATCATATTATGAAACAAGAAATATATAGCTTAACTATAAGCTATAAATATATATATAAATTTATAGAAGAAATATTGTAAAGAATAGTATATTTCAACCTGCATTCAGATTCTGCCTAGGATGGTGGATTTCTGTTTTCATAAGGAGTCTCTTGGAGTTGTACTGGATCCTTACATTATTGATAATAATTAAGTCCTTATACTTAATGACCATATATTATTTTAATACTGTGCATAATGTTCACTTGATTCCTCAGCATGGCTTTTGAAAATAATGAAATTGGAGTGTTTCAGGAAATACTTTTTCCTAAAACCACTTAAGACATTATCAGAGTTGAATGGATTAAAGGCTGAGTGGACAGTTTTATGAATAAATAATTATTTTAATACTAATTTTTTTCCTTATTTCATCAGGGTAAGTATTCTTCCAATGGTAAAGTCTCAAACTTCCATCAATTGAGTTAATGGCCTCAAGAGTGGCTGAAGGCAAAATGATTGCGTGTCTCTGAACAGAGCCTGTATCATTATATCTCTACATAAGGAGCACCCAATATGCTCCTACTTCCCAACTTCTCTATTTCATTCATAGTACTAAGTATCTTCTAACAAGAGGTATTAAAAATCCCTAGTCAGCAACACTTCTTGATTCTCTTACCTTTCATTTACCATCAGTTGACAAGTATGGATGACTTTATCTCTGCAAAATCTCTACTCACAGGAAATCATCATAGTTCAAGCTTTTATCACCTCTCATTTAGATTTTGGAAATTAGTTTATAATTAGTTTCCTTGCATGCAATATCTTTCTTCTCCAATTTTTTTCTCAGAAATTTGTCAAGTTGATATTCCTAAAGATCCTAAAGTATGATCATGATATTTTCCTACTCCAAAAATGCTATTTTTCTAAGATTCTGGAAAATGAAAAATTAAAAGAATAATGCTGTACTTCAAGAAATAATATGGAAAAATTTATCAAAAATATTAAAAGTACTTGACAAAGTATAGTTGAGGTAACCAATAGAGTACCAACAAAAATAAATCCCAAATGAAAATCACCAAATAACATCTTAATTGTGCTACAGAACTACAAAATATAACAGGCAACAAGAGTGGGTTAATCTTTCTCATTCGAAATAATACCATTCAGAATGGAACATAATTACCCATCTTGTTTACATTAAACCAAAGTAAAAATTAGAATCTGATATTCTCAAAATCAAGAAATACCTTTTGTCTCTACAAAATAACAAGCTAAGTTTAATCATTAAAAACATAATTAGATCACAAAGAAGAGAACAATTGTTCAGTCTTTTAAAAAGAACTCAGAGATGATCCCATAGGTTCAGAATATGCAACATGAAAAATGAACAGAGTAAAGCTAAATACATTCATTGGACAATGAAGGATTAGTAATGTGAAATGTAGTTTTCTTGTGGTTCAGGCTAGACAAGATTGTGAACCTGAGCTATCTCTAATTTTATTAGAAAGAAATCCTGCTTTTAAAGAGATATTGAGAAGACAAAGAGAATAACTAAAGATTTTAAAGAATAAACTATGTAATAGAAAAAAATTAAAAGAGTAAGATAAAGATTTAAGTTAATACTTAATGGAAAATAGATTTTATTAAATCCTTTGTAATATTATTGGTTATGTGATAATAGGAATAAACTTATCTAGGAGAGGGAGAAGAGAGGGTGGTACAGAGGAGTGCTCAAAATGGTCTATCTATGAAAGGAGGGGCAGATAAAAGAATAAATTTTACTCTGGCTTTAGGAAAACAGTAATAAGGATAAAATATTTGGTGTTGTAGGGCAGAAGAAAATTACAGAGAAAGGAGTAGAACTTAGGTTCTATTATCAGAATCGTGAATTGTAGAACCATTACAAAGTGATCTTACAGAGACAAGAGTGAGATTAAAAACTTTCTTGGCTGTGTCCTGGTAAGGAACAGGGATTTGGGCTTTTTAGGAGGAGATTGTCCCTTTCAGTGTAGGTCACATATCTAGATAGTAATTCTTGTTAAAGAGAAGGATTAGAGAAGAGAAATATTCACAGGGGAAAAGGAGGAACTGTATTTCAGGCTTGCTAAATTCTAGATGCCTACAGAACATTCTTTTGAAAATATTCATTAATCTGGCAAGGTATTGGTAATACAGGATTGAACTCCAGGACCATATTGCCTATTCACATGCTTATATCTCCCATATCCTCAAAAAACCTTCACTTGATTCATTCAAACTTACTTGCTATAATCCTATTTATTTTCTCCCTTATGTGATTAAACTCCTTGAAAAAACCATCTGTAAATGATGACTGCTCTTCTTCTGTTCTCACTCTCTTTTAGTTCTCAGTAGTCTTGCTTCCAACCTTATTATGTAACCAAAACTTTTCTGTCTCAGGTTACCAATGATATCTTAATTGCTAAATCCAGTAAGCTTTCCCTATCCTCCTCCTTCTTGACCTCTCTACAGTTTTTGGCACTGTCAGTTATCCTCTTCTCTTTGACACATTTTTCACTCTCCACTTCTCTGACGTGATTTTCTCCTGGTTCTAATTCTACCTGTCTCATTAAGTCCTTTTCTCAATTTCCTTTGCTGGACCTTTGTAGAGGTCATGATCACTAAAGGTTTCTCATCAACTCCCATGGAATCAATTTTCATTTCCATGCAGATGACTCTGAAATATCCTTATCCAGCCCTAACCACTCTCTATACCTCCAGTCACATACCTCCATGAGTCTATTAGATAAATCAAACTGAATATCTTGTATATATGCTGCAATCAGTATATCCAAAACTAAATTTGTTACCTTCCTCCCCAAAGACCTTCACTTCTTTTGAACTTTCCTACTATAGTTCAGGTCACCACCATCCTCCCAGTGACCTATGCTTACAACCTAGGTTTGATCCTCAACCCTTTACTCTTTTTTCTAATATCTTATCAACTCCCGAGGGTTATCATTGCTACCATTACATCTCTCATATTGTAATTCCATTTACACAATATGCAATTCCTTTCTAACACTACCACCACCCTAGTGAAGACCTGCAGCTTGTTTGTTTATCTCCCTGCCACAAGTCTTTGCCCATTCTATTCCATCATCCACACAACTGTCAAATTAATCTTCCCCAAATGTAGATATGATCATTTTGCCTCTATTTCATCAGTTCCCCAAATTCAATGACTCCAGATTCAAAGATGAAATATAAACTCCTCTATTAGGCATTTAAAGCCCTTCTCCTATCTTTCCAGTCTTCTTATACTTTTCTCCCTTCCACATATTCTGTGATCGAGTGACACTGACTTCTTTGTTTTTCTTGTATAAAACACTGCATCTCCAAACTCCAGGAATTTTCACTGGCTATTCCCTATTCCTGGAATAATCTCTCTCTTCATCTCCAAATCCTGGCTCTCATGACTTCCTTCAAATCTGTCTCAATATATCTTAATGCTAGTGTTTTTTCCTCTGTTGATTATCTCCACTTAATCCTGTATCTATCTAATTTGTTCAAAATTGTTTGCATGTTGTATCCCCAATTAGACTCTGAGTTCCTTGAAAGCAGAGACTGCATTTTGCCTTTCTTTCTGGTCCAAGAACTTAGCATAATGCTTGACATGAACTAGGTGTTTAGTCAAAGCTTACCAACTGACTAGATATATGGATTTGGCACCCTTCTTTAGATGGAAATTGAACCCATGAAGACAGCTTAGATTATCAAGAAAGAAATTTTATAGAGAGACTATATGATGGTCCAGGGGTTTAAAAATGTGGCCTCCACTGGATAGGCATGTCTAAGAGAGAGGGAGGAACTTGAATGATGCTGTTAGCTATAACAAATTTTGTGACATAGTAATCACTGGCTAAGTCCTCCAGTTTTGTTTCATTTTGGTGTTGTTTTTTTGGTGGTTGTTCTTGTTTTATTTTTTTCCATTTACGATGTCAGAAGCCTGTAGCACACTTCAATGCACATGTTTCCCCCAGGAAAACACAAAACACAAGGGAACATAAACACAGACACACAAGAAAAACAACTGATTCTCTTGTTTTCTACCTGTCATGACCCACAGTGGCTAAGCTACCTCAGTAAAATGAGCCAGCCCCTGCTTTGAGACTGGGATACCTCAACTAACTTTTTAACGCCATCTAAATCATAAGGCCTCAGAGTTAATTGGGGCCACTTTGTCACTTTGTTTTTCCTTTCCTAGAAAAACATATTCTTCAGCATAACATGCAATAATAGTTTATCCATATCCAATTATTTTTCTACTCTGGGAAAAATTATCTTTTCAAATATCATACTGTTGGATATTATCTGGACCACCAGACCAAGTTTCCATGATGTCACATTTAAAATACCTATCATTATGATCCTTGCATTGCCATATCCTGACACATTTATTTATGGCATCTCTCTTTTTGCCTAGCCTTGGGACAACCTTGTTTTTCAAAGAGCTAATTTTCTATAATCCACTAAGCTGCCAAAATAATTTTCCTAAAGCATAGGCTTGACCTCGTTCCTCCTATATTCAGGACATTCCACTGGTTCCTTATTACTTTCCAAATCAAATATAATATCAAAATTGGATTTTTTAAAAATCCTTACCTTCCATCTTGGAATCAATACTGTGTATTGGTTCCAAGGTAGAAGACTGGTAAGGGCTAGGCAGTGGGGGTCAAGTGACACAGCAAAAAAAGGACTGAGGCCAGTGGACTGGTTCTCAAGCCACTGAGCCACCTAACTTCCCCCCCACCTAATTAGTTTTTAACATCCTTAACAACCTTCTCCCATTCTATCTTTGAAGTCTTATACTTCTCTTCCTATTCCCTCATATGTACTGTAATACACTGACAATGGCTATTGAACTGTTTCTTATTTACCCACCATGCTCCAACTCCTATTCTCTGCCTTTTCATTTCTATGTCTAGAAAGCACTCTCTCTTGCTCTACTTCATACATTCTCTGGTTTCATTTAAGCCGAAGCTCAAATCCCACCTTCTTTACAAGCTTTTTCTAGACCTTTCCCACTGCCCATGTTAGTATAGTGACTGACAATGATTGCATATTATCTATTGCACTAGCTCCTTAAAGGCAGGAACCATATTTATTTGTCTCTAGTTTATTATCACTTAAAAAAAAAACTTACCCTCCATCAAGTATTAGCTCCAACGCAGAAAAGAAGTAAGAACTTTTGACTTAAGTGACTTACCCAGGGTCACACAGCTAGGAAGTGTCTGAAGTCAGATTTAAGCCTAGGACTTCCCATCTTCTGGTTATCTATCCTCTCTGTCACCTAGCTACCCTGATATAGTAAACTTTCAACACTGTTTGGTATATATTAAGTGCTTAACAAATACTTGATAACAGATTAATGTACTTGGGTCCACTGGTCAGATGATCAAGGGGTAAATTAGAGGCATTGATCATGGTGGGTAAAATAATACAGCCCATTAATATTATAATCTCCAAGACTGACAGTTCCATGGGTGTAGGGTCCTCTAGAAGAGTTAATTTTTTCTGGTCCTGAGTCCACCCCATTTCATTCCTTCTCGATGGTCATTCATGTCTGTAGTCATAGCAGTTAAAGTTGTCATAACCTCTGGCATGGGATGCTTTGCTAAGTGGCGCATTAAGTTATCATTCCTCATTTTATAAATATTTCCATTAGCCTCAGTTACTCTTATTTCAAGATGACATTCAATAGGCAGAATTTATTTATTCATGTCATCAAAGACCATCTATTCTCCTTGTTGGAAGTCCATCAAAGTAATCACTATAACCATATCACAGTGAGGTTATTAAATCTCACAAAATGCTTGCAGTAGAGATACTGGATACCCCAGCATGACCAGTGCTATTTAAATTTTTTTTACTGGATAAAATTCATCTGTCAAGAGTACTAATAGCTTTAATTATTATTAGCTAATAATTATTAATTGAGATTAAAAAATGGGTGTTTGGTATATATTAAATGCTTAATAAGTCTGACAGATTAATGTACTTGGGTCCAATGGTTAGATCATCAAGGTGTAAATTAGAGGCATAGATCATGGTGAGTATAACAATACCACCCATTAGTATGATAATCTCCAAGATTATCTGCCAAGAAAATGGCAATTTTTTTTGTATCTTCAGGCCCACCTCCTTTTGAATCACTTTATTACCTGAGGAGTAATGGGGCTATAGAAGACTAAAGGTTAGGTTGTTACTTCTTCCGCTTCATAGGTGATCATGCTCACAGCATTTCCATACCTGGTGGCTAAGCCTCTGATTTGGTCAGAAATTTATAATTACCTAGATAAGTGTTTAGGCAGTAGTCCCAGAGTCTATTGACATCCTCATATTTGGATTTAATTCCATCACTTTAGCAGAACCTAAAAAGCATACACTCTATTTGAAGATCTTTTGTTACCTTCATGCCACAATCAGGAACCACAACAAGATTTCTGCAGAAGAAAAAAAATAAAATCATCTAGGTCCTTTTCTATGTAATGACCACACTTTAAAAAAAATCGACGAAATGGTTTGACAAAAGAAAGACATGGATGTTGACAACTAAAAGATTTCTAGAATAGTATATTTCTGAACCATGAGTTTGACTCATATTACAACACTATGTAAATAAGTACATGAGAAATAGGTCACATACATATTAATATACTGAAATATATAATATGCCATTCTTAGAGCAAGCTGAGCTCTATTAACAATTTCCTGTTGACCTTAGGGAAATATATTGTTAAATTGAAGAATGAGCGATAAAGAGCACAACATTGATGGTTATAAATTTATCCATTGGTAGTTGCAAATGAACAAAATGTGCAGCTGTATTTTTCAAATTTCAACTTTGCATGAGGCCAATGAGACTATAGTTAGGAGTTAGAACCCTCTAGGACAAAGGATTATAATTTTTTATTTTGGGTATCACATATCCCTTTTTCAGGATGGTAAAGCCAATGGACCCCTTTTCAATTTTTTCAATGCATAAAATAAGCATTATATAAAGCAGTACAAAGGAACTAATTATATATTATTGATTAAATTTTATTAATTATTGATTAGATTTTAGGAAGTCTGTAATATTGGATTGGAATATATATTCAGAGATTATAGACCCCTGGTTAAAACTCTAGCAGATAATAAATTAACAATCTCTGTCACAATCCTTGAATGCAAGCCTATCAGTTATCATCTATATTTCAGAAGAATGATATTGATTACTACAATTCTGAGTGAGCATAGATTGTTTAATATTACTTATCACCAGGAATGAAAACATTTTTTCTAGTGATGATGAGTCATTAGTGTCAGATTTATATAAAAGAAGAGAGAGAAGACATATTTTCTTTTAGTTATTGCCTAATAAATATGTGATATGATATACTATAGTTAGAATAGAGGAGTGTGTATGTGTGTGTACATATGCATGTGTATATTAAACATACACAGAGATATACATTTTTTAAAAAAAGATACATTTTTCCCATGTGTTCTCTGATAAAGATAATTTAATCTCTAAGAACATATCAAGAAGAACAGATAAGGAAGTGGGAAAATAAGTTTTCAGTGATAAAATTATGAAAAGATGAAATCACAGGAAATGAGCCTTGTACTAAGTATGTCAAAGGAGAATTTGTTGGAGGGCAGGTGGGGCTCGGAAAGACAGATTCAAATGAAGGGAGAAATACAGTAATCAAGGACAATCCTGTTTGCTTACTTAAGAATGGAATATGGTAATAGTTGTCAAAGTGACAGACATGGATAAAGGAAAGGTCAGAAGTTAGACCCTGTCTCTGTTAAATCAAAGACAGATATTTACCTAAGAAGAGGTCAGGTAGAAAAAGCCTACATCAGGCATTAGTGCAGTTTCATTTCCATTGAAAATGCTGAATTTCCCATTCAACAAGATAAACTATTGAAGCAGGATTCCCAGTCTGAGGACCAAGGACAGCTCAGAAGCCTCAGTGTTATTTCAAAGGGTTCATGATTCAATATCAACATCCACCATTATCATTTTGATATTTTTTTAATTCCAGGAAAATAAGCAATACTATTCTTATAATAAGAATAGCATAAATTGAATGAGTGATGTCTTTTATCGTGCCTAATTTAAAAGGATATATTATTATTATTATTAATAAAATAGAAATTCAAAATACTTATGAAATCATTTTTGTCACAATGCATTTTTTCAGTTTACAAATATTAAAAGACTATTACTGTGACTTAAACTTTTTTTTACATGTTTCCTATATGTCAAGCACCATATTAGACACTGGGCATATAAATAAAAACAATAAAATAGTCCCTAACTTCAGGGAACTTTCATTTTAATGGTGGAAGGCAACATATAAAATAGAGTTAAAAAGGCAGAGGGGAAGTTGAAGAAATGGGGTAATGATGATCTATACTAGAGAATGAGAGATGTCTTGCCTGGGTCCTTCCTGAAAATTGAGTTTCTAGGTAAATCTTAACTGGGAGAGAAGGAAGTGATACTGGTAAAGAGAAGAAGCAACTGAAACACTCAGAAAAAAATCTGAAGAATGAATGGCATTTTGTAGGGTCAGTGATTTTTAAAATTTTTATTAAAAAGTAGTCTTCATATTGAATCCTTAATCCTGAGTCAAAGCTCAAGAACCACTGATTTCATGTATAACCATAGCAATGAGTTGTCTGAAAGAATTAATGACTTGTAAATTATTTGACTAACACTTTAGTTTGGCACTTAAATATTTCAAGTAGGCTTTTGATATGACCTATGTGAGTATTCCATTCAACAGGAAACTGTGACTCATTCCCTCCTTCTCATTTTATATCACTATTGTCTCTCTCTTTCTGTAAATACTTCACAGGAGGTTCTCCCAAAATGTGAGAAATGTTCTAGATTTCCCCAAATCATTTGAATACCAATGGAACATACATACTGTCTGTTAGTTGTTTTTCTCTTGCTATGTAACCTTCTTTTTGATCATATGTATCCTTGCTGACATCTTTTTGATATCTTTTGATGTTTTTCTGGATGATTTTTGACACTTCTCTTGTAAAGTTCTGTATTGTAAATTTTCCTTGCTAATATAAGAACACCCTCATTTTTTCCCCTGGAAACTGGCACTAATAGATATAAATTCCATGAATAAAATCTTTGTGTGTTTTAGATATCTACATTTCCTATCATAGTGAATTTATCATTGTCGAGGCATTTCATATTGTCATGGTAAGAAAAAATAATTAGGGGGTAAATTCATCACTACTAATAAAAGAAATACTCCAAAATATATATTAGAATGATGCTTTTGGTAATATTTTTATATGTGAAGAACAGAAACATAATCTGGTGGAAGACAAGGTTATATACTATGTTGAGATATAATTTTTGGAGTACAAGAAATTTAACTGATTTAGGTTCTATCAATTAATAAGTTGTGGTTATAGAATTATAGACAGCAGAACTGGAAGGGATCTTGGACATCATCTTATCCAACACCTTCATTTTACAGATTATTTTTTTTAATGCAGATAGTTCTTTTAACCATACTTAAATGAATGTTTCTAAATACATTTCATGAACTTGCAGTCTTGGAGTAGTAAGTGGCATTGGTGTAGAATTGGTTCCTTTTTTACAGAATAATATCTCATAAGAACTTACAATACATTGAAAATTTAAATTTTTAGAATTTTCATTAAATGGGTATTGAACTCTTAAATTTCTTTATCCACATTAATATGTAATTATGTTTATTTTTCTCCGAAAAAACTTCATTTAGTAAGCACCTGTATTTTTTCACCACAACCAAATTGCTAGGAAATCTTGGTAGTAACTACTAAAAAGGAACAAATTATACTTTTTTTGTGACTATAGGAAAGTTAGAGAGGTTAACATTATTTTCATTTTTAAAAAATTTTATTTATGAATAGCTCATAAATATTTCTTCAAATGAAAATAAGCTTGGTCTTCAAGCTATAATGGTTTAACATCACTAGAGTTAGTTTTCACAGATAAAAATCCATAAAGCAATTTGCCTACATAATTTACCCCCACACTTTAAATGAGTGTACCTTGTCCCTCATATCACAAACAGGTTCTTTTTCAGAAATATTAGTCAATAAGCACACCCATTATGTGCCAGCCACTGGGCCAAGTGCTAGGTATACAAAGAAAGGCAAAATATAGTCCTTGCTTTCAAGGAGCTAATGGTCTTATTGAAAATAAAACATGAAAAACCTACTTACACACAAGAACATAATTGGATAATCAAGAGGGATAAGCCTAATGAGTTTAAGGAGGATCTTGAAATGCTTTATTGCAAAATGTAATATTTTTTCTGGGACTTGAAGGAAGCCATTGAAATTAGATAAGGAGGGAAGGAATTCCAGGCACGAGGGACAGATAAAGAAATGATAGGAATAAGATGATCAATCAGGGTTAGTGTTAGGGTTATAATAATACAATGTATTGTGCAAAGAAAAGCCAGAAGGCCCATGTCACTGGATCAAAGAGTAAAAGATTATAAAAAAATAAGACTGGAAATGTAGGAAGGGGAAAAGTTTTGAGGGGCTCTCATAATCAAACAAATGGTTTAATACTTGATCCTGGAAATAGTATATTTTTAACAAATAAATTAGAAGTTTGTAAGATAGAGATCACTAGATTCATTAAACAGAGATTATTAGATAACTAATGACTCATCTTGATTACTTAAATGGTGTCTCAAATATTTACTACATATGAAAATAAGAAAACTAATTTTATTTAATGATTATATTATTAATAGTCTGAGCTATGAACTAATTATTCCCTGTCTTCAAATTTCCTAATATAAAAGTTTTCCATATAGATGAACTCTGAAAGTAATAGAAAATAGATTCAATGAACAAAAAGTGCCAGAGAGAGCTGATTAAATGATGACAATAAAGAATAAAACATCAAATGAGAGAGCAATGAAGTAACTAAAAAAAGTGTGTTTCATCTGTAAATATTATAGCAGAAAATTCAGGACCATTGTTAAATAAATATTTGATTATGTTTCTATGAATATCCTCAACAAGGTCATTTAAAATTGATGATCACATTTTATTTATTATTAGTGTTTTTAACTTCTGCCTCATTTATATCTCATCAGTTTTTAATAACAAAGGAAATATATTGCTAGTCTGTCTTAAGTTTTTATTTTTAATTATTAGTTCTAGCCATTATACATCTCTTATTGCTCTTGTTTCATCAAAAGAGTAGAATCCTTCTCATAGATTACTCCTTTTATAGACTATTCTTGGCCACACAAGTATCCAACAGTGCTTTATCAATTTGTTCAATTCAAACAACATTGACATTGGAATGGATAAAGAAATAATCAGTATATACACCCTAAACTCATGGTATTCAGTATAGAAAACACTGAAATATCCAAAAAAGTTTTATTGAACATTATTTTACACACTTAAGGACGTTTGATTATAGTATGTATCTCATTAGCACCATAGATCAACACCAACTTTAAGTTCTTAATTTTGACCTGTGGTGTCAACCAGTCATACAATAAACTCATACTTGATTGTGTAATAAAATAATGTGCATTAAATTAATTATGGATGCCAAAGATATTTTCCTTATATTATTACTATTACACAAGTATCTTTACCTTTCAAACAAGCCTATCTTCTAATAAGGATATATCAGGAAACATATGAGGAATTAAATAAGATTATGTGAATAGAATAAAGTTAATCTATTGCTATTTTAGGTTCAGGGTATATTGTAAGTTATTTAAGGACAAGGATCTCTCCTTTTCCACCTTTTCAATTTACCTTGTGGCTAATAACATGTTCTATACTCAATAGGCTATTAATTTTTTTGAGAAAATGAACAAGTACTGAGTCAGTAACATTAAATTTTTATACAAAAGACAGAACATTCTTCTCTCCATTTATAGTCTCCATTGATAAAGCCTGGTCCCATGGCAGTCATTCACTTCAAATGTACACGTAGGTTATAAGAAGAAAGAAGAAAAATATGTAAGAACATTTCAGATAAATTGTTAGGCAGATGTGTGCCTAACAATTTAATTTTAATTTTTTTAAATTTTGATATCTACATTTAATACAATTGGGAAATTTCTCTGTAATATTATATATTTTATTTTATGCATTTAAAATCATAATTCTGAGCTTCCATAAGCTGACAAAAGAGTTCATTACATACTTGTATGTTGCTCCAACTGTTTAGTCCTCAAAGGGAACACAGCGCAATCAGGACTCCTATGCACAGATTTTTGTCATGTCCATTTTTAACTGAGATCACCAAAGTCTACTCCTTTGCTTTTGAAGAAGACACAGTTGACTGAGTAGAAATTCCATCATATTAGAAAACTAAATTTGAGCAATAGGAAGAGAAAGAGGTAAAGATGGATTCTCATATGAGTCTGAAGGAGGCTATTGTTAATTAAATATTTTACTCAAAAGAAAAAAAAATTGAGAGAATCAAGTAGTTATATCATCCTATGGATATTTCAAATCATATAAATATTAGAGTCCTGCTCAATCATGAGTAAATGTTGATTTCCATTTCTTGTAAGTCAATGCTCTATTTCATCTTAAGTTATAGGAGGTCCTCAGGGGTAAGAGGCAATGTGTGGGATCTAGTTTTCAAAAAATTGTAGTGCTTCATTGAACTGTTATTGTGCTCATTTTCCATGAGCAAAATGATTTACATCACTTTTTCATTAATATTAAAAGTTGAATTTGTAGGAAACTTAATACTCCCAGGATTCTATCCTTCGAGATAACTCCTCAAACATTTTAAGTTATTATTGGTGTTTAAGATTAAATCTCCTCTATATTTAGCTTATACTGAGAATATTCAGTAACATTCTAAAAGATTACCTTATGCCTTTTTAAGTTGAATCTTAAATAAGATCTTTAACACTTTAAATAAGTTCTTCATTTAGGTATAATTTCTAAGGTATGATATTTCATGAAGATTGTTGTTTATGAACTGATGCACATTAAGCCTACTTTGTTAAAACTCTCATTTCCTTGTTTATTGAATCTTTAATTGAACTAGTTTGCTGGAAAGAGAGACCGCAGTAATACATTTGCTTGGGAAATTGGCATTCTGGAATCTTAACAATGTTTCTCATAGTTAGGGAAAGAATATTGACTATATTGTATAGAAATTACATCAAGCCAGAAGAGAACATTCCCAAGTAACTTTATGAAGGAAAATAGAATTCTCAATGTGGTTGAATGAATACATAACCACAAGAATACAAACTGCGAAGTTGAAAGTAATAAGCTGATTAACCCCTTTTCCCCTGCAAAATACCAAAAGTGAAGTTTGCTATTTAAAATACAGAAATGACTCTACACTGTATCTGTATATTTTTAAACATAAAAACTGGCAGGCTTTTGAATGAAGTATAGTTCACTATTTTCTAAATTAAGACTTGGTGGGGCATTCTCTGATTGCTTTATAAATCTTTACCTCTGTACTTTTTTTCTGTAGGTTAGTATGCTTTCCATAGAAGCAAGAAAATTTATAGTAAATCACTAAAAAAATATGCTCATCCAAGAGAAACAAATTCTCATATTAGCCTGTCTAACAATATATGCCTGATTTTTCCCCTCTCTCCAAACCCCTTGTTCCTCCCCAGGAAGGCAGGCAATATGACACACACACACACACACACACACATATATATATATATATATATATATATATATATATATATATATATATATATATACATACATATATAGACATATACTATGTATATGTATATATATTATCATATAATACATATTTCCTATTTGTCGTGTTGTAAAACAAGACATATTGCTTACACTAGAGAAAAATTCATGATGGGAAGAACCCAAAGAATGGGTATGTTTCAAACTGCATTTGGACCCTCTTCCTTCTAGGATGGTGGATATCCCTTTTCATCATTAGTCCTTTGGAGTAGTCATGGATCCTTGCATTATTGATAATAATTAAATCATTCACAGTTGATTATATATTATTATTGTTATTGTGTACAAAATTCTCCTGGTTCTGCCCTCCTCATTTTTCATCATTTCATGTATCTTTCCAGTTTTCTAAATCAACTTTTTTGTCTTTTTTTACATTTTGTCTTTTATCTCTCCAGCCCCTGGTACATAGTGTTTCAGAAAATGTTTGTTGATTGGTGGTTTGAGGGAAGAGTCAAGAATATTGATTGGTGGATTTTATCATGAAAGGCTTCTAGTAGGAACTGAACTTGGAGAAATAAATGCTTAATATTCTTGAGAGGAAGAAGTTATTATATTAATGTTCCTAACTTAAAGCAATAGTTTGCTGAAGGGCACTATTTTGTGCACTCTTAGAAAAACCTTTATGAATAGGTGAAGCAGACAATTGCCCACTTTTGTGATTACCGAAATGCTAGAAAGGTTCATATATATATGTATGTATGTATTCCACACTTGCTCACTGATGTCTGAAATTTAACCATAAGCACTGTCTTCACTTTAGCTTAATACTTTGACTTTTATTAAAATAAAAATACTCATGGGAAAGATAATCCTTTTTAAAGCTTTATTCAATATAGAACCTAGCTCCAAACTACTCTCTCTCTCTCTCTCTCTCTCTCTCTCTCTCTCTCTCTCTCTCTCNCTCTCTCTCTCTCTCTCTCTCTCTCTCTCTCTCTCTCTCTCTCTCTCTCTCTCTCTCTCTGTTTGTCTCTCTCTCTTCCCTTATGCACTCCTTCTTGCTCTTGATAAACTGAACAATTTTCATTTTCTGAACATGGAACTCAATTTTCTATTGCCATGTCTTTGTTTTCTGCTCAGTGAGTTCCAATGGCGCCCTATTAACTTCAGGATCAGATGTAAAGGCTTCTATTTGGCTTTGAAAGTTCTTCATAACTTGACTACTTTCTACATTCCCAGTTTAGGTTTCTTATACATTATTACCTGGATGAATTAATCAGTG
The DNA here is from genome assembly GCF_016433145.1 of Gracilinanus agilis. Classification (NCBI taxonomy): domain Eukaryota; kingdom Metazoa; phylum Chordata; class Mammalia; order Didelphimorphia; family Didelphidae; genus Gracilinanus; species Gracilinanus agilis. The sequence goes on from NC_058134.1 coordinate 125,922,839, forward strand.
GCTTATTTCAATCAACCAATTAATCACTCAACAAATATGTATTAAACTTCCCAATCTGTGGCTGGTTTGATTCTAGGCCCTGAGGATAAAAGATGAAATGATCTCTATTTTACACTAAACATGTTCTAATGAGGAAGATAACAAGTATCCATATAAATACATACATAATAAATACAAACTTAATCATTTGAATATATACAAAGTAGTAAAATAAAAGGAAGTGTGGGAAAGGAAACACCAAGCAGTTGAGGGTAGATAAAGGATTTGAGCCTAAAGACTGTGCTTAAGCTAGTCTAAAAGAAAGAGGGATGCATGAAGTGGAGGGAAGAAGGGAGCCCATTTCAGACCTTGTGGGCAGATGGTACAAACACCTGGACCTGGGAGGTAGGTGGGTCATATTTTGTGAGATCTGCTCAGTCCACCTTCTGCAGGAGGAAGTCTTACCTGCTCTGTCCAGCTGCGCACACCTTGTCCTCTCACATTAATTCCCCTTTATGCTTCTAGATAGAGAGAAAGAGGCAGAGCTATAAAAAGAGAACTATGAGTGTATAAAGGAACATATATGTATACATATATATGTATGTATATTTCTGTGTATATCTGTCCAAGTTTGTATGTGTCTTGTATATACCTGCTGTATTGGTTCTAAGAAGAAGAGTGGTAAGGATAGGCAATGGGGTTTATGTGACTTGCCTAGGGACACACAGCAAGGAAATATCTGAGGTCAAATTTGAACCCAGGACCTCCCATCTCCAGGTATGACTCTATTTACCAAGCCAACTAGCTTCTCCTAGATATATTCTTATACTGGTGAAGCTGAACTCAACACTAGTACTTTATTCACACTATGATACAATCTATAATAGATTTTAAAAACTACCAATAAAATTAATACATATGCCCATGTGTAGGGATTCCCCAAAATTTTGCATGATATCTGATTTAAGGGTGAATAGAATGCCATACCTAGAATCAAAAAGACCTGAGTTCAAATCCAACCTCAGATACTTGCTATGTGACCCCAGAGCAAGTCGTTTAACCCTGTTTGCCTCAGTTTTCTCATTGTGAGCTAGAGAATGAAACAGCAGACCACTCATTTGTCCATGCTAAGAAAACCCCAAGAAAGTATCATGGAGAATCAGGCATGACTGAAAAATAACTAAACAACAACAAAGATCTCACTAAAAGTCTTTCTGTAATAGTATTGTCATGAGAAACCTAATCAGAGAGTTATCTACATTTTCTCTGCAAGTACCGAGAGTAATCTTTTACTCAATTCATTAGAATTTTTTGTCCCCAAGTTAGACTCCAAGAAAGATAGAAATAAGCAAACCAACAACAAAAAAAAACCCAAAGTAGTCTTTGCCCTCAATCAGTTTACAATTACATTAGACTTCTTTTTTTAACTTTTAAGGTACATATACCTTTCTCTCCTAGGGAGACTTCCGAGAGTAGCAACCAGAAATCTCTCTTTTTTGAGCATTTAACTCTGGAAATGGTAAATGCCAGACCATATTGACCTTGACTAAAATACATAGTGACAGGCCATGTAGCTTATCAAAATTATCTCTCACCCATCATCTGACATGATATATATTTGTTGAAATAAATTCATTGATTATCATGCAACAACATTTTGGATAGAATTATTTAATTTAGAACAAGAAAGAATCTGAGAGACCCTTTCATCCAAACCCCTCATAACAAAGCTAAGGACAAGTGAAATTAGGTGAGTTGACTTAGATGACCCAGGATGTATTGTAGGTAAAGTACTTTATAAAAGTCATTGTCCTATGTCAGAATCTTGTGTGTGTGTATTCTTTTCTACTTTGTGTGTGTATACATATATGTGTATATATAGAATTATATATAATTTTATTTATATATTATTTATATATAATTTGTATATTATATTCATATATTAATATGAAATATAAAATTAAAAATTATATATATATATATGTATTTGCTGCTTAACAAGTGAGAATACTGAGTCTCAAAGAATCTGAGTGCCTTTCTCATTATTTTATGGGTACTAAGGCACAGAGCTAGCTATACTTTGAGTCAGTTAGTAGGATCATAGCTTTAGAATATGGGCAGGTATCTTAGAGTCATCTGGCCCAGTTTACTTTCATTTTCCAGATAAAGAAACTAAGATTTAAAATGGTTAAGTGACTTGTTCAAGGTCTTACACATGATTTGCAACCACGTCTATTATTTAACAATGTGAAACCCAGAATTATTAAAGCCTTCATGTGGAGAGTTGATTTTCAGAAAAAAAAAAAAATTGACTTCATGTCAACTTCAAAGATTTTTGTTTCTGGGTTCAGCGTCTGTCTAAAGCAGTGGTTCCCAAACTTTTTTGGCCTACCTCCCCCTTTCCAGAAAAAATATTACTTAGTGCCCTTGGAAATTATTTTTTAAAATTTTAACAGCAATTAATAGGAAAGATAAATGCACCTGTGGCCATCACCACCTCCCTGGATTGCTGCAGCACCCACCAGGGGGCGGTGGCACCCACTTTGGGAATCACTCATCTAGAGGAAAGGAATTATCTGCTGACCAGTTCTCTCACTAGAGAGAGCCTTGGTCTTACCTAGATGGTCTTACCTCTTTAGCCAGTCTGCTTTTGTATTCCTTCTTTGTATGTTTGTTTATAATCCAGAAATGAAAGTAAGGTATAGAAGCTTAATTGTTTTTATAGCAACTGAGTTTAATAAACATCACTGCCTTTCCCACCCACCTTTTCAGGAAACAAGAAATAAAAAAGGAGCACTTGACTGTAATTAAGGACAACTGAAGAGAGGCAGCCTCCTAATGTGCATGCCACAGAGGAGGATAGTCTAGCATTTTCACCTTTAGTAGACGTTGCTCTGAACATTTGCGAAAACAGTCCTGTGATTTGCCTGTCTGCCCATGAAGCTCGCTAACATTTCTCGTCATGTTGTTTATTCTCCCCTCAGATGTACATCCAGACAACAACACTCACCGTCTCCATGAGTTTAAGTGCTTCCGTGTCTCTGGGCATGCTGTACATGCCCAAGGTTTATATTATAATTTTTCACCCCGAGCAGAACGTTCAGAAACGGAAGCGGAGCTTCAAGGCTGTGGTGACAGCTGCCACCATGCAAAGTAAACTGATCCAGAAGGGGAATGGCCGTCCAAATGGAGAGGTGAAAAGTGAGCTCTGTGAAAGTCTAGAAACCAACAGTAAGTCATCTGTAGACTTTCAGATGGTCAAGAGCGGGAGCACTTCCTAATAGATGTACGTTTCATGGCAATCCTGTTTCTTTCTGGTAGCCTGGGGGATGGGTTGCATGGGGGCAGAGGCATGCCACAACGTTTATGCCACACGGGGAAGACAGTGACGTGAGCATGATGGGCAACCAGAGCTCAAAGGGAATTCCAAGAGCATTTGGCCCAACCTCCTCTTACAGATTCAGAGAGGTAGAGTGATAGAAGCAGGAAGACACAATTATTTGAGGTAGGCTTAGGACTAGAATCTGAGTTTCTTTTGCTCCAGTCCATGACACCTTTCAGCTAAATCCAAATGATTTTATGATTAGATGATATTCTCCAGAGGCCTCTAAAGCCAGGAAACATATGTCTTCCCTTGCCATATAACCATTATATCTCATTCTGCTCTTGCTAATTTAGAGCCCTTTAAAGTTTGAGGTGTATCAATAAAGTTCCATTGAATAAAGAAAAATGCTTTTTAGAACCAATTAAATATTTTATTGGATATATAATATTAAACATCAATACCATCGTATACAATTTTAATAATAAAACGGTCAATTTCAGTAAATAAAATATAACTTTTCTTTTCTTCCCTGTATCTATTGCCATTCGCTATTACCCCCAGACTCCTCCAAACAACAGTAGAAGCAGTACCTTATAACAAATATGTATAATCAGAGGTGGGATGGTTAGAATCTTTTAAAAAATATTTGACAATTAATTGAGCATATCCCTACCTACAGCTTTTACTTGTTTAATATCTCATTGTTCCTTGCAATAAAATGATAAAAATCATAAAATTGAACATTTATTTAGTTCTTCATTTTCCTTAATATGCAGAAAAAAAAAGTATTAGTTATCTGGATATCTGGGGAATAGTGATTGTTACCTGGTCAGTAATTCTGTTTAAGGTTCTTGATTGTCCATTCTTATTGCCCCAAGTAATCTCCTGTTTTTGGCTTTCTTTTTTGTTACCACAAAGTTAGATTAAGCAATTTACTCTGGTACTAATTAATTGATATAAGCATTTAAATCACTATCATGAAAAAGCTCTGTGAGAGAGAAAAGTAAATCCTTCCCTTGTAGCCCTCCCCTCAACCCTACTTACTTTCTTTTAAACTTAATGTACTCAAATAGCAAATAGGACCCAGCAGCAATCCTAAATCTGATATAATTATATGTTTTTGCTGCTCGGTTTTGATTAACTCCTGCTTCTGCTTGGGGATTACTCGATTTCTGTTCACAGATATCAAAGATGTACATTCCTGGTAAAGAATGAAATAATATACCTGCTGCCATACTAGATTCAGTGGGTAAATGTACAGGAAATAAGAGTCATGATCTTTGCCCTTAAGTAGTTTCCATTCTTGGTGGGAAAACACATCTCAATTTTAATTAAGATCAATTCCTGTGGCAAACACTTTTGCCTCTCTGGAGCTGTACAAAACACTTTGAATCCTTTTCTGGCCCTTTGACATAAAAATGAGGAATGCACTTTAACTAGTATAATCACCAAAATTTTGTTTCCCAAATCTAGTCATGTGATACTTGGTAATAAGGAGAATAGTTTCCATTTGTAAAGCCCTTGGCAGTTTACGAAGTGCCTGGAAGTCTTATTTTGAGTCTTTTGGCAAGATAACTACCAATTCCTTAGTCTCATCTCTTATACTATGAACATATCTAATTTATAACTATAATTTTACTAACTATTCTGATTCCTACAGTATTATATTTACTGGAATGAGTGGTCAACTGCTCTCTGCTTGCCACAAGAAAGAATATAGAGAATAATATTTCTAGAAAATTCAGGCAGCAGAAGAATTTTGCCCAGCCTTTCACAAAGAATTCCCTTAGCTTCAAATAGGGAGTAATGAGAGACTGTTGAGGGGTGAGGATGGGATGGCTGGGAGGAGGATAATTTTGTGTAGTAAGCAACCACAATCAGAGAGTTCATTAGTCTCATGATTACAGGTGAACAATTTACCACTAATGGATCCATTTTGGTTCCTAGCTACTTGTGCACCAATTCACTTCTATTAGAGTTATTGGTACTACATTGTTATGTCTTGGGAAACAATCTGGTCTGGTATTTTTATATTTTGAAAGCTTTAGTGTGGGAAGTTAAAGCTATTCGTAGGAAGCTAGTAAACCACATCTGGCAGGTTATTTTCTTTTGATTCCTGGCACTTCTTTATATGACTCACTGGAGTCAGAGATGGTGTCTTCCTTAAAGCATCATTTCATAAAATTTCATAAAAAAGACTTTAAGGATGAGAGTCACGCTAACTTTCAGTGGGTGTCAGCATCAGCCCTCTCAGCCATTAGATGCAGTGGAAACTGAGGTATCAGTTATTATTTTTTAAAGGCTCATGGAAGAGGAAAATTCTCATTATTATCTAGCCTTAATTCCCCATGATGAATACAAACCCTGTGGGTTTTATGATTTTCTATTATTTTCTGGTTATACTGAAAGGAAATCATGTACCATAAATATGTTCATTTTCTTGGAGAGCTGGTAAATGCTGGGCTTGGATGGTGGACGGTTCAGTAACTCTCTGGAAGGATCAGCTTCTTGCCTTTGGAAGGTGAATCAAAGGTAGAAAAAGTGCATCGAGATAAAAAGATAAATTAATGTCTGAGTCATCTCCTGGTAACACATTAATGTTTAGAAATTCATTCACCTCCCAGTGGAACAATTGACTTCTACATAGGAACCCCAGGTAATTTCTATTTAAAATGAAGAAAAGATATCATAGTGCAATATTTGAGCCCTGGAACAAACCATTTTAGACAGGGTCTCTCATCTAGCAAAAAGACTTTCCTTTCTCTATAAAGACAGCTCAGCTACTTTTCATTTATGTTTGGAGATTAATATGAAATATGCCAATTATGGTATCTTTTGTATTTATTCTGTGCTTTCTGTGTAGTTTTTCCCCTTTTCCTTTTTAAATTGACTTCACAAACTTTATCCCCAATATCAGACTTTCTGAAATCTCCATATAATTAACATTTCATTACTACACTTTGCTTTCTTACCAGTAATATATACACACTATGATTATGAAAATAGAATTGATTATCTTGAAAACCTTGGTCACCCCAATGCATGAAGCACCCTGTTGTGATAAAGTGAAGAGAATAATTTTCCACATATTCCAAACTCTCCTAGTCAAGACTTAATAATCTAGTTTGTGAATTTTTCTTGCCTCTTTATTCATCTCCCTTTAGCTTGCTGGCTTTTGCCAGTTCATTATCTGATATATTTCCATTCAAACATTTCAAGGAAATAGACAAGATTTTTTTTTAATTTTTGGTGGGAAGGGGAGAGAAGACACTTCTTACTTGGTGGTAGCTCCTATATAAGTTTTTGGAGAACAGACATTGAAAAAAATCCCTTTTACTGATTTTTTTCCTTTTTTCCTTCATTTTTAATCTCTGAGTTTAAATGAACCTATATTAGAAAAAAACCAGTAGCTAAAAGTTAACCACATTGAAATTTCTTCCTTTCACCACTCTACTTTTTAAAAATTACTTGAAGATCATTTTAAGAATGCTCAGGCAGAAACCTCAAAGATACAGTCCTTCTCAAGTCACAAATAATACATTTAAGGAAATTAGAGGCAGAGAGGGAAACTATATTAACTGCTGAATTTGCAGTATCCTATCTTTGACAAGAAAAGGTCAAATAAGGTTTCATGGTCAGGGTCAGAGGGGAGGTGGAAACAAAGTTCTGGGTGTAGGAATTGTATCAACAGTGCCTAATTAACAATTGCTGTGTATGGCATTCCTGAAACTATGTTCATGCATAATTCATGAAAACAGCTGCTGCTGGAAGTTGATTTGTTCTCTCTAGCTCATGAACACAGTGTGGTGCACACAAGGAAATACATATTTGCTAGACTCCAAAACTGATTTTCCTATTAGAATATGCATCTCCACTGTTGAAAATCCCCCTGGTAGCTCATCCTTATAGATCTGCTCCATTTCTTCCCTGCAATGTTCCCCAAATAAAGGCTCAAATAGGCGCAAAAGATCTGTCATCCTCAAAGGTGGTCCTACATAATTTGATTAGCTTGGTAATCCATGAAAAATCCCAGGGTCTAATAACTTTTTAAACTCTCTTTTACTCACTTGATTTATTGATTTTCCTTTTTCCCATAAATAATTTTCTACCAGTTATTCAGGTCCCGCTTAGTTTTAAATCTCTCCTCCACACCCTGGAAAAACGCTGGTACTAGAAAACAGAAAGAGAAACTTTTAATTGATCTATTCATGTTTATCTATAAAAACATATAAATGTATACCTGGAAATGTCCTTAAGATATCATTTATTCTAACTTTCTCATTTTGTAACTACTGAAAAGGATGCTTAAAGTGACAAAGTATTATGATCAAGGCCCTGATTTCTAGTCTAGCATTCTTTCTACTATAGTTTACTCCCTTTATCACTAGTAAGGCCCAAACATTAGTTAATATCAATTGAAAATTTGTAAAATTGTGTTCCTGTTTAATTTAAGGGCATCATCCTAGTTGCACAGTGATTAGAAAACTAGACTTGCTGTCAAGACTTGGATTCCAATTTTTCCACAGACATTTACTATGTGAAAGTGAGAAAGCCACTTTTTCTCTTTCAAACTTAATTTCCTCATCTGTAAAATAATTGCAGCAGCACCTGTCTGATGTGTTGTGTGTGTGTGTATGTGTGTGTGTGTGTGTGTGTGTGTGAGTTTTAAATAATTAACTAAATGTAAAATATTTGGTAAACCTTCAGACAATATAGGAATTTTTCCTGAGTTTGGCTTCTAAATATGAAATGTAAGACTTACTAAATTCAAACAAAATTTAATATACTTAAATTAATAACTAACTATTGAATAATCAGTATTCTGCTTTGGACTTACTCTAAAGCATTGGCTAACTTCAGGAGTTATGGAATGGATCTGTGGGATTTAGGCTAAATTGGACTGTGGGTCTGCTAGTCTATAGTACCCATAAGACAACCCAGACTTCTCTAGATTTGGGGATGATTCCCCTCAGGCTGGTTTGCAAAAGGTGGGTCAGATTCTGGTCCAGAAGAACCTAGCCTCCAAATCTGTAATCCTATGTAAAGCCTCTATTGTGTCTCTCTAATGAGATTTAAATCCTTGAGAATAAGATTTGTTTCCACTATTTGACAAAAACTCCTGGGAGAACTGGAAAACAGTATGGGAGAAATTAGGTTTAGATTGATGTCTTACATCCTGTACCAAGATAAATTCAAACTGGGTAAATGACAAATAAAAAGAGGGAAATTTTAAACAAATTAGGTGAACATAGAATAGCATACCTGTTAGATCTATGGGAAAGGAAGGAATTTAAGACCAAGGAAGAGATAGAGAATATTACAAAAGGTAAAATGAGAATAAGATTTGTCTGATATATTTGTAGTCTTGATACCTGCCAGAATTACTTGTACATAGAAGGCATTTAATAAATACTTGTTGAATTGTAATAATTTGTTGATTTCTTATATTGCGTTTTGATTTCCTACTACATTCCCAACTGGAAAGGAAAATCACTGGTTAAATTAGGTGGAGTAAACATATCCTAAGTAGGAAAATAAAACTATATCCTCTTAGTATTGGAATTATACCTTTTGGACAGCCGATTGGTAAAAACTCACGGTATCACTGGCCACATCATTATGCTCTCTCATACAACATGAAAGGGTTTAATTTAGTTACAGAATTTCAGCCTATAGTTTTGGTATTGCATTAAAGTTCTTTGGATTGGATTATTCCCTTCCTCCCAAAGGAAAGACTCTGGGACTTTTTGCCTTATTTAATGTATTCTAAAACTTAACTTTCCTAGAATATGTTTCATTAGGAAATGGAAGTTAAGGGGATAAAATCAATAATAGAAGTCCTGTCCTTTTCTTTGATTTCTTTATTCTTGTGATTATTCCCAAATCCCAATGCGGGTAAAATTTTAAATCAAATTATATTTTAAGGGATCATTTTGATCATTTGAATCTCAAAAAACCAAAGGAAGATTGTATTTTAGGTTTTTTTTAACTTCTTGGAAATTCAAACAAAAAACTGAAAATTTAAAAATATTCACTCAGTGCCAGATTTTACACTGTATTATAAAGTGGTAATTATGAAAACTATCTGGTACTGTCTAAGAAATAGAAAAATATGTCAGTGGAACAGAACAGGTATACAATAAACAGTATTAAAAGATGATAGTCACCTTGCATTTGACAAAAACATAGATCCAGGCTATTGGGATAAGAAATCACTATTTGATAAAAATTGCTAGGACAACTTGAAAGTAGTTTGACAAAAAATTAGGTATAGACCAATATCTTACATCATTCACTAAGATAAGATCAAAATGGATACATGATCCAGACATAAAAAGAGATATCCTAAACCAGGTAGTAGAACAGAAAACATAAAACCTATCACATTTTGGGATAGGAGAGAAACTTATGAGTAAACCAGAAATAGAGAGCATTGTGATATGTAAAATGGCTAATTTTGAGTATAATACATAAAAAGATTTTGTCCAAATGAAATAGATGTTGCCAAAATTAGAGGGAAAGCAAAAAATTTGGAAAAAAATTATAGACAGTCTCTTGGATAGAAGTATTAGATCTAAAATAAAGGGGTAAGTTCGTCAAATTGATAAGAATAAGAGCCATCCCCCAATTGATAAATAAGCAAAATATATGAATAAACAGTTTTGGAATAAATAAATTAAAGTTACTTACATATTTGTGAAAAAATGGAAACATGAAAAACATAATCCATGTATTTTGCCAGATGATTCCTTCTGTGGTGTGGGAAGGGGAGAAGGGGAGGTTGAATAAAAGAAATAAAAATACATTTTAAAAAATATCTTATTAAAATTTAAAAAAGTAATTCAAATATAAACTTGAATTTGACAGTGTTTCTACTTATATATGTGTAGTTATAGTACGGTTACACAGTTTAGTAGGCTGTGGCTCTAGCAACTAAACATTTTATTTTCCTATCTCAGTCTATATTTCTTTTTTAAAGAAATTCATTTACATCCCTGTGAATGAAAAATTAGCCATACCTTAATTTGAAGTGTTAAAATAGTAATCCAATGTAATGTCTCTTTATTAATATTTACTAGAAATATATAACTTGAAATTTCAAAGCATTTCTATGTAATGGACATATTTATCTATTCCCATTTTGTGACTAAATATGATTAAAACAAAATGGAATAGTGAGTCATATTACTTAAAACCCCACCAGCTGTGATTAGCTATAACCAATTTCTTGGTAACTCAATTAGACTCAGAAAATTAGGTCAGATAGCCAAGTGTATGTATACCTAATATGAGGATGCTTAGATTTTCAATTGAGATAGTGGATGTACTCAACACAATTGCTTTTTGTCTTGCCATATAAATGTGAGATATGGTAATTATTGCTTTTTTGCATGAAGGCTGCATGAAATTGTGCTTCAATGTGTGTATTATTCCAACACATGTGTTCAAAACTTTTAAAAGAGTAAAAAGAAATTTTAAAGCCCTCTCTGAGTAAAAATTCAATCCGATACAGCAATCATTTGTTTTGTTAAGTGTCTACAATATGGGAGGCACTAGGAGAGCGTTGGAGACATAAATCTAAAAATGGAATAGTCTGTGTCTTCAGAGACCTTAAATTCTACTGGAGAGATAGATAGAAGTACAGAGCTGATTAAATACAAGTTTACACAAAGAAATTACCAAGTAAGTCAAGGATGGAGAGAACACTAAGAGTCAGGGTGACTGTACAGGATTTCCTATAGGAAGTAACACCTGAGTTTAGAAAAAACAAACAAACAAACAAACAAAAAAACCTTTTAAATCCCTTTACTTTCCAATATGCACATACACAGCAATCTTATCAGTTTATAGAGGGGATAGATATAATAATAAAACATTTAGACAATCATACAAAGCATTTCAGGAAGAAAGGATTGCTAGGACCTTTCTTAAAAAGGAAAGTGGAATTTAAATAAGAAATTTGAGATTTTTTCTCCATTTGAATATATTGCCATTGCTGAAAAAGCATATGCTATGACATTAGTGGGTCTCAGTGTACAAATCTATCTATATATCTGTGAATGTATATATATATATGTATGTCTCTAGGTATGTATGTATGTATGTATCTGTCTATCTATTACATTCCACAATTTTTAAAATAAAGAGAAAAAAGCAAACAAGATAGCATGAGTCTAATGAGTATTGTTGCTTATTTGGCTTCTGAAAATCAAGCTAACCAAAGAATGCTCTCAATTTGTCTTAACAGCTTCCTCTACCAAGACAACATATGTCAGCTACAGCGATCATGCAATATGAAGAGAGAAATTAAATCAATCTGAAGAGTTGCGGTATCTGATCTTAACAACAACTATGACACCACCAAAAACTCACTCTTGGAAATCTCTGTAGACTACAATCAATCAATAGTCAGTCTCTTAAGGAGCAAAAATTAATCATGAGCCAAAAGTATCGGTAATGGGGAGGAAAGAAATCTGTTTTATAAAATACAACCAATGAGTTTAAAGCTCAAGAATTGCTTACTCATGAGAAGTTTAAAAAAAAATCACAAAAGGAAAACTAATGTTAGCTTGTGAAAAAAAAATGCTGTTGAAATAAACCATGTCTGATGTTATTCTTGTAAGTAATTTTTTGTGATTGTGAGAACTCCCATTCCTGTCCTACATTGTTCAACTTGTATAAGACAATGAGTCTGTTTCTTGTAATGGCTGACTGGATTGAAGCCCTGGGTTGTGCTAAAAAAATAAATGCAATGGTTGAAGCATGCACATTTTTATACAAATAATTTATTTCTAATAATAAAGGAATGTTTTGCAAATGTTGAGACTTGTTTCGTTGCAGTTTTAAAGGCAGGGAGACACTTCTCTTTGCAGCTGGCCCTGTTGCCACTGTTATTTAATTCCTCTTATAAAAGGCCTGAAATGTTCAAGAGAATGTGGTTTCTTGAAGAATGTGCTGTTGGTGTGTTGGTGTATGTGTGTGTGAGAGAACGTTATTTTATTTCCATATCAAGAAAAGTTATTCGTATAAGAAGTTGTGAATATTTCAAGATTCCCATGGTAGTTTTTCATAGTAATTTCATTTTTTTAAATGAGAATTCAAGAAATAGCTCCAGGCAAAATACCTTAGGTACTTACTCTAATCAACAAATGATGACTCAGAAACTTTTGTTTTTGAAACTATATGTGCTATTATAATAATTGAATTCTTAACAAGGTAAAAGTTTCACTAAAATTCCCTATTATGTACCTAAGTGCAAACCATCTTTGTGTAATGGAATATATGAAACTGTGTAGTATTAACCATTTCCTGTCTGGGTTTCTGTAGCATTTGTTTTCACACAAGCCTCACTGAAATCAGTGAAGTAATGGGCCCTAACTGGTACATTATCCATAAATACAAAGTTACTTTATTTATTCCTTTAGAATGATTAAAGCAATCATGGTTGATATAATGTCTCAGAGCTTTCTAATTTTCCCAATGAAAACATACCTTGGTTCATAGCACAGCATCGTTAAGAAGAGAGAAAACATGGAAGCAATGTAAAAATCTGTCATGCTAATAAAGCATACCAAGCTAAGTAAAAGAAGACTGTGAGAAGCTTTCAACACTGTAACCATGCTATTTTGGGCTTCTTTATTTCTAAGTTTTTCAACAATCCAACTAGTCAATGGGTCTCCACAATTATTTTGGAAGTAAATATTCTTTCTGCTGAATTACTTTGGATGGCTCCTCTCTCTCTCTCTCTCTCTCTCTCTCTCTCTCTCTCTCTCTCTCTCTCTCTCTCTCTCTCTTTCTCTTTCTCTCTCTCTCCCCCTCCCTGTCTCTGTCTGCCTGTCTCTCTCACTCTCTTTCTCTTTCTCTATCTCTTTCTCTCTCCATTTCTTTCTCTCTCTCTGCCTCTCTCTTTGTCTCTCTCAGTCTCTTTCTTTTTCTCCATCTTTCTCTCTCTTTCTGTCTCTCTTTGTCTTTCTCTCTTTATATATATATATATATAAAGAGATATAAAAATATATATATGTATATATATGTATGCACACATATATATACACATACACAAATATGCACACATATACTTATGTACATACATACATTATACAATATGAGTATACATATATATATACATATATATAAAGAGTTATCTGTGCAATATATCCTCAACCCAGATATTGGGACCAATGTTGAATTATTTTATTTAATGCACCAAGCCTGAAGTAGCCAAAGCTCAGATTCGTGATTTAGTATCATTTTCTCTACTGCTTGACTGCCATAAGGAGGACATGCCTTGAAATGAGCTTTTGTTAACAGTTTGTTGAGTTTTAGCTGGTAGCAAAGGTATTTGTTTTTAGCCTGTATATAAACCAAAGATTTAAAAGCTGCTTTTTCAAATTCTCGAATAACTGATCAGGGTACACCCGCAGATATGTTGGTGGCAAAAGAGGGTCTGCTAAAAAAGTAAACCCTCTTATATTTTAGCATAGTCATGTGTAGCATATGTGTCCTCAGAACCAGACATTACTAAATGTCTAAATAACGAAGAACAAAATTGGCATAAATTTTACATTGTATTCCACTTCATTTCCTCAAAATAATTGTATATTAGTTTAAGAAACACTTTTTGACTTGAGAGCACCTGAATAATTAGCATTTTTATTTTATTATCTAATAGTCTGAATTTCTAGATCTTGTTTTTCATAGTAACACGCAAGTTTTTCCAGTAACTAATTCTTTATGATGAAGGAAGATATTTTGGCATAGTCATGGAAAAGCAGAACAGGCTACTGGGTCCAAGTTTTGTTAGGGTAGGTTTGGCAATTTGAGTACAATTCTTGAAATTCTCTTCCCTATTTCACTAGGAATAAGGCAGTCAATCATTAACTTACCATTAGGTTGTGTGTTTCAAAAGACCATTTTATAAATTAGTTGTTTACAATTTGGTTGTTAGGTTTCTAGGAAATCCCCCAAAAGGCAGATACTGATCTATAGTTGTCCAAATGGGTAACTAGAATTTATTGTTTCAATAGGGAAATGTTATCTTGATTACAACTCTGAATTCTAGGAATTCAACTTCCCCAAACCTGGTGGTAAGAATGAGCACTCCCTCATCTCACTTCTCACAATGGGGATTAAGAGTTGCTTTGTTTTCCTCTGAATATGTCCTGGCTCTTAAGGATAGTAGTAGGCATGATGCAGGCAGAAGATGTTATGATGATAATAACAGATAGTTTGAAGAAGCGGATTCCATGCTTTGCATCTCCACACAACAAAGACAAGCATTAAGCTCTCTGTCACAGAAGTTGGTGGGGAAAGAATAGATTCAGGACCACATCTTCAGTCCACTGTTTCCTAGAAATTGTCTTTACACATAATTTAACAGCAAGCAGAGTTGTAAGACAAAAGATTGCCAATGTATTATTTAACAATGACCTTGTGTTTTATTCTGACAATGAAATGCACAGTGGGCTGATTTCAGCATAGTAGAAAAAATGATAAATATCCCAATCTAAGTAATATTCAGCAAATGCAGGGTATCACAAAATGGGTCTCAGATTCAGACTGAGGAAATCTGATATACAGAACTGCTTTGGAACTGTTTTGGGGCTTTGATCTGGTCACTTAGACTTCATAGATCTCATTGTCTTCATCTGCAAAATGAAGGGTTGTTTATTAAAATATCTTCCAGCTCTAAAATTCCATGATTTTAAAGCAGTGGGAATTAGTGCATGTCCCCTCCCCCTAAACAATAGCTGGCCCAAGCATTTTAGTCTTCATCATTATTGACCAATATTTAATGGTACTTAAGTAGATTTTTCCCTTCAATAGTCATTCCTATGCCTAAATACTTATTGAACCCTAATTCAATCAGATGAGAAAAATTGGAGTCACTTTGAAAATCTGGCATTGCAGGAGAACCAACAAATTCACTTAAAATGCCAAAGGTTTTGCAAACCTCACACGGGGCAGAGATGTCACATGAGAATTTTATTAACTTTTAATTACATGTCACCTATCACTTACTGTCATTATTTTCTGGTAGCACATACAATTGCCACAACTTTCCTTTACTGTCAACCTTAATAGTCAACTCATGCTGCCAGTGAGAGAAATAACACTTAACTTATATTATTCCATCTTGTTGACTTTTTTATTATTGTATTTATTCTATTTTTTGGTAATTACAGACTGATCATTCACCCATCTTCTAAAATAATATCTGAGTCCCTAGGGATAGAAAAAATCAGTTTCAAAGCTCTCACACATTTGCAGGGCTCTGAATGACTTAAAATGCTATGAAAACATTCTACATATCATATATAGTTAGCTACAGGTCTGCTTCTACCTCGGCCAGGAATCGCTGATTTTACCGTTGACCCTTAAGGGAAGAAAAGAGGAAGGGTGGATTTTAACTATACTCACAATGTAGGGGAAGGGTCTCTTCTTTTGGCTAGGGTCTTGTTAAAGATTTCCATTATAGGGTTAGGGAAGACAACTTGTGCATCATCTCCTCCTTTAGTCCTAGTCATGAATACTTTTCAAGGAAGAAAAGGTATTAGGATCACCTTCCTTTGTTGGTTCTGTTTTCTGAAGAGAGGACCAATGGCATGCTTTGAGCTCCCTTAGATCTCATCTGAGGCTCTTCTCATTTGGGTGTAAACAGAAGGAAGTGGAGACAGATTTGATCACAATTCTTAAGTAGATTGTTTGTCTTCACTGACCACCTACTTCCCTTTCCTTATTCTTCTCTAACTTAATGTTCCCTCTGCCTCAAAGTGGCCCATGTCTTCATGATGCCCTTTGGATGCAGAAGATCCCTCAGTTTCCTTTACAACTAGAGTACCCTTCATGTAACTGACTCACATTTAAAATAATTTTCTAACCACTTGTTCCTCTTAATTTCTCCCTCCTTCACCTCTCTTTCATCAGAGTTCTCATTCTCTATGTCAAAGAATAACTATTAGGAAGAAAACCATCTAAGTAAATGAATCAAGCTAAGGTATGGATAACTTCTCTTTCATCTTAATTCTTAGGAGTAATCAAATTTTTAAAAAGCAAATGCATCTCTAATGAATGGCATTTCGGGCTTTATGAGGCAAGATAACATGCATGGTTTGGTCTTAGTCTCTTGGAGTACAATTTTTAAAGAAATTCTGAAGATTTTCTTGCTTCCCCTCTCTACCCTGGGAGAGAATCTAAAAAGGTGTTTCAGATGACTGACCTCACAGTCCTTCGTTTCTGGCCCTTCCCCTCTTCCTCTGATTTCTCAAAGGTTAGATTGTGACTCACTGGTCAACCTTAACTCTGAACCATTCGTTCTTCTGGAACAGGGTGATTCTCCTTCACAAATCAACTGCAGGAGGCCATTTTTTACTCCAATACTGTATAATGGTGGGAAGGGGATACTTGGATTCTTTAGTGTTGAAGAGAAAGTCAGAAGAGCTGGACTATAACCGACCATCCCCTTAAGCAATAATTAAACTTTAAAAAATTATTTTATTCATCAGACATGTATTAAGCATCAACTATGGGCAAGCCATCTTCATCATCTGTTGCTCAAGTAGCCAGATTGTTTCTCATAGGCTGCCACTGCTGAGTAAAACTCCTGAATTCGAAGTCAGAGGACATAGGTTCAAATAATGACCTTGCCACTTACTGGGTGGGCAACTCACTTAGCAACTTTATGTCTCAGTTTCCTCATCTGTAAAATGAGGAGGTTGTATTAAATGGCTTCTTACATCCTTTCCATGTCTAAATATGCAATTCATTAATTTATGATCTGAGGCTGGAAACCTTAAAAAAGAATAGAATAATATTACACTAGTATAGTGTAACACAGATTCAATTCTTTTTTAAGGTTTGCATCCTTCAGAGGTTGGGCCACAGGATAATACTATTTATCCAGTGAATCACCATCTGTATAGACCTTCCCAATTTCTAGATATATCTAATATATATAATAATATGTCTAATAGGATCTTATACCAATAAGATAAGATGATTTCATATCATGGACCAGGGGGTCTGATAAACCCAGAACTACTCAATTCCCTTGACTAAAGGATGTTTAGGAATGAAACCAGGAGTATTTGGTTAAGTTCTGGGCATCATATTTTGAGGCATATATTGAAAATCTAAGATAGGTCCAGAAAAAGGAAATTAGGATAGAAATATAAAACCATATCACTCTTGGATGTATTAAAATAACTGGCTTTGAAATCTTAAAAAAAAGGGGGGGTGGAAGAAGGCATTAGAAAGACAGAAGAGCTCTCTTTAAATAACAAAAGCTCTATCATGTGGAAGACAATCTTATTCTGTGTCTTCTTTCAGAAGCAGGATCAATGGGTAGAAGGAAAAGGAGGGCCAATTAGGTTCAGTAAAAGGAAATTTTATAACAATCAAAGTTAGTCAAAAATGGAACGTACTAGATTAGGGTTGGAAAGTGAATTTCTTTTTCTGGAGCTAGTAAAGAAGAGGCTAAATGACTGTTATTTTCAGGAAGTATCAAGGAAATTCCTTTTAGGGCACAGGAAGAACTAAATGACTTTTGACATCACTTTTATCTCTGAGATCCTCTGGTTCTGGGCTCACTGAGGAGAAAGGCATCAATCAGACCCATATGGTTGCATAGGATTTGGAACGAGAAAGAATCATCAAACTTTCTAATGAATTCTTATGTTTTATGAATGAAGAAACTGAGGACCAGGCAGGTTGAGTAATTTTCCCCAAGTAACACAGGTAGTTAAGTGGCTTCAAACTCAAGGATTCAAACTCAGGCTCTAAAACTGAATTCGTGAAAAGTTAAGTGCCTTTCTTTGTTGTATGAACTTAAGTAAGTCGTCAGAGTTCACTGCACCTGTTTTCATGTGTATAAAATGAGGAGATGGGGCTAGATATTTCCAATTTGAATTATGTAACTAGAAATGCAAATCACAATACTCAAAGCAGAATATGTCTCATTTTTCCTGACTGCGTATAAGTAGCATTTTTGATTTATCAGATGCTACAAAGGAAAAATTCCCTAAAAGTCACCCAGAAAATTCTATATGAGCTTTAGAGAGCAGTTAAACTTCTTTCACATGAACCGATACATGACTCTTATTTTGTATTTCTGGTGCATCTTTCATCATAGTTGCATGCAAGTTGCTTACAATAAGGTTTTCTTATTATTCAGCTCACCTCGTGACCGAGGGCTCTTTGCTGTGATCAAGTCGTTGTGTACAGGTTTCCACTTTGGTAGCCAGTGCCTGTAGAGCATCTTGAAGCATGGAAAGTGATTATTACAGTGTCCTTCAGACAGAGAGATCAAGACCCTGAGATTTTTAAAAATTCACTGTCATCGAGCTCTCCAGTCATTAAGTCAGAAAAAGAACCTCAGCCTCTTCACTGCTGGGTGTGCAACCACTTTGCTGGACTGCATTGACCCTGACCATAATCATCCCATACCGAATACTGTTATCACCTAATGACTATTTATTGGTCCATATAACCTTTGTACCATTGTCAGCACAAAGTTGTCTGCATCACTGAAGTCTCTCACGATGGAAAAATCTCAGCAGAGCAGAAAGGTTGAATTGGCATCAACACCAAACTACTGTTTCCTTTCCAGGATAAAACCTATGTCAGGGAGAGCCAGAGAGGCAGCACAGTTCTAGACTGCTAAGGTTCTTCCTACCCTTCTCACAGCAAACCCCAAGTTATGTTTTTTCTTAGTGAGATGGAGAGGCAGCAGGCAATAGTGAGTAGAATGAAATCTTTAGAGTCAGGGAGACCTGATTTGACATTCTGCTTTTGATCCTGACCAGCTGAATGACCATGAGGAGTCATATACTGAGTTCTGGGCAACTCTGTAAGATTCTAAATTATCAGTGGGGGACCCACTGAAATCTAGTCCAATGAAATCACAGCAACTTGAATTACTAATTTTTCATAAGTTTTTGTTTTTCTAAAATTTGAAAGGATAAAATATTTCTTCACCCTTTTCCTATATTCCCCTTTTCTACTACCACATAAAATATAAGGGGTGGGGGTGAGTGAGTTTCTATTTCTAATTTAATGACTGGAGAGCTCCATAACAAAGCATTTTTTAATAATCCTAGATCTTGATCTCTCTGTCTGAAGGACATTGCAATAATCACTTCCCATTTCTCAAGATGCTAATCACACACTCTTTACCAAAGTGGAAGTACACAAAGATTTGATCAAAGCAAAGAGCCCCTTGTCATGGGGTGATTTGAATAACAAGGAAACCTTTGTAAGCAACTTGAACACCTATGATGAAAAATGCACTATAAATAATGAAAGCACAAGACCTAGTTCCCATTCTACAAAATTGAAATTCTAAACTTGAAGTTTTTAAACTCATTCGTGCATAGTGACTGATATAGTAGTTGAGAACATGCATCTTGTATCAGCAAATATCAAATTTTTTTAAATCTCCTTAATAATGGGATCTTATGACTGCTAGACACACAATAAACCATAGGAGCTCATTGGAGGTTAGTGAACCAGAAAATTAGAAGGATTAATATGATAGGCTTTAACTGTTCTGAAAAAGCCATAATAGATTATTCAATCCAGACTCTACTTTTCCAAAAGTGCCTAAATGCTCACTCAGACGATGGGACTTTTTAACGAATAGTGCCTGGGTGCCTGGCATCTTTCAAGAGAAGTATTTTTTCTTCTTTTTTTTTCTGCTAATCAACACAACAGAAGACATTTTGCTCCTCCAAACTCTACAATTTGTAAGTATAGAGAGTACAAGGCATCAAAACTGCTATGTTTATGCGTTGCTTTCTGCCTACAAAGAATATAAAAGCAACAGGCTAAATATGGTGCAAGAGAGAAAATATCTTTTCAGAAAAATCCTTCATATCATTTACCTGCAGAATTCTGTATTCTTGATACAATGCTTTTAAAAATCATTTTATTCATTAATATGCACTAATGATACCACTATTCAATGGAGATGTCAGTTAAAAGCCAAAAAGAAGCTTTGTATAGTTGAGCATATTAAAGACAGATTAATTTTATGAAGAGCAAAAAGAGATGACCAAGTCTAGTGTTAATATATTACAGAGTATATTGCCTTTTTTTAAAAATGTATTTATTTTATTTGGACTATTTTCCCATAGGTTACATGATTCATGTTCTTTCCTTCTCCTCAAACCTCCCCGCCTTCCCGTAGCTGACAGACAATTCCTCTAGGTTTTACATGTATCATTGATCGAGACCTATTTCCATATTATTGCTTTTTATTTTCTTTTTCTAACTGGTACTACAAAGACTGTCAACATGCTTATATGCTGATCAAAGACAGGTGTTTCTTTACATTTTTTCTTACTGAATACAATGAAGCTGATATTTAATGTGGGTACTCTGTTCTTCACTGCAAATATTAGACATCTGTAAGTGTAATGAATCTCTTTAGTTTATACTTTTCATTTCATTTTTCTGGTCTTGGTTCCTCATTAGTAAAATGAGGATCTGGAACAATATGATCTCTCACTTCTCTTCCAATTGCTATAGTTTGTAAGTTATTCTCTCATCTTACTAGAGAGGTGGTGGTTTACAGGTATGAAGTGAAACATGCAATATTTTGGTTAGTTTTCCTTTTTTTTTCTTCATCAAGGTAGACAGTTTCTATAGTGGGTACATTGGGAAGTTGTTATGGTATAAACAACTAAATGTATCGATAAAACATTTAAAATTTGGAGATGATTACTACCTCCCCAATAACATAAAATTTCAAACAGAAGGGAATTTAGAGATCATTTAATCCAATATCTTCATTTTACAGATGAAGAAACTGAGGGGGAAGATGTACTGGCCAAGGTAGTAAGTAGTAGAGTCAGGATTCAAACCTAAGTCTTTTATGTGCAACTCTTGTCAGTATTCCCTAAGACGCTGATGACTTGTGTTTTTTCGTGGTTTTACTGCCTATTTTTAGTCTGTGGTTGGAAGAGGTTTCTGGCTTTTTTGGTCTTACTCTAGTCCCTGAAATTAGCTTGTGATCTTCCTCATAGGAGGCTGGTAGAACTTTTTTTGTTATTATTGTTTGTTTTTAAGATTTGCAGAACTAAATATTATAGATGAAAATAACAAACAGTGGATTAGAATTTGCAAGTTGACCAACATTTTGTCAGTTGATTTGTATCTTATGTACAAATTTTTTTTCTTAGATTGTCACCTTCTATCTATTTACTCTTAATGTAAAAGACCCTTTTTTGGTCTTGTCTTAATAGGCAGCTGACATAATCCTTTCTTTTTTTTTAACCTTACCTACTATTTCATAATCATACTGTGTATTGAATCTAGAACCAGTAAGGAAAGGGATAGGCATCGGGGGTTAAGTGACTTGACCAGGGTCACATAGCTAAGAAGTGTCTGAGGCCACATTTGAACCCAGGACTTCCCATCTCTAGGCCTGTCTCTCAGTCCCCTGAGAAACCTAACTGCCTCCTGGTCCAATCCTTTCTAGAATATCTGGATATTAGATAATACTCGAATTTCTACTTCAGGTAAATTAAATATGGCAAGGCTATTAGTTGTTTCAACCCATGTGGAAAATATTTCCCATTTTTTATTTGGCTATGAGATTTTTAGGCTCATTGGATGATAAAAATGTAAGGGACTTTAAGAGTCATTTCATCTAATCCCCTCATTTTACAAATGAGGAACCTGAGATCAAGAGAGGTTAATAACCTACTTAGAGATGCAAAGCTAATTGAACTCTGCTCTGCTGACTCCTACTCCAGTGCTCTGGAACATCCAACTCTTTCTTTGTCCACTTTGGCAATCCCTTTTCTCAATTTCATTCTTTCACGGAGTTTACAGCTGAAGCCTTCCCCTTAACATCTCATAATTTTGGAGAAGATTTTGTCTTATATGATACATAAAACATCAGTCAGATGAACCTTTTCTTATACTTGGCAGGTGTCTTTTTCAAAACTCTATGATTTCTCAATGTCTACAGCTGGTAGAATCCTGTCTTTCACCCTCGATTCTTTCTTTCTGTCCTGATGTGTTTGCCTAAAACAAATTCCTTAGCCAGACATAAATTTGATAGCCAACTCAGGCTTATGGGAAAGTCTTAGCTTCAGAATAATGTTTTTAAGGGAAAAAATGCAAAGGATTGCCAAGGAAACTATGTTGACATATAATTTTCAAAATTTTCAAAATGTTTATAAACCCCAGTTTAAGAACCCCTTCCCCTAACTGGGATAGCATGCTCTCTGATGCCAAAGGGCACAGGATCCTCTAAGGCTACCCATAATCCTTCAGCATTCTGTTCTAATTCAAGCACCAGTAGCTAAAACAAAACTACTTTTCCCTGTGTAAATTTATACCCACCAACTCCATCTCCAAACCTTTAAATGGGCTCAGGCTCCCAGCTCATTAGCTAACCTGATATAACTGACATCTTTTGGAGCCAAAGAACAATTGATATTTTCCAAGGACTGGGTCTTTGCTCCATCTACTTTGCTAATATTCAATTTTGTGTCCTCTTCTTGGAGGCATGTTTTTGCCAGAATCCCCAACAAAGATTAACATTTTTTACCCCAACTTACAGTTAATAATGACAAAATTTTCTTATTGCCAGTGAGTGCAAAGTTATAGGACCACAGATAGTTAGATGAGACAGAAAAGAGGAACTTGAGAGGATTCCTGCATATAAGGAAGCTGATATAAAATCTTCAGTAAATACATTCTTTGCTGAATTTCTACTTCAACTCTCTTCAATATAGATTGCTTTTATCTCAATAACTATAGGTCCTTTGACCAGGACTAGGCATACTTTCATACTATCATCCTAAAATAGCACTTTAGGGTAACATTATTAACCTAATGAAAATCCATTTTTATGTAGCAAAACCCTCACGTGATGTCTTTGGATGATTATTTATGACTTTGGTCTAAGGAACCCATTGTCCTTTGTAACACATTCATTTCACAATATATTGTTTTTAGAAGCAATTAAATTAGGTAGAGGTATGCCTGTATGTGTAAGCATTTACTAACTACAGATTTATAGTAAGAGAAATGCAATGTATAGACATATTTTCCATTCTATATGCTCCGAAAGAGTTTGTGTTGATTTTCTTCCCTGACCTACATATTTTTAAAGTCTTCTATTGATTGTTAACACCTCATCTTTCAGTATTTAGCTGATACGTTCTGAGTCCGGTAACTACTAGTCTATTATACTTAAGGAGATTTTCCTCTGAGTATCTGAAACCAGTGGGAACATTTACAAATAGTAAAAAATGTATATAATTGTGTCCCAGCCTTCAATATCTTGTTCTGGCATATCAAATTAAGAAATAGGCATTAAATATACATGGTGCATCATGCTGTGGATTTCAAGGAGTGGATATGGCATATAAACTATGTTAAAACATTAATAACACTACATAACACCTTCTAGAAGTGTACTCTGTTGCCTGTGGAAAGTCATCCAACTAGAACATTTTTAAGAGTGTTCAGAATGTTGACTTGTGTGCAAACAGAAGTTCAGTGTGTCTTCCTTTCTTAGTCCATGATTCTGAGTCATGTTACAAAATTTGGTGTCTTTTCTTTCTTTTTAAAAATCTATGGAATTTCATTTTGTATAAATAAAAGAGCATATGCAATCATGATGTCATTTTTCCCAGTACTGTACATTTCTGGGTCACAAGTGGAACAAGTGAGTACCAAAGACCTTGGTCATTGGGAGGAAAGTGTTGGCATCAATGATCCCTTCCCTCCTTCAATTATTCAGTTAATTGTTTCTGGGTAGTTTATATGACAAATATTTATAGTAATTATAATAGTAAACCAACATCTATAGAGCACTAAAGGTTGTATTATCCCTGTCAAAAATGAAATGTGACCAACTTGAAGTCTTCCATGTCTAATTATTGAATAGCTCGAGCATCTGTCTAGACCAGACTTCTAAGTAGACCTCTAATGCTGAGCTGCTGTAATTCTAACATATACAGATAGAAATGGAAAAGTAAAAAAAAATAACAAAAAACAAAACCCAACATCCTGTTATGGCATATAATTAAAATCAGATCACATAAAACATTAGTCAAAATATATTTAAAAACTTGGCCACATACATGTTAGATGTTTGTGGGATAGATGTGGTCTGTTTCAATACCTGTGAAAAGACTAAAAACTTGTGGAAAGCATTTGAATTTCCATCTCAGTGATTAGATTCTAAAAATGAAATTGCAGCGTTTGAAACTTTCTAGTCTCTTATATTTGGGAAATTTTTGGGTTTCATATTAGTTTTGAGGGCCAAGAAGATATGTTTTATATGCTTCATATGTACATAATTATATGTGTATATATATAAATGTGTTTTTATTTAGGTGTGCATATATACACACCTCCATGCATACCCCTGCATAAATATCTATATAGGATGGAAATATAGAAGAAAAACAAATAGCCTGTATGCAATACATTTTATGCGTTTGCTGAATGAATGAATATATCTTCATTGATCAAAAGCAAAAAAGGCAGAACAATAATTTCCATATTTTCTCTGTTTCTCCCTTTGAGGTGCATAAAACGCGATCTTTCTCCACTTTCATTTGAAGTTAAAATATAAAATTATATTTGTAATAAGATACATGCATAAACATATATAATATGTGGAATGATATTTACACATGACTGTTTGCACAAAGCCCCCTTACTATCCTCAGGCCCTCTGTCCTAACTTCTAAATAAATTAATATTTGAATTAGATGAATATAGATCCTAATTATTTACTTCTTCACATGAAAGATTATCATATCTAAATTCACACAAGGGGAAAAAATCAGATAAAAGAGAGCTGTATTTTCTCTTCATAAATTAAACACTATTTTTCACAATGGAGTCCTACTTCACCTTGAATAAAACTCCTCTCTGTACAAATTATTTCAAGTTCCACTTAGAATGGGAGGTTGGGTTCACAGAGACCAAATGACCACTTTTCTTCTTAGAAATATACCATTTGGTAACCCTGAGGACCTACATTTCTTACGTAATTTTTGTTATATATCATTTAAAGGTACTAATGTATAAATTTTCTTATGGATAAAAGATTGGATTTGCACATCATGGTTGACTTTCTATCACAAATATAGGTGACAGAGATACCATAGGTAAAGTATATTCCTGTGGCAAAGAGCTAACCTCATTGCTCCTGCATTGGTGGAAATCTTTTTCTCTTTACCAAGTTAGATTTGGAGTATGGTATATCTGATGTAGGGGATAACTGGGGGGCACAGTGGATAGAGCACTGGGCCTATAGTCAGAGAATTCAACATCCCGAATTTAAATTTAGCTACAGATACTAGTATGTGACCCTGAGCAAGTCACTAAACTCTCTTGGACTCAGAGATTATTCATCTATAAAATGAGTTGGAGAAGAAAATCCCAAACCACTCCATTATCTCTGCCAAAGAAAAAACCCTAAATGCGGTCATGAAGAGTCAGACTTGTCCGAAACTTCTACCACAGTAGTCTTTGAGGGGATGCTCAGTAGGACTCAGCTAGGGTTGCCGGGAGCCCCAGTGCTCTC
The DNA here is from genome assembly GCF_016433145.1 of Gracilinanus agilis. Lineage (NCBI taxonomy): Eukaryota > Metazoa > Chordata > Mammalia > Didelphimorphia > Didelphidae > Gracilinanus > Gracilinanus agilis. The sequence continues at coordinate 125,948,698 of NC_058134.1, forward strand.
TGACACTAACTCCAGTTACTGAAGAGAACAGGTGACTCTTCTGATCTTTTGTAGCTCACAAAATTGTAGCCTGGCCCATTTTATCTCCAGACACTTATCCACCCAAAATTAGGGAAGAATAAATACCAAAGGAAAAAAAAATATCAAGCACTACTTGCTTAAAGACACACGGCGACCCACTAGGAGTCAGCAGTTCCCACAAGAGTGGACCAATAGCTGAGTCTGATGGGGATTAATGCCTAAAGATAGACGTGATTGACTCAGTCTAGTACTGAGTTATTCTGACTGGTAATACACTGAGTTCTGGTAAGAGCTGGCCTAGCAGAATAGCTGATCCATCTATAATGCCCACCCAGAAGAAAACTCAGTATAGACCCAAAAGGGAGAAAGAGCTGCAGGTTCCCTGTAACTCCCAAATGTTTTCTCTGTGTATGTTTTTGTATTTTATATTTAAATACCTTTACGTTTTAATTTTAAGACTATTCTCTTCAAGGACCTTGGGTATTCAAGGGAAGCATTCATTGCTAATTAAGGGAATTTGTTAAACTTCTGTTCTTGCTATTACTTGTCAGTAAATACCCTTTTGAGGGAGCTAAGTGGTTCAATGGAGAGTACAGGGCCTAGAATCTGAGAGACATGTTTTTAAATGTGACCTCAGAAACTTAATAACTATGTGACCTGGGCAAATCTTTTGAATTCTTTTTGACTCCAGTTCTTGAATGGCAAAATAAGGATGACATAATCCAGTTATTTTTATTTATTTATTTTATTTAGCACAGTTCCTAGTACATACTAAACAGTTAACAAATGCTTCCTCTCTTCCTTCCTTCCTTCCTTCCTTCCTTCCTTTCTTCCTTCTTCCCTCCATTCTTTCCTTCTTCCTTTCTCCCTCCTTCCCTCCCTCCTTCTCTCCCTTCCCTCTTTCTTCCTCCCTTTTACTTCCTTCCTTCCTTCCTTCATTCCTTCCTCCCTCCCTCCCTTCCTTCCTTCTTTCCCCCTTTCCTCCTTTCCCTCTTTCCTTCCTTCCTTCCTTCCTTCCTTCCTTCCTTCCTTCCTTCCTTCCTTCCACCCTTCCTGTATTTTCAGTTGATATTTAGGAGATATCAACTGGTTAATTGATATTCTGGTAGTACACTGGAGAGGGCCTTGTGAGTGATAGTAACAAATCCCCCAGCCCCTCAGGCTTCGATCATCTTGTAACCTAGACTCAATATTTGTTTTCTTCAGTCACTGGTAGTAGCCCTTTGTGAGCTGTCAAGTCTGAGAAGTCTATACCATTGATGGGATTAGTAGTGCTAACAGAAATGCTACCTTCCAGGTTAGTGACCAATCCTTAAAATTTTGCAAAATCTCAGCAATTGCTGAAACTTGTTGGAAAAGTCAGGTAATTCCTGACAATCAAACCCTGAGGGGACAAGTAGCTACTTGGCTCTAGAGATTCAACCTGCCAATAGGAGTGGGAATTGGGAGAGTGAGCCCAAAGGAGATATCACACTAATTTAGAATAGTAAATTATAAATATTTGGTGCTTCCAAGCATATTATCTAGATTTGAGGCCTCTGAAGTAAGAGTTATATGATCTATCATCACTTTTTAGAACTTCTGTGTAACTGTGAACCAGCAATTTAATTTCTGGCCCTCTTATTTTAGAAATGCAATTAATATACTATCAACTTTTAAAGAATTAATTAAAAATGTTACAGTTTTTGGAATGCCCTAGAATTCAGTTTTTAGACAAATAAGACATGTTTTTGAGGTCTTTGGGGACTTAAAGTAACAAAAACAAAACATATGACAGCAAAATAAAACTGTCTTTGAAAGGTAGAATATCTTAGGTAGAAAATGGCCTAAAATGATGCAGAGAAATACAAAATGGTGAGCATAGATATTAAAAATATATAAAAAAGACATCATTGTATATGCTAAGTTTTTGACTCTCAAGGAATGTGTCACCTCCCTGCTAATTTCTGTGGTCTCTGGTTAGAAACTGATAGGCCTTATCAAACCAGTTGAACTGTTTTAGACAAAGCCCAACCAAGACTTACCAGATATTCCGATGAATCTTCTCTTTTGAAGTGTAAAATCTCTAAGCCTCCCACTTTGAATATTTGGCCTCTTTTGAAGTTTAGGTAGCCTGAACATTTGGTGCTGATAAGCAAACAAGCAGACCCAGGTGTCTGGTCCAGATATGTGGGACGGATTCCTTGGCTCTGTTGACCATCCCAAACTTGCCCTTTATAAAAGAAATATTTTATAATTTAGAATTGGGCCTTCCTCCTTCATCAAGGTCTTGCCTTTACAGCTCATATTCTTACTTTGTTCTATCTTAATTCACTCTGCTCTATTTTAAATGAATGTTCAGGTTTGCTCTGATATTTTATATGTAAGCTTATGATTCTTAACAGGAAAATAAATTATTAATATTTTCAACAAAAGCTTATAAACATTTTTACTTCTATAAATAATAATTTTGTAATACTAAAGTCTATAGATGGTATGTAGAAATTCTTACATTTCATTTTTTTGTGGAAATGATTTTTAGAATCTGGCTATTTCTAATTATAGGTTTTAAAGAGTCTAATGGTAGAGGAAGAGCAAAAATTCTCATTTATATTGTATTAGCCATGGCTGTGGCTGCCCCTCATTAGGGTAGAATGGTAATAAGTGGTCCTCTTCCTGATGGTATCTAAAGATTGCATTATGGATGGGGCTTACTTATATTGTGTTGAATGCTGTATACCAAATGTATTTTAAACTGGCCAATGTTGGTTAATGCATCCCACCATTCTTCTTGGCAGCTTTGAATGTTCTACTTATCCCTTTTCACAGTCCATTCTCTTTCTTCACTTCAATGTGTCTTTCTCTACACCAAGGCACAAAAAAAGAAAGAAAAAGAAAAAAAAAAAGAAATTTACTTAGAAATCCAGTTTAAAAACATTCTAGCAAGTCAACTGAGATAGCTAGATGGTTCAGTGTTTAGAGCACTGAGTCTGGAGTCGGGAAACTTAAGGTTTGAACCTGACCTTAGATAATTATTATCTGTGTGACCTTTGGCAAGTCATTTAATCTCTCTTTGCCTTAATCCACTGGAGAAGAAAGTGGCAAAGCACTCCAATGTGTGGCAAGAAAACCCCATAGATAGTGTGCCACATGGAGTCATAAAGAGGTGGATAGGATTGAAGGATTCGACTTCAAAAAGAAGCATATAAAGTAATATCTTAACATCATGACAGTTTCTTCCTCTCTCCCAGCCCTCCACTCCCCTTCCCATCCTTCTCTTCCTTCCTCTCTCTCTTTCCTTGTCATATATCAATAAGTATGCATATATTAAAAGGTGTTAATAGGGAGGCATAAAACAAAAAACATTCAGGTCATATGGAAGATCAAGAGTATACAAGTTAAATTATGATAAGGGGATATCATGGAAATATAAGGCCAGAAGGGACTCAACACCATATATTTAGTTCAGGTTGTATGTGTATAACCATTTTGAAATAATGGGTTTCCTTTGTAGAAATATAAATTGTATAAATCTAATAAAATATATGTGTGTGATATGGATACTTTCCCCCTATGGCTTCCTGTATGAGGAAATATTAAAAAAATAGGTCTTTGGCTTATAATTTATATGAATGGATGGCCAACACTCATCTCTGCTGATAGCCAACAATGTGAAGAGTTCTAATAAAAGATCCCAACATAGTCGATAGAACTCTCAAAGAAAATGTATAGGAAGATAGGAACTAGTCATACAGGTTCCCAAAGAATGAGTGGCTTGCCATCTTCTCTGACAGACTTTGCCACAAATGTCTCTATCTTTACATTTGTATCAGGCAAGTTCTCAGCGCTTGTATACCAAATAACCAGTAATGAATTCAAGCGTTATTCATTTGTGTTCCTTATCTCTCTGCTCACATCCTAGATGAGAGCTACCTGTTATAGTTACAAGTATCCGTTCTCAAAAAAAAAAAAAAAACAAGCAAAGAGAATCAGAACCCAAAGGAGCGGTTTAACAAGAGGATTAAAACTTTCTTTTTCCTATTTTCTAGTTTCAGAAATTAAGGCAGTTTGGATAGCGGTATGGGCAATTTGCTAACACAGCAGGCATATGCATACTTGGTGAAGGCAATATTCCATCTGGTGATGCAGAAATAGCGAAGAGTCATCTAACTAAAAGGACAAAATATACACACTCACATGTATATGTATATTTATACACATATATGGTTGTGGATATACATATATTTATATAATATATCTGTATATTTTTTCAAGGAGCAGGCAATATTAGTTTTTTTTAACTTACAAGGGAAGAATATTGTTCATGATCACAAAATTCTTAATTTACGAATATGTCTTAACATATATTGTAGTATGAGTCACAATGGTCACCAAGTACCTAGCCATAAAGGCTTCCCAAAATAAATACAGAAAGGTTGTGACTTAAACAGGGTCCTATAAATACTTGCTTTCTCAGTTGTTCTTGTCATTATATCATGCTATTTTCCCTTGCTTCCAACAGTGTAAAGAGAAAGATAGTTTGGGAACAGAGAGAAGCATTCATTCAATGATCCACAGAAACACTTGAGTTGTTGACAATAAAAAGGTTTAAAAAGTAAGTGTTCCAGATAGAGAGTTACTGTACTTATTTGAGGTCTTTGTTGTTTTTTGATATGGCTGAGGCAGAACTTTGTTTTGCTTCATTTTAACACGTTTGTAATGGATTTGTTTTATTGTTTTCTGAATGGAGAAAGCAGGGAGGGACAAAGATAATTTAGAGATGAAATTAAAATAAAATCACATTTTTAAAAGGTTTTAACATGGAAGGATAAAACAAAAAGATCCTTATCCTAAGAAAGATCCAAGTGGGTACATGTTAAATCATAATATGGTCATATCATGGACTATTTTTATAAGGCCAGAGGGGACTCAAGACCATATATTTCATCCAGGTTGTATGTGTATATCTGTATTTTAAAACAATTGGTTTCATATATTTTTTATAAATCTAATATGATATACTAAGAAGGAGAACCATGGACTTTACCAGACTGCCAAAAGTGTTTAATGATATACAACATGTTTAACATGTAGGAGACCATGGTCTTCCCTCATTTTCAAGGTGAGGATTTTGGAATCCCAACATGTTAAATGATTTTTGAATTTGAATCTTTGTTCATTTAAAAGAAAATCTGTTCTGGCCTTGTCCTCAGTGATGAGGAAAACTTAGAAAGAAAATTTAAAGGGGTTTATTGTGGCACCTGAGGTTAAATGCAGTCAGGCAAAAATTCAAACTGCTATTTTAATAGATGAATTTTACAGTAAAGGAAAGACAATCCTTTTAGATGTACAGTTATTTTTTAAAGTATATATAGAAACAATTTTTGACAATGATTTCACACACACGCATTCAAGGCAGCAAATAGTCTAAGATAGTTTTTGCCAATGCTTTCATAAATGTATATTTCCATATTTCCTATGTCATGAAAGGGGACACATAACAATATACATTAAAATAATCTCATGAAGGAAATAAAATTTGTCTCTCAGGATTATCTTGGAACCTTGTTTTACTGTTAATAATTTAGTCCATCATAATTGATCATTGTACACTATTTTTGACACAGTAGGTATTACTCTCCTGGTTCTCTGTTTTTAGAACTCTTTCCAAATTTTCTTTAATTCATCCTGTTCATCATTTGTTATGGTGTAAAAGTATTACATTACAACCATATACCACAAAAGTTTAGCCATTCTCCAATTGATGTATATATACCCCCTCAGTTTCCAATTCTTTGCCAATACAAAAAGGTCTGAGATCCACTAGTGCAGTGATGGCAAACCTATAGCATGAGTGCTGAAGGTGGTATACAGAGCACTCTCTGTGGCACTCAGCCACCATGCCCCACCCCCAGAGTTCCTTACTAGAAAGGCAGAGGGCCTTCAGGCAGAGCTGCTTCCCTCTCCCTCTCCATTGTGCCTGACAATATTTTTTTCACATCCTAGCTCCTCTGCCTAGCAGCCCAATGGAAGAGCAGAGCAGGGAAGGTCGGTAGCTCATAGGTGGCAGAGCTGGAGGGGAGTGGAGCACTGGGATCACTCCCCTCCACCTCTCTACACTCCCTGAGGACTCTTCTCACTTCATCTACCCTCTACCCAGCAGGCCACGGGGATAGTTTTCTCCCTCCCCTGTGTGAGGTAAGGAGGGGAGGGCAGAATATAGTCAACATCTGGGGAAGGCTGGGAGGAGCATGGTACTCAATCTCTGGGGGATGGGTACAGCACTTGCTGGGGCAGGGCCTGCACTTCATCTATAAAAGGTTTGCCATTACTACTCTAGTGTCTCTCAGTTCCTCCTTTGTTGCTAGGTCTTAAGGAAATGAGATTTTAAGTAAGGAGAAGGGATGAAAGGGAATGAGGCTAAGTGCTGAGTATCTGGAATTACAAAAGACAAAAGGAGGTGATGAAAGTACCAAAAGACTGGTGTTATCAAAAAATAATAGTAAATAATCTGAGTAAGGTCAAAGAAATGCAGTTTGGGTCAAAGGAAGGATAAATGGGGATATTAGGGAGATTATAAGGTGATTGGAAGAGGAATGAAGGTAAGGGAAAGGTATATTGGAGATAAGGGAATTGGGGTATGTAGGAGAGGGCAGCTCAAACAGGTTTATCCCCAGAGGCTTAAGAAAGCAGATAGAGGGAGGAAACTAAGGCCAGTAAGAAACGTTTAGGTTTGACTGGAGGGTTTCTCTTGTTAGTTTCTCCAGTCTCTTGAGGGAGGGGTCAAGAGGGCACCTCCCTGCCAGTCAAACTGATGGCTGCAGGAAATCTAGGGGAGGTACTTCCTGCCAAGATGGATGCCTGAGTTTTCTCAAGAAATAAAAGAAAATGATTCCTTCCTCTTGAGCCCTTGTCTTAATTTTCCACACAATGACTCACCACAGGTTTGAATAGGTAACAAGGGGATTTATTAATATCAGGGTCAGTCAGAAGGGGAGGGGTTCAGGATTTTCTAACTGCTGCTAGGGAGAGGGATGAGGGTGGGGGATGGGTCGCGGAGAGGTTTGGACAGAGAGAGTTCGGCTCTCCCAGTCAGGAAGCTTTGACTGCCTTTTAAGTAAAGTCTTTATCAAACCTAGGGGTAACTTATTTGAGGATACTCCAATTACCTAAAAAAAAACTAAAACCCACAATGTTCAATCATCAAACCCTCCCTTCCAACCAGAACCCAAAGGAAAATCAGGGAAGGGGAGGGATGGAGATGGGAGATCAGGGAGAGGTCTAGAGAAATGAGATAGATCCAAATTTCCCCAAAACAAAATAAGCACAAGCCAAGGCTGAAGCAATTAGGCCAAAGCCAAAAGGCCAAAGTAAAAGCCTCCAGCCACAGCGAAAGCCAGAAGGCAAAAAGCCCATCAGTTGGAACTTCACCTCTATTTATATCTTTAAGTTCTAACTGACTTTCTGAACATTCTAAGTCAGATTAACTGACTTTTTGTGACTGTTAGAAATTACAGAAGCAAAAAGTTTCTGTTAGTCACCTTGCATTATAGATCTGCTCATATGTGTTTTGGAAAATTTACAGCTTGCTGCATTTTCTGGTTGCTAAGATCTAAGGGGTTACTACTCTTATTCTAAGCTAAATTATAACTATGCTCTTAATCCCTATCTAAGTTTTGTAAAATAGTAAAAAGGTTGCTTACTCCTAAACTATGCTAAGTCTAGTCTAAGTTAAAACTAAGATGGGTCATGGGAAAGGCATAGGAAAGTAATGGGGTTTCAGTTTTGCAAAAATTTTGAACAGAAAAGAAAACCAGATTAAATGCAAACATTCACAAACAGTCTCAAAGTTAACATTTGCTAACTGAAACAAAGTAATCAATTCTATCTATATTTAATTTCATGAAATAGCAACAAAAGTATCAATTAAGAAAAATTTTTGCAATCTAAATTTCCAAATTCTAATTCATCTTCCTGAAGTTAGTATATGGATATGTTAGCACACTTATGCCTATGTTAGAAATGTTAGTAAGAATAAGTAAGACTAATATTCTTTGAAAGTCTTTTGGTTAAACTATAGATTTAAGCTATGTACAGTATTTACAAAGAAAGTTTAGAAAATTCTGTCCCTGTTCTAACTTATCAAGCTAACTGTCTCTGTGTGTTAGTAAAACTTATTGCTAAGGGTTAGTAAGCAAATATATACATATATACATTATTTACAATAAATGTTAGGTGATTTGAGTAGAAGGTGTCTGAACCAAAGTGGAAAATTCTGTGCTAAGGCAAACAAGTTCTTCTCTCTTAAGTGTAATTTATGTTTCATATGTAGATGTGAAGTCAGAAAATGTTTTATGTGTGTCTAGTGTGACCTTTCCATGTAATGAAGTGTTATATACTTACTCCACTGGAATTCTTCTGCAAAGTGTATGTACTGTGTGGATGGAATCTGAAGTGTTGGATGCAGTGAGAATTCTGTTCAGTGTATGTTTTTCAAATGCATGTGTCCAATGCTACTCCGGTACCCTTCTTCAGAGTGTCATTTGTTGTCCCATACACTGATTGTGTATTTGATCATGGATGTCTTTTGTCGTCCTCAGTTTTGCTGTCCTTGTGATTATCTGCGAAGTCAGCAATGCCTCACTTGTGTCGTTTGATGTTATCCACACGCTTGTCAACTTGTACACTGGAACTGATGTTCTGTTGTGTTGACTTGTGTCGTTTGATGTACCTGTACTTGTCATCTTGCACTGGAACTGATGTTCTGGTGTGTTAACTTGTGTCAGGAACAAAGTTCAAATTTCTATTAAATGTGATAAATAAAGATAATTGTAAGTAACAAAAGAGTTCGTGATAAAGTCTTTTGTGCTTTCATTTATTTGTCAGTGTCAATGTCTAGGTCTTGGATTGATTGCAAATCAAATGTTGTGTCTTCTGCCGTTGATTCTTTTTCATTGTCATAATGGTTTACAGGTGATTCTTTTAAGATGTAATTGGGATTGAGGTAATCATTTAAGTGTAAAATTTGGTGTAATATCTGATTGTTCACTGGTTCTTGGTCTAATTGTGGTTCTGATTCATGCTCTGATTGTTGTTCTAATTGTTGTTCTGGTTCTATGGTCTCAGGTATAGGCTGTGAACTTTCTAAGGATTTATTTGATTGATTGGTTGGTGCTAATTGATCTTTGTGCTGTATAATAACTTGGTCTTGTGGTTGTTGTTGAGACATGTCTTTTGCTGGCTTGACATGAGTGACTTGAAACCAAGGATCCTTTCCTTCAATTTTGATTGCACTTGGAGTTGTTAAAATAATTTGGAAAGGTCCAAGCCACTTGAGCTCTAACACAAACTTCCTAGTGAAGTTTCTGGTGTAAACATAATCTCTGGGTTGGAAGTTGTGTAGATTAAAATCAAAGGATACTCTTTGATGTATCAAGCATAATTTGTGGAGTTGATTTAATCATTGCTTGAGTAATTTGATATATTCGTAGAGTTTGCATTCCATACCTAAGTGTGATAATTTGTGAATGCTTTGAGGTGCTTTGCCATGGAATAGTGGATGTCCATACAGCATTTCAAATGGTGAAATGTGTGTGATGCTGTTGGGTTGGCTTCTTAGGTGGAATAGTGCTAATGGTAATGCATCAGGCCATTTCATGTGAGATTCTGCACATTATTTTGCTACAAGATTTTTCAGAGATTTATTCACCCCTTCAATCTGTCCGTTTGACTGGGGTCTAAATATTGAGTGAAGATGTCTTTTAATTTCTAATGTTTCATAAACTGTAGCTAAAATCTTATTCGCGAAATGGGAAAATGATGAAAGTACCAAAAGACTGGTTGACCCATCCACAGAAACAAGGCTGGAAACAATGGGGTCACTTGGATTGACTCAGCACAAATTTCTCATACTTCAAAGTCAATTTTTTTTCTTGTATACTACTGCTTTTCTTTAAAATTCTTTTGCTTCTCCCTCTGTGGATTCCTGGCAACCTAGTCTCTGGGAGACCATCTCCTCTATTCTCTCATTGCATGCAAAATTGTTTTTGTGGCTAAGTTAAACATTTTAAAGCTGTGTTATTTTAGCCTATCCTATGTTTCATTGATGCTTCGAGATAATACAATTGAAAGGGGTCCATTGAAAACAAGGAATTAAAGGGGGAATTGGAAAATATTTGAATTCACCAACTCTACCTCATTCTTTGAATGACTGCCTCTTACATGCTTTCTCTTCTCAGGATAAAAGAACCTCTGGCAGATAATCATTGTTTTCTATTAGGGCTCCATTAGCATGGATAAGCAGGAGGTGAATTGATTTGGTGTTAGGGAGAACAAGGGAAATGCCACTTAGTAAATCCCAGATGGTGCCCCAGCAGGGTTCCCAAATTTTCCTTAGAAACCTTTTTGAAGCAAACTCAGGCCAGTTCAATTTACCTGATCTTCTCCCAGAGGATATCTGTGAAACATGATGAAATGTTCTATTGTGGAGTTCTTTGAGTAAAGTTGTTTTTGAGAGGATAAAATGATATTGTTTTCCATGCAAATGTTTACTCCTCCTGGGCATGGTGGTAATCTATAAATTTATGAGGTGTGACCATAAAGTAATACAAATCAAAACGTGATATGCAAATATGGTCTTGTTACTTTATTGTCACACCTGGTTAAAAAAAAACAACAGCCTTATTAAACTTATTTAGCTCTTCATTCACACTGATTAACAAGTGCTGCAGCAATTCAATTTATGCATGAATTTTTTTCCAGGAGAGAAATATAGAAATGCTTTGTCCTGCTTTGCCCAAAACATCCTAGTTCAAAAGAAAAACTAAGCAAAAAATCAAGCATATTCTTACATAAGTGAGACTCCCAAGACAGCATTTCTTTCAAAGAAAAGAAGAAAACTGATAACATACATTGATGTGATGTAAAACCCCAACTCCAATTCCTTAGACTAATTGAGGATCAAATGAGATAAGGCCCATGGGCCCACTTCTCAAACCTTAAAGCCAATATAAATGTCAGCTATAATTGAGGTTTAGAGCATTCTAAATTAGTGACAAGACTGAGGAATAGACTATTCTTATAACCATAAAGCAATATATATGTTAGCAAAAAGTTTAAAATGCTTCATATATATATATATATATATATGTCCTGAATCCCCTTAGTGAACAAATATGATATCTTAATTATTAATTGCATTAAGGAATTGGGTTCTTATAATTTGTATACCTTCCCATGGATAAAAATGGCAGACTCTGTCTTAACAGACAACGGCATGTGTTCCTATGGAATGCAAAACATAAAATACCCCTTCCCACTTATACATGATTAAATTTTAATGTTAGTGATAGTTTTAAGATAATCATAAGTATGATTCTAAGATTAGTATAAGTCATTCTAATCCAAATTGCAATTAGTATAAGTGATGATTTTATAAGGCTTTTTGTCTATATTTGAGTTGTTTTAAAACTGCTTTAACATTGGCCTTGGAGTCACCCTTTTGGTTTTTAGTCCATGCATGTACCTTCCTTGTGATGAGGATGTGCATCATCATGCTAACTTTTGAGTTTCAAAATTAGAAAGGGAACTAATCATCACCACCCATCCTTACCCAGAGGGATTGGGTCCAAGTAACATCCTTCTCCCCCTGACCACCATCAAGTGACTCTTAGGTAATGGTCAAAAGACCTTTCTCACCAAACAAGGGGGACTTCCTACATGGCCCAACCTACAGACAAAAATGGGTTGTTTCCTAGATGAACTGACCAATGAGTGTTGTTACTGGGTCACAATGTCCTTTGATTTATGTTCTTTCCCTCCTCCCCCACCCCCCAAGCTTCTCTCTACCCTCTCCATAGCCGATGCAAAATTCCACTGGGTGTTCCATGTTATATTGATCAAGATCTAAGTCAATATTGTTGATATTTGCACTGGGGTGGTCATTTAGAGTCTACATCCCCAATCATATCCCCATCAACCCATGTGTTCAAGCAGTTGTTTTTCTTCTGTGTTTCTACTCCAACAGTTCTTCCTCTGAATGTGAATAGTGTTCTTTCTCATGAGTCCCTCAGAATTGTCCTGGATCATTGCATTGCTGCTAGTAGAGAAGTCCATTACATTTGATTTTACCACAGTGCATCAGTCTCTGTGTACAATGTTCTTCTGGCTCTGCTCCTTTCACTCTGCATCACTTCCTGGAGGTCTTTCCAGTTCACATGGAATTCCTTCAGTTCGTTATTCCTTTCAGCACAACAGTATTCCGTCACGAACAGATACCACAAGCCATTCCCAATCAAATGACATCCCCTCATTTTCCAATTTTTTGCCACTACAAAGAGCGCAGCTACAAATATTTTTGTACAAGTCTTTTCCCCTATGATCTCTTTGGGTATAAACCAAGCAGTGGTATGGGTGGAACAAAGAGCAGGCTATCTTTTAGCATTCTTTGGTCATAGTTCCAAATTGCCATCCAGAATGGTTGGATCAATTCACAACTCCACCAGCAATGCATTATTGCCCCAATAAAAATGCTTATTCTTAAGAAAATTTTTACCACAGGTATTAGATATGGTACTATCAAATGGGGATTAAAATACCTTTCCCACTCCAAGGTGAGGCTCCAAACTTGTTGATTTCTTGATATTCCATTTAACTATAGAGAGTATGGTATACTGGAAAGATCTAGTGGCTCTGAAATTGGGTATTTCAAATCTTTATCTAGGTGAAAAGGAGTATGCTGATCCCTTTGGTCCACTTAGTCATTTGATTTATAGTCAGAGACCTTAGTTTTTAACCCAGTTTTAGAAGAGAGAATACTGATACACAGAAACTTAAACTTTATGTGTACATGGTCATGTAAGTAGTAATATTCAGAAACCCAGACAGATCTCCCTGCTCATATCTAATCTCAGAATCCTTCCATTCCATTTATCTCAAGGGATGTGTCTTCCAACCTTCTGAATTCATCCTTCCTTGCTCCTGTCAGCTCTTAATACTTCTTTCCCTGTTCAATTTTCCCTGTAATTTTCTTGTGAACTGTAGTGTGGTAAAGTAGATGGAGGGGTTCTGGAGCCAAGATGGTGGAGTAGAAGCAGGGAAGCTTGAAACTACCATGAGAATCTCCCTCTAAACAATCTTAATACAATGTCACAAAATGAAAGCAGGAGTGAAAGAACCAACAAGGAGACAGAGTGAAGCAACTTTCAAGAAGAGAAAAACCTAAAAGATAGACAGAGAATATCTAGGGTACTGGGGTAAGAGGGGAGCACAGACAGCAGGAGGCTACAGCAAGGACAGAGGAGCAAGCAAGAATGAGCACCACCCTCCTCATCCTTTCTATTCCCCCTCCCCAACTGCAGTGTGAGGCTCTGAACCTGAGCCCAGGGCAATATCCAGACCCTGAGACCCTACCTAGGCAGATAGAGGTCCAAGCCAAAGCTCACTCATTGAGGTTCCAAGCAAATCTGCAATGGGATCCAGCATTCCAGCCCAGGGAAGTCTATGCTGAAGAAGCCAGATCTGTGGGGGCCCAGAGCAAGGCCAGGAGTCCCAGCCAGGGAACTGTGGTGAGGATATAGATCTCAATTTGGGGTACTTGATGGACCCAAAGCTGGGTTCCCTGAATCTCTTGCCAAAGGCTCAAAAGCAGGGTATTTTGCTATGTGCATGACCTGATCAAGCCCTTAGTGAAACCAAAATCTTCACTCAAGCCTGAGGTGAGAATTTCAGCCTTCAGCAATCTCCAGGGTTCATTGAATCAGCAGTGGGAGGTGGCTGCCAGAGATTCCAGTTCTAAGCCATCCTGGTAGAACTGGAACTGGCAGAAACCCTGAAAAAAAGCTAAGGGTAGCATCAAGGAAGGACGGAAGCTTAAGAGGAAACACTAACCTCCCAGAGAACAGAGCCTATGTATAAATAGGTAGGAAAAGTGAGCAGACAACAGGGTAGATGGAGGACTGGTCTTAGTGCCAGAAAGACTGAGGTTCAGGTCCTGCTTCTGACACAAACCAGATGTGTCACCATGAGCAAGTCACTTAGTAACCTTTCTCTGTCACAGGAAACTAAGATAAATGACTTCCCTCCACTCTCCATTATCTCTTCAACTTGGCTTCAATTCCTTAAAACAAGTTGCCTGTCCCATACTAAACTCATCACTTGAAATTTCTATACCAAGATGCTAACTCATGCCATGACTGACTCGACACTTCCTGACCCTCCTCTTCCTGGGGTGGTGGTAGAGGATGGAATACTAAACTCCTCCCAATCCCTTTCTTTATAGAGAACAGAAATTTGACTTTTTGGTTCACTCTGCTCTGCAGCTGCTACTCTGCCTGATCTCAACTCCACAGATACTCTTTTTGGTTTCCTTTACCTTTCCCCCACTTCCCTGTTTCCTTTTGTGAATTGTCTCTACCCCATTAGATTGTAAACTTCATGAGGACATAGACTATCATTTAAGTTATTTTATTTTTGTATCTCCTGTACTTAACGCAGTTAAGTGGCACATAATAGGCACTTAATAATTTTTTATTGAACTGGAATGAATAATCTTTATCAAAATAAGACACTTCTATATAAGTAGTTTCCTTACACAAAATAAGAATAACAATAAGAATAAGAATAAATTATCCTAAGTAAAGGGAAAATTCTACTTCAGGAGTTCCAACAAAATCTAAGACTCAGAACAAAAATGAAGTCAGAATAAACCTCCACAAATGTATTTATATATCCTCAAAATTAAATGATAGAATGTAAATTTCTTAAGATCAGCTGTTGTTCTTTTTGTTCTGTGTCTCCTCAGCTTCTATCATATTTCCTTACCTAAAGTAGAAACTTTGTGAATATTGAATAGTTTCAATTGATATCCCAACCTTGCCACATTCAGAAACCTGTCCCTAAAAAGTTGGCTCAGGAAACATTTTATTTGGCACTAGAACTCTATAAGAAGGTGTGAGGGACTGGAAGAAGTCATAGTACTATAGTCTGCTTTTGTGAATTATAAAAGCTCTTTTTACCCTCAACAGATCTTAAAATTGTTTAACCATAGTGTTGATAGAACAATTGATCACTGACAGGTCCAACTGCTGCCCAGACTCCTTATTTTCTCAAATGGGCTTGAAAATCATGGGACTGCCCTTTGAACTACAACCTTGATAAAATTCAGTGAAAACTTGGCTGCATTTTAAAGGGAAGACTTTGGACCAAAACACAGTGAAGGGGAAAAAGAAAGCCCAAGACTCTGAGAGATGAGCAAAATACCCTATTGATATTCAGCTAGAGCTTGTGAAAAAAAAAGTACAGAAGATGTTTTGAAATTGCATTTCTAAATGTTATGGGCTTCTGGTCCTTCAACCATGTAATGAACATATATTTTTCCTCCATTTGTTTATTATTGGTAGAAATTGAGTGATGGACTTTTCCATTGATGCCCCAGCCTGTGTTTATTTTTTCATTGCCATAGTCAGCACTGTTATCTGACAAGGCAAAACAAGCTGCATTTGGATTGATATACAGAGGTTATCATTCCTTTGGAGAATTTTCATCTGTCACCATCATCTCCACTATGACACAGAACAGGCCCTGACAGAATGATTAGCTTTATCTAAAATTTGGGGTATTTTTCTTTGAATGCCAGCTAGAGTGCACAATTTGTGAGGTAAAATAACAAGGAAAAATGTGATTATTCCAATTGCAAGGCTTGCTGGCGGTTTTTTGAAGCACAAAGAAGTACTCAGGAGTGGTGGCTTGAAAGTATGTCTGGGAGATAGTTTAGAGAATGACAGCTTTTCAGAACTCAACTCTTTACTTAAGAAAATGAACTCTTTCTTACTGATGGTAAAATCGTAACAAGAAAAGGTAGCTATAGGAAGACCAAACCAAGCCAAAATGTAATAAAATGAAAGCCATAAACAAATCCAACAAATCCAACACCATCTTTCCGTTTATAACTTGGAATATCTATTGCTGACCACTTGGCCCTTTGTGATTTCTATATCCTAAATGACAAAATCAAAGGATTTCAGAAGGGACACTGGTAGCCATCTAATCCATTGAATATCCATCAAAACTCCTCTCATCATCGTAAAAGACAAGGGAGTTGGCTAGCCTTTACTTTAGGACCTCTAGTGAAAGAAAAATGACCACTTCAGTAGAAATGGACCATTCCCTTATTGGATAGTGCTAAAGCTTTTATTTTTCCTTTATATGAAACAAATACTTCTACTCTCTGGGCTCAAACAAAACAAATTTAATCTGTGTTCCACATGAGTCCTTTTCACATACATGAAGGTTGGCTATGCTATCCCATCTGAATATTGCTTTAATTTGTAAATAAATTTGCATGTTATGTGGCACAGAGGGACCAAATAAATGTTTATTGATATTTCATGCAGTGAGGATGGAAGCATTGATTAGGGGATCCCTCA
The DNA here is from genome assembly GCF_016433145.1 of Gracilinanus agilis. NCBI lineage: Eukaryota > Metazoa > Chordata > Mammalia > Didelphimorphia > Didelphidae > Gracilinanus > Gracilinanus agilis. The sequence goes on from NC_058134.1 coordinate 125,965,122, forward strand.
TCAATTCTGTTTTAACTGTCTAGTCTATTTGACAGATCTGATAAATGTTAGATAACACAGTGGAGAGAGAGTGCTGGACCTGGAGCCAAGAAAGACCTGAATCCACATAGGACCACAGTCACTTGCTAGCTGTGGGACTTTTGGCTGATTTGCCAAACCCCCCCTTTTTTTCTTTTTGCTAAATCCCTCTGAGTCAGTGTCCTCATCTGTAAAAACAACAACGACAAAAAAAAGAAATGAAAAAAGACATAATAATAGCACCTACTTCACAGCGTTGTTATGAGCATACATGAGATAATATTTGAACACCCTTAAATGCTATATAAATGCTAGCTATTATTGTTACTATGTAAGAGTCAAGTAACAGAAATCGAGTTCAGTCTTAGAAGAAATATGAAGAAGTATATATATGCTTTGTTACTTCTGAAGGACAAGTAAGTTCTTCATTTTTTTTTCTTTTAAATTATAGGGTAACTAGTTTTGTTTTTTTTTAACAAAGGAAATAGATTTGGTGAGTAAAGTTGTGTATAATTTCTGCTCCTGGGAAGATTGAGATGGACATCTTGGGAGTTTTGAGCTTCAGTAGGGCTAAAGATGATTAGAGGTCTGTACTGTTTAGCACCAATAAGCCGAACCCCTTGGTGAATGGGGAGGTGACCACCTTTCCTTAACAGGATGGTGAACTAGGTCAGGTAAAAGCTTTCAAGCAGATCAGCGTTGGGATCAGACCTATAACTGGCCACTGTCTTTCCAACCTGGGCGAAATGAGGATATCTACTCTCAAAAAAAAACCCAAACATACTAAAGAGTCAGTAAAAAAAAGCCACTTCTTAGAAATACTTTTATTATTAAAGTTCAAAAGAGGTGAGGCAGGGATTTATTTCTCCTTTTCTCCTCTACCTCTGGCAGTATCCAGTGGAATAGAGGTCAGTTGTCATTTAAGATACTGTGTTCAAGGAATTAATGGTCATCCCTGGTAGTTGAAGGTTCAGCTGTGAAGAGGAAATGGCCCAGGGAGCTTGGCCAAGCAATTTCCGAAGCAGATACCATTTCCAATGCAGAGCAGAGTAGGAATATGCCAAGAAGGTAAAAAATAAAATAAAATAAAATAAAATAAAACATTGGGGATGCTGTAACATTAGAGGCAAGATGTGTCTTCAGTAATTTCTTTCCTAAGTACTCTCTACTTATAGGCCTCCATATGATTATCAAGTCTGCCCAATAAAATCATGTGGATTTGTGGTAGAGCACACCCAAAGTTTATGGGGAAAATAGTTTGTCCATGCTGTGTCATTTCAGTAAATGCTTTTGCTTTGAGCTAATTGCATAATTTGGCTATTAAAGGTAAACGTAGTGAGGGCTCATTACCTATGATTTTAGAAGAAGATATGCGCACAATATCTTGAATCTTGAGTAGCCACCACCCTAGAGACCCAACCAGCTGGCTTAAGTTAGAGGATAAAGAGAATGGAGGAGAGAATTCTGAAATGAAAATACTTCACCAGAACCATATAATTATTCATTATATAAATCACATGTTTGATTTACATGCAGAACTGACGATTGCATTCTTAGTTTTAAAAAAATCAAGTACTTAAAAAAAAGAGAGACAGAATCTGTAAATGAGATATAAATATATATTTTGGGGAAGTTAGTTTGCCAGGTAGAGGAGAAAAGGAATGAGATATTAAAAACTATTTAATGATGTCTGCATTTTTTTACAATACTGACTCAGACCTTTTGGCTAAAGTATTTTTGTTGTTCTCATTTACATTACTGAGTAAATGTTTACACGATGAGCATAGACATTATATGATGGAACCACTCTGAACCTTTGGTGGGAGGTGTGACAAATGCTAGAAAGAGCCTCTTTATTCTGAAATTCAACTCCACTACTTTTGAACAAGTACCTATTATTTACAGGGCCTTATAAGAGGCAAAAAACTTTTATATGTATTCATCCATATATCCATCTAACTGTTTGTTGAAGAATCGACTTGGTATGGATTTGTGACTTCCTTCAACTATGTAAGAACTCCTGATGAGGAAAATTCCTTCACTGACTCATATTAGTAATTCACCTGTAACTTAATTTTTAAAAATGAATGTTTCTGGTAACACTGAAAGTTTGCAAATTGTATTCAATAATAAAAAAAGTATATGCCATAGTCAAGATTTTCCTTTCCTCCTTCTAAGATCAGAGATGAAAGATGCAGTTGGATTGCAAAGAAAAAAAAGAAAGCAATCCCTCCCCTAAGAGAGTCTTCATTCTGCCAGATAGACAGATGAGCTATGTGGGAGTTGAGTTGGAAGGAAAAGGGAATTTCAGTAATTTTGTTGTTTTCTCCAAGTATCATCAACTTTTTCTTCCTTAATTAAACCTACCTTCCCTTTCCTTTGTAGATCCCATATTCTGAGGGTAGAAAGAAAAGAAAGAGGCATAGAAATTAAAAAAGAAAAAAATGAGAATCAAGTAAGAGATAAAGCAGGAAATTATAAAAAGGATATTTGATTAAAGCTTTGAAGAGGTATGGTGAAATTAAAACCTGTCTTCAAAAAATTAAGATATAACTCCATCTTGGATTTCTACTTCCCAACCTTTTTGATATTTAACAATAATGAGAAAAGGTGACTGAGAGAAGCCATTTGTCAATTGCTGTGCTATTTTCAAAATGGTTCTTGCATGATTACATGGGAAAGAACAAAATTTCTCCTTTATTTGGAGAAAGATGTATCAAAAATGATATTGATATTTAAATTGTTTCCTTAAAACAAATTTATTTACTTAATTCATCTAAAAAAATTAGGATTGTGATCCTATAAACAAAGAAATATAAGGGATTTTTAGAATTAGCTGAATCATACCTGAAAATTTCTGTCTGAAAAATGCTTTTTAATGACAGGAATTGGAATTTTCGGTTCCAGGTTAAGATGGCGGCAGAGTAAAAAGCAATGCTTAACCTCTCCTAACTGAAACATACAGATCTCCTCAAGGGGACATAAAAACAAATCCAGACGAATGGAGGGACCCTACAACAGGGCTCAGCGTGGAAGGTACATGGAATTGGGGCATTTCCGTGTTATAAAGAGGTGAAACAGCTCTCACTAAATTGCGGGCTGAGCAACCCCCACAACCCCCACACACACCACCTACAACGCCAAAGCCAGCTCAAAAGAAATAGAGCAAGTTTGGGGCACCCATTGAGTCATTGGCAACTCCAGGACCTGTTCCTGAGAGCAGCAAGACATAGGACCCCAAAAGGCTAAAGAACTCACAAGGACTTTGAGCATGGACACAGAGCACAGGTGCAGGTGGAGGAGGACACAGGCGCAAGCGAAGGCTCTGAAACCCTGAGTGGGGAACCAGTACAGAAGGGTATACAATTGTGGAAGCAGTGCCTTAGACCTGTAAAGGAACCTCAAGCAGAGGATCAAGCAAGGGGGTGCACCAGGGGGCTTGACCTTGAGAACAACCAGACCTGAGACCTCAGGAGCCTAAAGAGCACAGACAGACCCTGAGCAGGAGGATAAAGCTGAGAACGGGCTGGGCTAACAATGGCAACCCAGAATCAGGAAGGCCAAAAGAGAAAGATTAACAAGAAGAAGAAGAAATCTTTAACACTCCACAACTTTTACACAGAGAAAATCCAGACAACCGAGCAAACAGAAAAGGAGAAAAAACAAGCAATCACATCCAGACCCTCCCAAAATAATGAAAACTGGTCGCAAGCTCTTGAAGAGTTCAAATCTGAAATGACAAGAAAGTTGGAAAAGATTTGTCTAGAAAAATGGGAAATAGGTCAAAAGGAAATCAGGCAAGAAACTAACAGTTTAAAAGGCAGAATTTTGCAATTGGAAAGTAAGGCTCAGAAATCAAATGAACTGATAAGCAAATTGAACACCACAAATGACCAGATTGAAAAGGAAAACCAGGCCCTAAAGGCTAGAATTGAGCAATTAGAAGCTAATGATCTCTCAAGACAGCAAGAACAAATAAAATAAAGTTAAAAGACTGAAAAAATAGAAGGAAACATGAAACATCTCAATGAGAAAGTGACAGACCAAGAAAACCAGTCTAGAAGAGACAATTTGAAAATCATTGGACTCCCTGAAAAAGCAGAAATTAATAGAAATTTGGACTCCATACTAAAAGAAATTATTCAACAAAATTGCCCTGAAGTTCTCCAAAAAGAGGGCAATGTAGACATTGAAAGGATCCATAGATCACCCTCTACACCAGACCCAGAAAAGAAAACGCCCAGGAATATAATAGCCAAATTCAAGAGCTTCCAAGTAAAAGAAAAATCTTACAAGAAGCCAGAAAAAGACAATTCAAATATCAAGGAGCCCCAATCAGGATCACAAAGGATCTGGAAGCCTCCACGCTAAAAGACCGCAAGGCTTGGAATATGATATTCAGAAAGGCAAGAGAGCTGGGCCTTCAACCATAGATCAACTACCCATCAAAAGTGACTATATACTTCCAGGGGAAAGCATGGGCATTCAACAAAATTGAAGATTTCCAAGTATTTGCACAGAAAAGACCAGGACTAAATAGAAAGTTTGATATCCAACCACAAAAATCAAGAGAAACATGAAAAGGTAAATAAGAAACAGAGGGGAAAGAAAGAAAACATAATTTTTAAATTTTCCTTTTTAAGGGCCTCAGTAAGATCTAATTATCTGTATTCTTATGTGGAAAAATGCTATGTATAATTAATTCTTTAAGTGAACACTATTCACTATTATAGTATTCACTATTATAGTAATCAGAAGAATAATTCATAGGGAGAGGGTGGAATACTAAATGGTCTAAGATGATATGGGGGGTGAGAAAGAGGGGTGGAATAGTAGGGGACACTAAGAGAAATTTGAGTGAATAAGAAAAATAGGATATTTTATTATACACAAAGAGGGCATGGGAAGGGGAGGGGACAAATACTATTATAAGAAGGAGATGAAGAGAGCATTAAAAGGTACTATTTAAACCTTACTCTCAGTGTAATCAACCTGGAGAGGGAAGAGCAGGTATATTATCCATTGGGATATAAAACTCTATCTAACCCTACTAAGGGAGGGGAGAAGAAGGGGGAGGGAATTTATTAGGCTTTTAAAAATAAAAAGGGAATAATAAGTGATGGGGTAGAAAGGGAAGTTAATCAAGGGAGGGAATAAGGGATACCTGCTTAAAGCAAAACACTGGTTTAAAAGGAAATAGTTTAAAAAGAAGGGGTAGGAATAGGGGGGAATGTGAAAATGTCTGCGAATGCACAACTGATAATTATAACTCTGAATGTGAATGAGATGAACTCGCTCATAAGATGGAAGCAAATAGCAGAGTGGATTAGAAACCAAAACCCTATCATATGTTGTCTACAAGAAACACATATGAGGTGGGTGAACATACAAAAGTTTAAGGTTAAGGGCTTGGGCAAAATCTTTTGGGCACCAAATGAGAAAAAGAAGGCAGGAGTGGCAATTGTGATTTCTGACAAAGCCAAAGTAAAAATAGATACGATTAAAAAAGACAGGGAAGGTCATTACATCCTGATTAAAGGCAGTATAAACAATGAGGAAATAACACTGCTCAATATGTATGCACCAAGTGGCATAGCATCCAAATTCATAAAGGAGAAACTGGCAGAGCTCAAGAAAGAAATAGATAGTAAAACCATAATAGTGGGAGATCTAAAATATTCCTCTTTCAGATCTAGATAAATCAAACCAAAAAAATAAATAAGAAAGAGGTAAGAGAGGTGAATGAAGCCCTAGAAAAAATTAGATTTAATTGATATGTGGAGAAAAATAAATAGGGACAAAAAGGAATACACCTTCTTTTAAGCTGCACAAGGTACATTCACAAAGATTGACCATGTAATAGGGCATAGAAACATTGCAAACAAATGCAAAAAAGCAGAAATAATAAATGTAACCTTCTAAGATCATAATGCAATAAAAATAATAATTAGTAAGGGCACCTGGACAGGCAAATCAAAAATTAATTGGAAATTAAATAATATGATTCTCCAAAACCAGCTAGTCAAAGAAGAAATCATAGAAAAAATCAATAATTTCATTGAAGAGAATGACAATGATGAAACATCTTACCAAACTCTGTGGGATGCAGCCAAGGCAGTACTCAGGGGGAAATTTATATCCTTGAGTGCATATATTAACAAATTAAAGAGGGTAGAGATTAATGAATTGGGCATGCAACTCAAAAGAATTAGAAAGCGAGCAAATTAAAAATCCCCAGATGAAAACTAAATTAGAAATACTAAAAATCAAGGGAGAAATTAATAAAATCGAAAGTAAAAGACCTATTGAATTAATGAATAAGCCTAGAAACTGTTATTTTGAAAAAACAGATAAAATAGACAAAGTAGTGGTCAATCTAATAAGAAAAAGGAAAGAAGAAAACAAAATTGACAGTATTAAAGATGAAAAGGGAGACCTCACCTCTAATGAAGGGGAAATTAAGGCAATCATTAAAAACTATTTTGTCTAATTATATGGCAATAAATATAACAATTTAGTAGATGTGGATGAATACTTACAAAAATATGAATTGCCTAGATTAACAGCAGAAGAAATAGAATACCTAAATAATCCCATATCAGAAAAAGAAATTGAACAAACCATCAAAGAACTCCCTAAGAAAAAATCGCCAGGGCCTGATGGATACACAAGTGAATTCTATCAGACATTCAAAGAGCAACTAATCCCAATACTATACAAATTATTTGATATGATAAGCAAAGGAGTCCTACCAAATTCCTTTTATGACACAAATATGGTACTGATCCCAAAGCCAGGGAGATCAAAAACAGAGAAAGAAAACTACAGACCAATCTCCCTAATGAACATAGATGCAAAAATCTTAAATAGAATACTAGCAAAGAGACTCCAGCAAGTAATTAAGATCATCCACCATGATCAGGTGGGATTTACACCAGGAATGCAAGGTTGGTTCAACATTAGGAAAACCATCCACATAATTGACCATATCAACAATCTAACAAACAAAAATCACATGATTATCTCAATAGATGCTGAAAAAGCCTTTGACAAAATACAGCATCCATTCCTATTGAAAACACTGAAAACTTTAGGAATAGAAGGACCTTTCCTAAAATTAATAAACAGTATATACCTAAAACCATTAACAAACATCATATGCAATGGGGATAAATTAGAAGCCTTCCCAATAAGATCAGGAGTAAAACAAGGATGCCCATTATCACCTCTATTATTTAACATTGTACTAGAAACACTAGCAGTTGCAATTAGAGAAGAAAAAGAAATTGAAGGTATCAAAATAGGCAAGGAGGCGACTAAGCTATCACTCTTTGCAGATGATATGATGATCTACTTAAAAAATCCTAGAGAATCAACTAAGAAGCTTATAGAAATAATCAACAACTTTAGCAAAGTTGCAGGATACAAAATAAATGCACATAAATCATCAGCATTTCTATACATTTCCAACACATTAGAGCAGCAAGAGGTAGAAAGAGAAACACCATTTAAAATCACCCTAGACAATATGAAATACTTGGGATCTATCTACCAAACAAATACAGCAATAATATGAAAACAATTACAAAACACTTTCCAAACTAATAAAACTGGATCTAAACAATTGGAAAACCATTGATTGCTCATAGGTAGGACGAGCTAACATAATAAAAATGACCATTGTACCCAAATTAATTTACCTATTTAGAGCCATACCTATCAAACTACCAAAAAAACTTCTTTACTGAATTAGAAAAAA
>NC_058134.1:125976132-126023714 GCF_016433145.1 Gracilinanus agilis
GATGCAGAGTGAAAGGAGCAGAGCCAGAAGAACACTGTACACAGAGACTGATATACTATGGTAAAATTGAATGTAATGGACTTCTGTACCAGCAACAATGCAATGACACAGGACAGCTCTGAGGGATTTATGGTAAAGAATGCTACTCACATTCAGAGGAAGGACTGCAGGAGAGGAAGCATATAAGAAAAACAACTGCTTGAACGCATGGATTGGGGTGGACATGATTGGGGATGTAGACTCGAAACTACCACACCAATGCAACTATCAAGAATTTGGAAATAGGTCTTGATAAATAGGTCTTGATCAATGACACATGATAAAACCAGTGGAAATGTGCGTCGGCATGGGTGGGGGGGAGTGCAGGGGTGAAGGGGAAAGTAGGAGCATGAATCATGTAACCATGTTAAAAACCAATATTAATAAATGTTTAAAAATTGGAATTTTCTTTTCCTAGTTAAGGCTCTTAAATTTCTCAAAACAGCATGTCATTGAACTTCTCATTGCCTGAAATGAATTAGATGTCATTAACAATCAGCTTATGATAACTTTTAATATTCTTTTCTCTCTGGGATCCATCATGCTTTTTTTTCACATTTTCCAAACAAGGTTTCAGATTTACTTACTCCAACTAATTTATGATGACAGATAACACTGAAGCACTGAAGGCTGAGAAGGACACATTATCCATTTCTCTTCATAAAATCATGGGAAGCAAAAAAAAAATTATAGTAGATCCAAAGCTAAGAAGGACTGAAGAAAATAATTTTTGTGCTATTTATCTATGATAGGTAAATACCCTAGTCAGTTCTCTCTTTTCCAAATACAGCCATCATCTTAGGATATTGTCCATCTGCTATCCAATCAAAGGCCAAGAAGGCAATAAAGCCTGATGTGTTTGTCTGATTCCATACTGGATCATCTTTGAATAGTGATGCTGTTCATTAGAATAAAGAACAACAGATAAATATAAGCCTTCATTTTTATGAGAGAGAGGCAAACCTGTGTTCTCAAAGGCAATGGTGGAATGGAAGTTCTGCCAAATATTACTGACCTGGAAAGTATGGGCCCCTTAAACCTTTTAATTCTGTTTTTCTGAGGCCATCCTATCCAAATGCAGAAAACTGACTAGCCAGTGCTACTTCTACTAATTATTTTTTATTTTCATTTCCATATTCCCCACCAAGGGTCACAAAGCATTTTCCTCACATCAACCTTTTAAGGTTGATGATTCTGGTATTATTCCCACTTAATAGATTAAGTACAATGGAATCATGGCTAGAATGCTGGGCTAGAAGTGTAGAAGACCTGAGTTCAAATCAGGCCTCTGATACTTCTTGTTTGACATAAGCAAGTCACCTGAGTGCTATGAAACTTGGGCAACTCTATGAGGCTTAGTTACTAAGTCAGAGAGAGTTTATTATCTGCATCGGTAAAGGAATTCCTCAAGTTGACAGATACCTATCCTCTCTGAGTGTTCCTGAGCCATTTATGAAGCTAAATCTAAAAACTTTTAAAGAAGTTTATAGTGATCATAAAATTAATGAGGCTAGAAGTTACGAGGATGAATTTTTCTGAATTAGAAGCTCATGGAACTATATGTGAAGGCATGATGATAGAGTCTATGGGGACTAAGATTCATATTAGTGGTAGACTTATCTATTCCTAGTGATTAGTAGGATCAAAAGAGTTTAAAAACATATGTGCAACTATATATATAGTTGCATATATACACACACACACACACACACACACACACACACATATATATATATATATATATTAGGTTTACAGCTAAAAGGGTTTTCAGAGTCATCAAGACTAACTGCTTCACATTATAGAGGAAGAAATTGAGGACAAGGCAAGTTGTGTGACTTGTTTAAGGTCATAGGGATCTTAGGATCACAATAGCATAAATTAAAGATGGAAGGAGTCTTAAAGATCGTCTAATCAAACAGCCTCATGGCTAAGGAAAGCTAGATCAAAGAAGTTGTCCAAGATAACAGAGGTACTCTGTACCTCAGTCTTTCTAAGGTGTTGAGTACATAATGGGTTCTCAAAACATATTTGCTGAGGAGGATGTTGAAAGAACATTTTTAATAGAAATTTAGTAATATTTCCATTTTTAAAACATTTATTGTCATGTTCAATATGAAAACAACAATTACAACTGTCTTTTTACTTTTACTGTCATTTGACTCCCCCTTCCCAATTTTAGTCAGGCTTTATTCCAATTTGTCTTATAACAATCAAATGTGAGTCAACTAGCATTTATTAAATGTCTGCTCTCGGCTTAGGCACTGTGCAAAGTGTTGAGGATACAAGGCAAAGGAAAACAAGTTCTACATCTGAAGTAACTCAAAGTCTAATGGGGGAGATTTGTATAAACAGTTCTGTACATACCAGATAAAGAAAGGATAAATTGGAGATAATATTAGAGGGAAGGCATTATGGGTAATAGTAAGGCAAAACTTCTTGCCTAGTGTAAGACTAGCTGAAACTTGAAAGAAGCCAACGGAAAGGAGGAGATTTCATTGCAGGAATGGGGGACAGCTTCTGAAAGTCCTTGAGTCCCAAGACCTTTTATTGGTCATGAGGAACATCAAAGACACCAAGGTTACAGGATGACAGACAGAGTACAGGGGGTGGAATGATCCTGCAAATGGAGGAAAGACCCAGATTATGACAGCACTTTGCATGTCAAAAGATATTTTACATTCAATTCTGGGCATAATGAGGAGTGAATGGATTTTAGTGAATAGTATGTATGTAGAGAGTGCTGTGTTATGGTCAGTCAGAGCAACGTTTTTGAAAGATCAATTTGACAGTTAAGTTAAGGAAGAATTGGAGAGGAAAGACTTGAGGAAGGTAGACCAAACCAATATCAATCATTGCAACTGTCCATATATGAGATGTTGAAGTCCTGTATCAGCATTATTGCAGTGTCAGGGAAGAGAAGGGGTCAACATTTATAAGAAATGTTAGGAAGGTGGAAATGACATAATTTGACCATGAGAAAGGGGGTGGGAGAGTTTGAAGGGGAAGGGGGAGGGGGAAAATGGGAGAGAGAGCAAGCAATAGAAGCAAGAAGCCTGAATAAAATGATGGTTTGAGGCTGACTTCAGAAACACATAGAATTTGCAGGAAGAAAGATTCAGAACATTGAGGATAAATTTCAGCCATTCTCACTCCGAATTAGACTCATCAGGGCATAAAACATAGTAAAATGCTTAAGTATGTGCACATGGTCATCTCCATCCCACTTCTTCAGTATTAACATAAGCTTAACATGGGTCCACCTAATTCTACAAGATTTTTTCTTGAGTGCTATTTTTAGTGTATAGCAAACTCATAAACATCATTATTAAAATGATTCTCGGGGGCAGCTGGGTAGCTCAGTGGAGTGAGAGTCAGGCCTAGAGACAGGAGGTCCTAGGTTCAAACCCGGCCTCAGCCACTTCCCAGCTGTGTGACCCTGGGCAAGTCACTTGACCCCCATTGCCCACCCTTACCAATCTTCCACCTATGAGACAATACACCGAAGTACAAGGGTTTATTAAAAAAAATCCTAAAAAAAAATTAAAAAAAAATGATTCTCATAGTAAAATATGTCAAAAGACTTCATGTCAATCATTTCTACATTGATCCCATAGTAAAATGGTATCAAAAGACTTCATATGGATGATTTTTCAATGCCTTGTTCAATATTTTTCATGTCTAGTCATTTGTGCTGTTGAGTCTTTATTCATTGTGAACATATAAAATCTTACCATTGATAGCAATCACTGTCTACTTATTCTGTCTTTTCTTATGTTTTACTTGAGAATGATTGGAATGAGTAAGAGATTCAGTTTCAGGATCTCAGTATTTCTTGTCTAGATGGCAGATATTTAACTTCCCCCAAAGAGTTTAGATAAGTAACCAACATACATCTTGGTCAAGATTTTAGTTAGTGGGTTTTACTATTCACATCACAAATCAACTTTTATAACTTGAAATTTACTTTTCTTTATTTTGAACAATTGATATCTATTTGACTTGGTTTAATGAATTGAGATGCAATCAGAGAGTTGTATAGGATATAAAGAGATAGGTGGGTTTACATCTATATCACTGAGGGAAAGGCAGTGATAAAAATCTAATAAAGGGTCTATTTGACCTACAGTCCTATTTTTAAACCCATTATCTTCTTAGTATCACTTCCAAGACAGAAGAACAACAAGAAATAGGCAATTGAGTTAAGTACTTTGCCCAGGCTCACACAAGTTGGAAGTGTTTGAGGCCAGATTTGAACCCTGGTCCTTTTGATTCTAGACCTAGCACTTTGTCCACTGTGCTACCTAGCTAATTTGGCCCACAATACTTTTTTAAAGTACTTAATTTAATAAGTTTATCTAAACTCAGACCTTATACTTCATCATTCTGGTGTCATTTTGTATAATGGATATTGTTTATGCCTTTAAATCTAGTAAGATCTATCTTTGTGGATTTCGTAATCATTACAAAGCAACATTTAAATTGCAACAACGATTAATTCTGTTAATTCACTCATTCTTTTATCTCTGTGCCCAGACATGTATAGGTCAAATCTCCTCTCTATAACCATTCCTTGATGTTCATCTCAATAGAGAATGTTTCTTAAAGAACTTTAAGGTTTTTTAAAAATCTTAGTAACCTTTATTCTAATTCAGTAACAGGGTCATAGAAAGTTAGAGACGAAACTTTATAGATCAATTAGTCTAATTATGAGAAATGATTTATATCAGACCAAGTGACAGAGATCTTTAATTGCAGAACCAAGCTTGGGTTCTAGGTCCCTAAACTTCCAGTTCTATGTTCCATCACATTTTCATCTATCCCATTTTCAAAGGAAATTATTTATACATGAGCAACAAGTTTAATCTTTTCTTCAGTGTCTGTTTTAAATTTTACAATAATAAAAAAAAACACCAACTTGCTAACCTATTTAGGGAAAATAATTAAATTTAAAAATATTTGTAAGGATTACAATTAAGTCTTTATTTTACTGTATATATGTATATATATATATGTATAATTTTTCTTATACGGACACCTCTCATGTAAGCTACCTATGTAAATCTGTTCATAGGTGCAATTTAAAAGCAGTCCCTGCATTCTTAAGAACTATTCTGACAGGTGGTAGCTGGGTAGCTCAGTGTATTGAGAGCCAGGCCTAGAGACAGGAGGTCCTAGGTTCAAATGTGGCCTCAGACACTTCCCAGGTGTGTGACCCTGGGCAAGTCACTTGACCCCCATTTCCTACCCTTACCACTCTTTTGCCTTGGAGTCAAGTATTGACTCCAAGACGGAAGGCAAGGTTTTTTTAAAAATTAAATAAGTAATTAAAAAATTAAAAAAAATTTAAAAAGAACTATTCTGACAGATAATGATTTTTACCATTTATCTCAATATTAGATATCACAGAAATATTTTTCAAAACCTCTATATTCTTACTCAGGACATGGAAGTCATGTTTTAGTCGTAATACAACTCTCATAATAATATTTCCAGTTCCCATTAGAATACTGAAGTACTGTACTTAATGTGGGCAATTAAAAATGAAAATGTAATAGGATGTTTTCTTTGTAGCACTTTTGGAGTGTTCCAAACTCAGAGTATTAACTCATTTAGTCTGAATGACTGAATTATAGTTACCCAGAAGAGGCATCTTCAGTCATATTTGTTATGACTAAAATTTAAATTCCAGAAGATAACAGACTGGTTGGGGGCAATAATGTTGAATCTGGAAAGTACAGTGATGTGAACTATGACTATATTTCACTGTTTACTATTTACTAGTCCCTGTTAGCACCTCACCTTGGAATGGTAATGTCTTTAAGTCAATAAGTCAGTAACTAATTATTAACTTTTCATTATGTGCCAGGAAACATGATAAATGCTGGGAATATATATGCAAAAAATATATAGTGCTTGCTCTCAAGGAGCTTACACAATAATGAGGTACGTCTTTGCATATTATTTGTACAAACATGTTTGTTTAAAAGTCTCCCCCTTTACACTGTGAACTCCTTGACTTTTACATTTGTTTGTATCCTTAGTACTTATAGCAGTACCTGACACATAGTAGGCACTTGGTCAATGTTTGTTGAATAGTTGGCTGACTACTACATGCTAGTCACTAAACCACTTTCACCATAATGACAAAGATACCCATTTTCCCAACAAATGATGCTTCCAAATTAAAATCAATTTTGTTTTGTCTTTCTTTTACCTTGAGAATTTTCACTGGAATTTAAGTAGATTATTTCTTTATAAAGTACTTGATAGATGACTATTTCCAAAATAAATGGATATTTCATTGAGTCAAACCTTCCACCTGTGAAAAAGAGAACAATTGTTGTGTGCATGTAGTCATAGCCTTAACCTTTCAGTTCTTTTATTTTACCCTTATAATTAATACTAGGAGATGTTCCTTTGACTTAGACAACTAGCCTCAGAGTGAAGGAGACCTGTGTTCAAGTCCTATCCCATTTATTTTTGTAACCCAACACAAGCCACTTAATGGCCCTCTCACTCAGTTTTTTCATCTGCAGAATGAGAGAATTGCTTTGATGGCCTCTAATTACCCATCAAGCTCTAAATTTATGATCCTCTGTACATGAACAGGTCACTTAAGCTTTCATTGACCCCAGGAAATTCTGTAATATTATTTTACAGGATGATTTATCAGTCTGCTTTGGGATAGGGAGGCTTTACATTTGGAGTTCTCTAAACTCATGAAATCACTGGACAGACCACTGGCTTCTGCTCCAAAAACAAACAAAAAACCCAAAGTTATTCTATAAAACTCTTTCCACTTTTGAAAGGATATTCTCTATTGTGAATATTAGTAAAGGTCATTTTCAGTGGTGTGTGAAGCTCCTTCAAGTGAAATGTTCTATAAATACAGCCTATCCTATTATCTATAGAGTATGAAATATTCTATTCAGAATTGAGCTTTTTGACCCTTATGGTTATTTGATTTAGGTGTTTGGAAAGCCTTGGCAATGTGTCTGAACCAATGTATGAGAACTTCAGTATAAAAGTTTTCCCTGTTTCTCAACATTTTGTACCTCTTTTTAAAACCCTCAGTGTGATTAAACTTTGCCTTTTACTCACAAAATAATCTGTATTTCATTTTCATGTAAATTACAAAATTTAATTTTGAGTGGGATAGCTGTTATTTCAAAAGAGCAGCTTCAGAAATATAGGCTCTTTTCCAAAGATGACTTGTGTAGAGAAAGCATTTCCTTTCTTTTCTCCTAAGCAGAAGGAGGAAATTTGCCCTTCTCCTTTCTTGTTATTCCTTATTTCAAGGAAAGTAGACTGAGAAGTTATTTTTGCATGTTTTTATCCTCCTTGATTCTTTTTATTTTTTCCTTTTGTATGTCTTTTATAGTGCTGTAATTTGAATGTGAGAAACTAATGTTTTAAATCTTATTACTCTCCAAATGATCTGGTTTTCAATTACTCCAAATGATCTTTCCATTGATCAATAAGCATATATCGAACTTTTAGTATATCCTGGGATACAAAGCAAAGGCAAAAAGCCCCTTCCTTCAAGAAGCTTACATTCCAATAAGATAGAAAACATGTGCAGTCAATCTCCAAATTTATTTGGGTAACATTCCTGGAAAATAAGAAAATAATAAAAATAATTTTAAAATGTTAATACTATTGAATCTGAGGAAACAGTGTGTTTAGGTTTCTGTGACCACCAAAAAAATCTAGCATTTTGCTAGAGATTGCTGAAAATTCATTTTTATGCTTACGGTTCTTTACAACAAAACATCAATTCTGATAGTAAACACTTTTTGTAACATAGATACCATGAAATAACCCATAACTTAAAGTATACAAAATAAAATTTGTAACATGCAAAACATTTTTTCTGTCTTGTAGTTCTCTAGAGTTGTGTGACTTTTTGTGGACATTTCATCCAAAAAAGAATTGATTTCAGACAATATTCACTTTTGATAAAATGTGAAGTCTACAGTATCATGAACACTTTTCTTGTTTTTATGGATATAATGAATTGCTGATTCTTTAACACCAGACTTTAACAGGTAGCCAAAAGCAGCTACAGACATGAGTTCAAAGTTTATTTAAGATTGTGCTTTTCTTTTGAAGCTGCATTGCTAACTTTCAAGTTTGGGCTTAGAGCTCAAATGACTTGCATTATGCTTTATTAGTATAACCATAACATATAACTTGAGTTTTAAATACAACTAATGAAAATATTCAACAAATACATGAGGATCTATTTGTAGTAGTAGAATAAAAAAAGACCAATGAAGGGAATAATAGGATATCAACTGCTTCACAAACTTGTACCCATCATATATCTTATTTTATTCCCTCTACTATACATAGCCATGAAACTGCCTGGTTGCCAAAGTGAAAATGAAAGTTTTTGATGAGGTTATTGATAAAATCATTAAAAATTAAATTATTTTTAATTCATAGAAATTAATGAAATAAAAATAATAAAAAATTTAAAAATTATGCATGTGAATATTAAAGACTGCAGATGTATCTATGTGTAGAAGATACATAAAGAGTATAGATAAATGTAGACACATATGATATTCATGCAAAGTGTAGAAGAAAAATACTAGGACAGTGTTGGCTTTTAGAGCCAGAGCGCCCAAACTGCAATCCTCATGCTGCATGTGAATCCTGCACTTTACCCCAGACAGGGGAGGGAGGAAATGTTGCCATTGGGCTGCTGGGCAGAGGGGTGGGTGATGTGAGAAATGTCTTCAGGCATGTGGGAAGAGTAGGAAGGGAGCAAGCCCTTCCAGCAAGCTCTAGAACATGTGCCATAGGTTCACCAATATGGTACTAGGAAACTATGAAAAAACTCCATCAGAAGGTAGAGCTTAGGCTGCTTATTCAGGCATAAAAACTGATTCCAAAATGGGGAGGTGAAGAGAGGCAGAGAATTACAGTCATGAGGAATAATAGCTAATACCAAAGCATGAGAGTGAGAAATAAAGTGCTCTGTAAGATGGAACTATCAATGAGGCCAGTGTGGCTATACCAGCAGTCAGTGCATGAACATTAATTTGAGAAAAGTTGGAAAAGGTTGGAAAGGACTGAGTTGTAAAGACCTTTTGATTGCCAGATCCTACAGGTAATAGGGAGCCATTGTGTTTTATTGAGTACACTTCTGATATGTTCAGATTTATGCTTTTGAAAATTCACTTTGCAAGCTGATCAGAGGATGAACTGGAATGAGCATCATAAGGTAGGAATAAGGAGACCTTTTCAATAATCTGGGCTACAGGTGATGAGGGCTTGAACTAGGATAATGGTTATGTGAGAGGAGAAAAGGGCATGTGGAAAACTGATTAGATATATAAGTGAATGAGACTGAGATTGAGAGACATCAGAGTTAAAAATTTGGGGAACTTGGATGAAAATGGTATCCTTGGGAGTAATAGAAAAATTCAGAAAATGTATGGCTTTGGGGTAAAACATGATGAATTCTGAGTTTGAAATAATGTTAAAGTAACTTTGACATGCAATTTGTGCTATGGAATCTGTAACTCAGGAAAGTGAAATTAGAGCTGAATCCTTTACCTAGAATGAAGGATGACTAGGTGTTACAGTGGATTAGAGCCCTGGACTTGGAATCAAGAAAACTCATGTTCATGAGTTCAGATACAGCTGCAAACACTGATTAGCTGTGTGACCATGGATGAATCATTTAAATTTTTTACCTCAGTTCTTCTTCTGTAAAATGAGCATGAATAAGAAATTGCAAACCACTCTAGTACCTTTTCCTAGAAAACTCCTAAATGGGATCACAAAAAGTTGCACACAATTGTAATAAGTTAATAGTAACAAGAACAACATAGGGATAAAAATTGAATCCTTGGGATGTAAGGGAGTCACCAAGTGAGGTTTTGGAGCAAAAAGAGAAAAAGAAACATCAATATAGGAAGCATTTATTAAGTACCTACTATATGCCAGGCACTAGGCTAAGTCCTGAAGGGAAAAGAAGAGGTCCCAGAATATAAAACCTTAATGCATATTCATTTATATTTAAGGGGAATGGCATGGATAAAGATTCAGGAAAGAAGATCAAAGGAAGGAAAATGAGTCAGGTAAGAAGTGATCCAAAAGAAATCAAGGTCAGGGAAGTCCAGAGAAGAGAAAGCATCCAGGAGGAAAGTAGTGTCAAATGTTGCAAAAAAAAAAGTCAAGGAGGAGAATTGGGGGAAAAACTAAATATACTTTTAAATTAAGAGAGATTGTGGGTAATTTTGGAGAGAGTGATTTTTTTGGATCAGTAAATTTATACTCAGATTGCAGAAGGTTTAGAAGTAGAAAGGCCAAGTATAGGTGGCTTTTTCATGGAGATTAGCATAGAAGGAGAAAAGAAATTGAATGCTAAGTAAGGGAAATGGTAGGCTTTACAAGTTTTTTTGTTGCTTTTTTTTTTAATTATAGGGAAAATTTCCCCATGTTTATAGGAGGCAATAAGAAACCAATGATGTCAATTTTTGAATTTTGTTTAAAACTTTACATTTTTACATGGGATAGTGCCAACACACACCCACAACTCTTATAAGGAGAAAAAATATTCACATAGTTTGGAAATAACTAATTAAATTGATTGAAAATAATCAGTTGATTATAATCATTGAGTTATTTATTTTGAGAATAACTGGTTGAGAACTGGCTAGTAAAAATCTTTCTGTCTACTAAGTTAAACAGTTTTTAACCAGTTATTTTAAAAATAAGGAGTTAGTAATTGAACGTGAACTTTTGTTAAACACATTTCAGTATACTTAAAAAAATACTGGTTTTCAAAATTTTCATATATTTGATACTTAATGACATTGGATTAGGAATCAAATGACCTATGTTTAACTCACAGTTATGTTACCCACTGGTTCTCTAATAAAATACAATTTATTTCATTTCTTTTGATCCATTTCCTGATTTTAATAATGAAGGGTTTGAACTGTCTGCCCTCTAAGCTTCTTTCAACCTTTAACATTTTGACTGATATTAATCAGTCAATATTTATTAATTGCCTACTGTAGGCACTATATAAAGCATTCATTGAAATATTTTTGTTTGTTTTCCTTTGTTTCAATTTTCCTGAAGATATGGTTTATACAATTTGAGACCTCAAAACACATTATTAATCATGCTCAAAATCTTGAAACAAAATAAATTCCCTACTATAAATTCATCTTGAGCTTTGGTAGGATGAGGGTGAGGGCAGATATAAGCCAGAGCCCAATTCCTCAGTATCTAGGAAAGACAGATCTCCCCAGGACATACAATTTGTTCTATTATGGACAGTGGTAATAGAAGAGTATATCTGGTGAATTAGGTTAATTCAAACAACAGATCCAGGAAATTTATATGAGATCACTTGTTCTTTTCTTATCCTCAAACAGGAAATTGTTTTGTTCTGAATTATTCAGATAACTTTTTTAATCTCCTCAATTTCTTTGCTTCTATGGCTAAAAAGATCTTGCATTATTCCCTGTCTTGTGTCTTTGAATTCCAGTGCTTTTTTTTTTTCTGAGTACTATCCTTTTTCTTCTTCTACTTTTTCCTCTGTACCAATAGGTTTTTCAAAGGATATCCTTTAAAAGTGATTTTTTTCCCTTTAAATAATATATTATCTCAATTAACTCATGTTTCTACTTTATTTTCCTTATCATTCTAAAATAAATAAGATGTTGACTATGCCTAGGCCATGCCCTTGACTTTACTTAATTTAAGTACCACATCATTATTATTCCCATAAAACTTTCAGTTATGTTGCCTATACATTTATCTTAATTATCCTCTAGTTCTTTCAATTAAGTCCATCTTTATCAGTGTTTGCTGTGACTAGGACAAGGGGTGGATAACAGGGCTATTTTAAGCAAGTATGAGTCAGATGTCCCTAGCACAAAGGATAGCTATATTTCTTTCTGCTCTTGGAGAGTCCAAGGACCAATAGAGGGAAAAACAAGGCTAGTAGGGGGCAGTGCTAGTAATAACCATATATAGATATTTAAAATATGTCTTCATTGGTATTGCTAAATGATATTTCTGAGCAATACCCTTGGTTTGTCAAGGTCTTTTAAATTGCCCAAAGGCACTTATTATAATAATTTATGGCATTATGATGTTAATTTGTGCTATTATCATAGCTTTAAAACCCAGGAAAGGCTCCATATTTCAAAAAAGTAATTTATATACTTCAATTTTATAATAATTAAAATAACAAGCTTTATTACAGTGCCTATTATGTGTCAGACACCGTGCTTATAAATATTATCTCATCTGATCTTCACAACAAGCTTGGGAGGTAGGTGCTCTTATTATTCCTATTTTATAGATGAAGAAAGCAAGAAAAAAATAGAGAAGTTAAGTGATTTGCCCAAGGCCACACAAGTACCATGTCTCAGGCCAAATTTGAAGTCATTCCTAAAAATCATTCTATTATTTCCTTATTTTTACAGAGTAATAGAAAATTGAGGCTAAAAGGAGGTAAGTGGCTTGTTCAATATCAAATAGTCACTAAATGTCATTGCAAATACTCAGAAACAAATCTTCTAACTTCAAAGTCTAGCCTCTTTCCACTCTTCCATATCACTACTGATATTCTTGATATTAATGTCATTTTTATTTTCTCTTGAGTCACCATGATATTTAACAAAAATCGAATGTCACTACATGAGTATGTTTCCTAGAAGAGTTTCATCCTTCCTGTTATTTCTTTTTTTTTTTTTTTTGCTTTTTCCTTGTATCTTTAGTGTTTTTCACCATGCCTGGGACATACTAAGAAATAATGTTGATGTTCACTGAAGATTCAGTGGGAATTATGAAAGAGGAGGGAAAAAGAAGAAAAATATATGGCATGTTATGAGACTTCAAACTGGTTCATAGATTTCAAAAGAGAGCTACTCTTTGAGCCAAGATGGAAAAAGGAGCTATAATGGATTAATCAAAACAAAAATGAATAAAAAAACATTTCTAAAAATTTTGTTTCACTGTTGTGTTTATTTGAAGTTGAAAGAATGGAAAGGAACAGAATATGATAAAACTCCTAGGAAACTCTGATGTAGAAAATTCTCTTCCACACAAAAATTTTGAAAGTAGAAGCTAATTTTCTGAATGAGCAGTTCATATGATGAACATTTGACAGAATGAAACCCATCTGTAGTCATCTCTACAGTGGCAGTATGGGAAATAATTAAATTGGAGTTCAAGGCTATGATATTTGAATCTTACCATTGACATTAGCAGCTGTGTGATTTTAGCCAATCTCCTTAATCTCTTATGTTCTCGGTTTCTTCATTATAAAATGAGGTGGCTCTAAGGTCCCTTCCACTTCATATTTGTTATAAAGAGCATAGATACAGTATCTGAGATTCAAGCTGAGTTGTGGAAACATCCCTGTTTTATTTCTTCCTAAGATTAGTAGAGGAATGCAATTTTTTGGTTTTATAAACTGGTAATACTTTGGTAACCTGAGTCTCTTTTGAATGAGTATAATATAACCTGTAAGTTTTACAGTTCCAAATAATCAACTCATTGGATTATGGCTTTGTTTTTCAAAATTTTTGTATAAGGAAAGGTTCTATCTTCTCTCATAAAAGAAAAATGCTAGAAATTAAACAAGGAATACTATTTATTGGATATTAAGAACCAGATATCTGGAATGACCCTTAAAAACCATCTTGCCCAACCATCTCAGCTTAAAATGAGTAAATTAGCCCAAGAAAGGTTACTGAAGTACAACTTGGTAAATTAAAAACAACAACAACAACAACAAAAAACAACTGACAACTTTTTAACCTGCCTGTGAGAACAAGATGGGAGATTAGAACACGAGAGAGCAAAGAGATCTTTAACTAATTTAATGAAGAGAGAATTTGTAAAAATAGGCATGGTTTAGTCAAGTTTTTATTCATTTTTACTTATAATGAAGTGCTTTCATTAGAAAGGAGGTATTTAGTGGCTATAAGATATTGTTTTTAGACTAAAATGAAAGAAGTAGAGGAAGGAAGTACATGTGGAGGCTGGTGAGGAGGAGCCAGGAGATTTCTAGGGAGTGAAATGAAGCAGATGCTATTGTACAAAATATGTTGAGATTTGTACTGTCTACCAGATCTGTAGCTGGAACCATGGCAGATGAATTCAGAACTTATGAGATAAGCAGTTCCAGAGAATAATCATTAATGCTATGAAGGCATATTGGAAGGCAGTCTCTAGTGGCATGTCCCAAGATCACATACATGGATGTAGTTATAGATTGCATGCTTTCCCATTGGCAGATGGTACAGAGCTGGGAGGAATAGCCAGCACACTGAATGACAGATTCAGAATTTATGTAAAAACTTCGAAGACTAAAACTTTTGGCTCTATAATAAGATGGAATTTATCAATTGTAAATATGAAGTCTTACATTTCGGTTCACAAAATTCACTTCACGAGTACAAGATAAGAAATATATGACTAGGTACTGGTCCATGGGTTTCAATAGACTACACTTCATTGTATCTCATTATTTAATATGGAAGCCAGGAAAGCTTACGAAGTTGTAGGTTATTTTAATAAAGTGTAATTAATCTAGAAAAAGAAAATTTTTAGCCATCCTGTATTCTGTGCTGATCAGATTTCATCTGAAACTCAGTTCTCAGTAATGCATTTTAGAAAGGTTATTGATAAATTGCAGAATTTTTTTTGAAGAATGTCCAGTGTATGCCAGCCAGAATGGTGATGGCCCTCCAGATAATATTATTGAAAATCATATTATTCTCCCTAATATACACCATGAATTCTAGTCAAACTTACCTCCGTGCTGTACCACCATATACACCATCTATCTCCTGCTACTGAGTTCTAGTGTAGGCTGTCTCTTATGTCTGCAATGTCATTTCTTTTCACCTCAACCTCTGGAAATCCCTGGTTCTATTCAAAGTTCAGTTCACCATACTTAGGAACCCTTTTCTTATTCTTCCACTTATTACCAATACCCTTTCCCCTGAATTACTTTGCATTCACTTTGTACCTATTTTGAATTTGTTTGTGTAATTGATATTTCCCTCAGTAGAAAGAAAGTTTCTTTAGAGTAAGATTGTTTTCATATTCCCAGGACCTGTCACCATGTTTAACAAGTAAATTTATTGAATTACAGTGAATAAAAAGAATTAAATAAGGGTTTTTAACCTGGAACTCAGAAGGTTTTTAGGGGAGGGGGAATATTTTAGCTATTTCCAAGAATTTGAAAGAACGCCATTGTGGAGAAGGGATTTAACATCCTCTACAAGGGTTCAGAAAGCAGAATTATGGATGCTGAGTAGAAATTACAAAGAAAACAAGTTAAACTGACTGTTGGGAAGTCATTTACAACCTGAGCCCTTTCCACTTTTTTAGTCTTTGTATACCTTGTTGCTTTCTGTGTTCTGTCTGATCCAGTGACACTGGCTTTATTGCTGTTCCTTGAACAAGATATTCCATCTTTTGATTTTTTTTTGCCTTTTTAATAATTTTTTTCTTTTCTCCAATTCCAGGCTCCTCTTGCTTCCTTCAGGTACCTACTAAAATCCCAACTTCTCTGAGAAGCTTTTAGTTACCCTCATAAATAGTGCTTCCTTAACTTATAAGATTACCTCCCACTTAACCTGAATATGCCTTTTTTGTGTATAGTTCTTTGCGTGTTGTGAGCTCCTTGAGAGTAGGAATTGTCTTTTGCCTCTCTTTGTACCTCCAGTGCTTAGCACATAGACATGACTTAAATTTCTTACTGCAGAGCAATTCTAACAAAGAATTGTGCTAACTTGAAGAGTACTGGTTTCCTGGCTATGGAAGCTTTTTGAGCAAAGTCTGAAACATTACTTGCCAAATAAGTTTAAGAAGGAATTCTTCATGTATGGATTGAATTGTAGCTAGAAGTCACTAACCTATGAACACCATGATATTGTAACTGAAGGACATTTGTACAACCTTCCTTGGATCTTTCAAAGCTATTTTTAAATTATATAGCTTTGTCTAATCAGACCTTGTTTTCCAATACAGAGATCATTAAAACTTATAAATCATTTCTATGTGTCTTGACTAGAGACAATTATCAAGTTGCATTAGATGCCTCCTCAAGATTCCTTCCAAATCTGCATTCTTTAAATTCTGTTACTTTTTTTTTAACATACTGACCCTGAGGAAAACACAATTCTGGATAATTCTTCAAAACTTCAAAATATTGAGTTCTTTTTCTTCTTTTTTATTAGAAATTTTACCATACTTTTCTTTTTAAAATTTTAGTTCCAAATTCATTCCCTCTTACCTGCTCCTCCATTTACTGATAAGGCAAAAATAAGATGTCAGTTATGTGAAATCATGAAAATAATGTTACCATATTAATCAGATCACAAAACAAACTCAAAAAGAGTAAAAATTATACTTCAGTTTGTACTCAGAGTTCATTAGCTCTCTCTGGAAAAAGATGCCATTTTTTATCATTAAATCTTTGAAATTGTCTTGGATTACTGTTATTGATTATTGATAACAATAGCTACATCTTTCACAATCAACATTACAGTTTTGTTGTTTCTTTGCTCAATGATTGTCTGGTTCTCATTTCACTTTTCATCAGTTCATATAGGTTTTGCCATATTTTGTTTTGTTTTGTTTTCCTGAAGCCATTCACTTCATAATTGTTCATAGCTAAATAGTACTCCATCATAATCATATGCCACAACTTATTTAATTATCCTCTTGTTTAGTCAGTGTCTCTTTAATTTCCAATTCTTTACTACCACAAAGAGAGATAACTAAAGTGGTTTGGTACTGCAACATGAAAATGGCATGGGTGAGGGAACAGTTTGAAAGCAGTTTAACAGTTGATTCCTGGAGTTTGAAGTGAGCAGGTCACTTTGCTTGCTGTTCCCGGTTTTGGGGATTGCTTTGGAGGCCATCTGGGTCAAGAACCATCTTGGTTCAGCTCAGTGGTTTGCGTGTTCAGCTGAACTAGACCTTTCTAGAAACAGCACAATTGTTATTTAGTTATTTTAGAAATTAGAAGTGATAATTACAGGCTTGAGGGCAAGCTAGCTAAAAGTCTGCCACTCCCTCCTGGGGGGGAGGGGCAATTTCTACATAACAGTTCAGAGCTTCCCATATCTTATCCAAATCCTTGAAACCCCTTCCCTGCCTTCCCTTCTTCTTTTATCAGTATAAACTTCATCTTTTGGGAGCAGTGCCTGTTTATTATTCTGAAGATACTTATATCCAACTTCAGCTAAGTTTCCTGTAGCTGTCCGGCCCATACAAGTTAGATTCCTCTGTCCCTGATAACAACAAGACATCAAACTTCTCCTATTGTCCCTCAGTCAAACCTGTGGGGAATATAAATTGAGAAAGTGAACATCATTAGAGATTTGCCTTGCTGAGCCTTGCCAGAGGACATCAGTCCTGCCTCCATTTCCAATTGCTTTCCAACTGCTTGGTAGGAGGGGTGAAAGTAAGGAGTACTTACCCCTTCCTACTCACTCTAGCCTGTGTGTGTGTAAGTAGTGAGTCCTGCAGGTTTCTAGTTTCAGACCATCACTTCAGCTTCCTAAACATCTCTGTTAAGATCAAAATAACAGTACATATTTGTCCTATTGGTACATATTTTCCATTTTCTTTGTGGTACAAACATAATACTAATGTCACTGGGTTAAAGGATATGCATAGTTTTTTAGTCCTTTGGGTATGAATCCAGGTCATTCTCCAAAACAGGTGGACTAGTTCAGTAATCAATGATCTGTTCATTGTTGTATTTTTTACTTCATTCCCTCCAGCAATTGCTATTTTTAATTATTTTCTTCAGTGAGTTTTTGCATATTTAAATTTGAGTAATCAGCTCTTTAATGTATATTTTTCTTCAGTGAATTTTTGAGCTTCTTTTACCATAAAACTGGTTCTATTTTTAAGACGTTATGTTCTTTAGCATTTTTTGTGCCTCTTTTACCAAACTATTAATTCTCTTTAAGTCATTTTAATGCTTCACTCTTATTTCTTTTCCAGTGTTCTCTTGACCACTCTACTTCTTTAAAGCCTTATGGGAATTCTTATTGACGTTGGACCCAATCATCATTTTTCTTTTAAGCTTTCTTATAGCTGTTTTCACATTATTTTCTTCTGAGTTTCTGAGTTTATAAGTTTGAGTTATAAATCTGAGTTTATAAGTTTTGGTCTTCCCTGCTTCTATAGAAAGCTTTTTAAGGTCAATTTCTTTTTTAAGGTCAATTTCCCTTTATGTGGTTGTTTGCTTATTTTTCCAATCCATTTTTTCACTTTGAACTTGTGCTAATGTTGAGCTCAGCTTACCCTCGGATAAGGAGGCACTGACCTGTATTTCAGGTTTTTTTCCCACTATTTATTTTCAGAATAGTTCTGGTTTTCTACAGGTTTTCAGTGCTTCCAAGGTAGTGCTATTGTGGGAGAGATATAGTCACTACCCTCCTGGTCTATGCTCTCCCCTTTACCAAGGAAGTACCCCTACTCCCCTGTAGCCACAAATACTAGTGCCCTTCTTAGCCTTGCAACTATGACCAATGCTTCTGTTTCCATGCGACTAATCCTAAATGTTCTTCTCTGCTCTTGAACTGCAACCCAGATCTAAGCATGGGCAAAAGAGTTTCCAATCAGTATCTGCTACACCCAGTGCCAGCAAAAATTCCCTTGTAATCTCTGTCTGATCAGTTGTCTCACCTTCCTGTCTTGGAGCTGAGAATTCCCCAAACTGTTCCTTTTGCTATCATTGCTCCTCCTGAGCTTCAGGCTTTACACTCACCTCGATGGTACAGAACTCTCTGGCAGATGTCCTCAATTGTTGTAGGCAGGATGAATGTCTCCCTCTTACCTTTTGTTGTCTCTGCCATTCCAAAATTTAAAGTGTCATTTAAAAGTTTTTTTGAGGGGATCACTGGATCCTGGCCTACACTCCATTATATTGGCTCTACCAGTCAAGGTACCATGACTGCTTTGTGGAGATACTCCATTCATTAATGTTCTTCACCACTCTTCTACCACTAACAAGATAATTTCTTATGTTATTTTAACTTAAAAAGTTATTATTTTTCATCCAATCTTATGAAACCACCTTTCTCAATGTACAGTGGTACCTCCATACACGAGCACCTTAAGTCATGAGTAATTTGAGATATGAGCAGTCACGATCAGGAATTTTAGCTTTAAGTCATGAGCAGATATTTGACTCATGAGCTTCCACCACCCTCCACTAGATAGCCTGCTGGACATTCCTTTCACAGGTTACATGAGACTGTCTCATTTAGTTCAGTGTTTATCTGGCAGTGTGAGCATCTGTATTGAATTGTTTTTGCTTTCTTCTTTGTTTTTGACTTTATTATCAGATTTGGGGGCAATTTTCCTAACTTTTAACCATGGGTTCTGATGGCAGAGGAATTGAAGGAGTTAAGTAGCAGCAGCTTAAGGTTTTGTAGGAAATTAGTGGGGAGGAGCCCAAGGTGGATGAGGTAATCAGTACAAGTAAGATTAAGGATATGTTGAGGATTTGAGAAAAAATTAGACAATTTATTGAAATAAGATACTCCCAGAAAAAGTTGCAACAGGTCCTGCTTTGAAGCTGTGTAATGACACTTGTTTTACATATTATCAAAATGTTCTGTAGAGATTGAAATTAATATTCAATAACTATTATATTTTATAAAGTTTTATTAGTGATAAACTAACATAAAAAACTAGAAAGGAAAGGTGCTAAACTAACTTCAATCATGCTCCTGAAGAAGAGAGAAAGAGGGAGGAGCTACAAAACTTATATACAAACATGACTATGCAAACATGGACAAAGGGAAAAGCATTCTGAGTAATACAAAAAGGAAGTTTGGGTAATGTAGTATTAGGGATTCAAGATATTTCCAACTATACATTTCTGAAAGGGAGGAAGAAATGAACTTCCATGGCAAGGTTTTTTGTTGAAATGACCTCTAAGTGAAATCAAGGAAAGTGTGGCCAAACAGCCAAAATTTAATGAAGAAAATGAAGATAATTAAGTAAAAAAATAGCAAGTTTAGCAATAAAGTTACATATGATAAGTAATGTGGCCAATTTTGCATTTAAATATAGTGTTATGCGTGTATAGAGTAAGTTATGTTAAGCCAAAGCACACGAAATGAAAACCTCCACCACCATATTTGCCTGATCTTGAAGGTAAATATAACATTTCATAAGCAAGTTTATTTCTTTATATTCTTTCTTATTTTCTATAAATATATATATATTTGTTATTTATAAAGTATATTTTCATATTTAAAAGCATATAAAACAAAAAATTTATGTGTTTTTTAGGAACAGACTAATTGCATTTCCATTAATTTAAATGGGGAGATTCGATTTGACACACAAGCAAATTGAGTTACAAGCTTGACCATGGAACTAATTAAACTCATGTGTCATGGTACCACTGTATCTAGAAAAGTCCTTAGATAAGTCTTTGATGAACCCATAGCCAAAGATTTTTTTACATGATAGGACCTACTAGCCTTTGTGTTTCATTAGTATAACCTTCAAAATTCATGCCATGATTAGGAAATAGAATAGAGATTCAGTGGAGAATCCTAAAATATATATCACATAAAAATGTTGTAATTAGCTGTAAAATTTCTAGTTAAGGACAGGAATCACTTAGTAAAGGCATCATGCCAAACTATAGACTAACTTATCCCCACCATTCCAAATCCTTTTTCTGGTCTCTTAATACTTAAGAGTAGCCAAGGTTTTCTTTAAATCATGACATGCATTAATTGGTTCTCTTGTTTCACTACCCTTTGGTTCTTGTTTTTATTTTATTTTTAGAAACCAATAAAAAAATCTATTTTCCTTATCTCTAGACTGCCACACACTAGCCAGTACCTTAGCACAAATGAAGCTTTGTAGGAACACGGGAAAGGCTTAAGATGTGAGGATTACTCAGCCTATAGGAATTTATTTCTCCTTTAGTTTTGCAGTCCCCTCAGGATGCCATCTACTGTAATTGTTTTCTGAATAGCTCTAGTGATTTTGTTTAACTACCTTGCCTGGTAGTTTGGGTTTTTTATGCATTTCTAATCCATTTTATGAAAAAGTGCCTCCCCGACATTTGCTTTGTTGTTTTTTAATTTCCATCTGTAGCCTTGTCCTGTTTTTTTTAATTTTTTTTTCTGAGAGGTCTGAAATGAGAATTTTGGACATGGTCGATGCCATTAAAGATTCTATGTACTTCAATTAAACCCCACTTACTATTCTGTCCCAGGCTATAGCCTATAGGTTTATTGTGGACCTGGAAAGTAGGAAGAGAGAAAATGAATGTTGGGTTCTTACTTGTTATACCTTATTTGTATTTATTCTGAAAATTCTAGGAAAGTGGTTAAATTACTAGAGGCAGTGTTCTATGTAATACTTGGATAAGATAGCAAATAATGCTACATACATTCATAGCCTTTTAAACATTTTTATTGGATCTGGACCAGTGGTTTCATCATTATGGGGATATTCAAAGTTGGAAACGTCTACCAATGTGGATGAATAAGTTGTCTGTAACATAGAGTTATTATAAAAATAATACAGGAAATTGATAAGAAAAAAATAGCTTTGTGTAGGAATATCCAAGGTATAAAATACTGAAATAAATGTGCCTTCTATCTTCGTAGTGACATTTTTTTTAAGTATATGTATGATAGATTTTAATACATGAATTGATTTGTTAATTGAATGCCAACTATTTCATTAGATTAGGTACAATCTACTCATGTACTGGCAACATGGTGTATTATTGAATGGAATGTAGGGATTCAGGAAAACCTGAATTCAAATCCTCCCTCAGACACTTAAAAGCTATGTAAATGTGTGTTACTCTTAATTTCTCTAGACTTGCCCAGGGCCAGTTAGTGGTCTTAGAGCACGGGAGGGGGTCAGAGATATTTCTTAACTGTCTGAGCATGAGCAAGGTCATCAAATTTCTATCAACTTCAACTTTCTCAACAGTAAAATGA
This sequence comes from Gracilinanus agilis, assembly GCF_016433145.1. NCBI lineage: Eukaryota > Metazoa > Chordata > Mammalia > Didelphimorphia > Didelphidae > Gracilinanus > Gracilinanus agilis. The sequence continues at coordinate 125,998,170 of NC_058134.1, forward strand.
GGACAACAGAGATGTTATTTATAAAGTTCTTAACCCTTTGCCTGGCACATAGTCAACACGATAAATTCTTACTACCTCTGTTCCTGGAGGGACCTCAATTTCCTTATCTAAAAAATGAAAAAATAAAACCAACTGATCTAGTTGATTTCTATGGATCTTTCCAACCCTAAGAGACCAACATTCTATGATATATAAATTCGCTATTTACTAGGAAGGAAATAGTCGGTTCCGAAGTCAGGAAGACCTGAGTTCAAATGTGGCCTCTGTAACTTAAGTGTGTGATCCTGAGCAGGTCATTTAACCATTGTTTGGCTCAGTTTCCTGATCCATAAAATGAGCTAGAAAAGGAAATGACAAACAACTCCAGTATCTTTGCCACGGAAACTACAAATGGAGTAAAAAAGAGTCGTATATGACTAAAATGACTGAATAACAAATTATTAATGAATAATTATTATTGTGGTTCTCATATGCTCATTTGGTACATCCCATCATGGATGCCATGGAAACATCTTGAGTTTTCAGAGGTTTGCTAGTCGGTCAGCTAGTATTTATTAAGTGCCTGCTATGTATCAGGTGTGTGATAGTTGCTAAGTATATATAAAGAAAGACAAAAGACCCCGAGGAGCTCCCAGGCTAATAGAACACAAGCTCCCCAAAAAGACCTTCCCCAATGGAAAAGCTACATGTACAAGCCTGCTGATAGTCTAGCCTCTGTGTTATCCTGTGGACATTTAGAGAAAATCATTATCATTCTGACTATAGAATTGGGACTGTTTTGACCTCGAGTATTATTTTTCAGTGACTATCAAGCTATGGAAGGTTTATTAACTGCATCATTAGAGAGTTCACACTTACTGTTAATGAATCTTTAAATATCAAGGTATAATTCATCATAACAACCACAATAACTATGTAGTGCTTTGTTTTTGAATTTTTTTTATAAACAAGGGTATTTTTTTAAATACCAAAAATATTTTCCTGTATACTAGGGGAAAGGATTTCATCTGGTGAATTTAAATGAATAATTTCCTACCTCATATGAATAGAGATTTTCCTAATTAAAGATATTGCCAGAAACCAGCCTTTGATCTAAAACCTGACCGTCTGCCTGGAATTATAACATAATTCCTGCTTTTCACTCCCTCACCTAATAATGGCCATTTTAAATTTAAAGCATTATCTTCTAAATAATGGGATCTGAAGAATATGATCAAACAAAATTTGATTTCTTTGATGAGAAGAGACAAAAATACTGCAGTTGTACAGTATAGTACCTAGTAATACCTTGGGAGCAAGTTTTAAATGCCTCTCATCTTATTAGTTTCCTCAGCTCTTCCCACGTTTGCTAGTGACACCGCAATGATACAGCTGGTGGTGATGACAACCTGTAGCCTGGAGGAACAACATAAAGAAAAGATCTAATTCAGTAGCAAAGCCAAGGTATCCATTATTTATTATATGATGTAAGTTACTGGACTCCATTTGAAAAATGCATGCAAAACTCAGTTATTTAAAGAACTTCTTCCCATTATTTTCAACAAAGGAGAAGAGCTAGAGGGGGAAAGACTGACCCTTAGGTGGTAGCACTGGATTCAGAGACCTAGGATACCTGGGTTTGAATTCTGTCTTTGATAGTTATTGGCTGTCTGGTCATAGAAAAGTGGTATACCTCTCTGAGCCCCATTTTTCTCATCTGGGCATGGGGATGAGAATGCCTACAGTATATGCCTCACAGCTCAAATGAAATCATGTTATACGAAGACCTTTGCCAGCCTTGAGGTGCCATGTAAAGGTTAGCTGTTAATTTTTGAGAAGACCTCTGGTAGTTAGTAAGTCAAAGAGTGCTCCTGCCTAATCAGATTTCCTAAGACATAATCTGCCTCCCTAGATAGCTATTTATTGACGAAGCCCTGTCCCCATGGTATCCACAGGGTGAAAGAATGGCCCAAGCTGAATATTCTAAAAAGAATCTACCTTTTTTTGGCACATCAATGAAAGTATCTAGGTATATATACATATATATATATATATATAAACATATACAAGTTGGCAAAAATGTTAATATAGAATTTATATTATATTTAATATATATAATTTATATTATACGTTATAATTTATATTGTATATTTAATATATAAATTATGTTTAATGTATATAAATTATGTTGTATATAATATAAATATATAAATAATATATGAATTAATTAAATGTATGAATAATATATGAATAAATTGGAATGCAAATAACAGCTTATTGTCATAGCTGTCAATAAGGAAAGATACCCTCCCCCAACTCATCTCATTCTGTCACTAGACAGGAAATAAACAGATCTAAACATATTTATTTAAAGCAATAGCCTATGTGCAGTTACAGCCATGAACATGTGTGTATGTATGTTCTGTGTGTCTGTGTGTGTGAGAGAAAGGAAGAGGAGGAGGAAGAAGGAAGGGATATATAAACAGAGAAACATAGGAAAAAAGAAAAGAGGGAAAGAATAAGAAATATTGGAACAATCAGGTAGGAACCTGAGAGATGTTCAATCCCAATTCAAAGGCATGAAAGCAATTTATTTAAAAACAACAACAAAAACTTGCTTCACAGATGTCTCTGTTTGGGGGATTAGAACTGGGTCAGATCTTCAGGGAATGTAAAAGAGATAAATATAAATGCATATATATTAATCATTTGTTCCTTATGGATATAGTGGATGTTATTATCCTTTATACAGAGGAAAAAACTAAATTTCCAAGAGCCTAAGTGATTTAGCACAGCTCCTGGGCACATAGTAGGTGCTTAATGAGTACTTGCTAACAGATTTGCCCAAGATTCCTTAGTTAACAGTTGCATGAAGGAGGATTTGGACCCAAGTCTTCTTGTCTCAAAGTCCCACACTATTCCATATGCCAATTGGCCATCTAGTGCAGCCCCACACTGCCCAGTAGTGCCATATTTATAATCGAAGAAAGTGGATTCAAATCCCAGCTGTGTCATTTTCAATCCTTGTGGCCTTAGTCATGTGATTTATTCTGAGTCTGTTTCCTCAAGTATTAAATGAAAAAGCTTATCCAGATAATATCAAATATCTCGGTTCTAAGATCCAAAAGAGATGAACGAACTCATCCAAGGTCAAAGAACAGAGGAATTTTCACTCCCTCTCACTTAAGCACATCATTGCAGAACCATCTGCCTGTTTAATCAGATGAGATCATTCCATGGGGTTTTATTAACTATAGAACTGCCCCCTTTAGTGTGTGTAATCCCTTCATGATTTTGTGTTCCCCTTTGATTCTACCCATCTGGTATCAGCTCAAAGGAAGCATGTCCTATCTTTGGTCCCAGAGTAATGGTGACCCATGGATAGTGGGAAAGAATTTCAGAACTGGGCTGAGTTAGTTATGAGAGATGAGAACTGTTCCTGATATTTGTGTCAGAGTTGGATGAATTATAAATTTTCCCTGCAATATGGTTCTAAAGCTTCACATGTCTGTACTCTCAAGAAAAGAAAATTGAGAAAGACAATAGGTAACATTGTGACATTGGATTACATACAGAATGTAATTTAAGTGGCAGTCTAAGAAGTTTATATTTCATCCTTTAACTCAGAGGTATCAAACCCAAGATCCACAACACTACCTAGAGCAGCCAGAACTAGATTCAGATGAATTTGGGAAAATATTTAGCAAAACCAATGAAAATAGAATAAAACATAATTAATATTAATATGTTCTTTTCTAGTCATGTACACTTCACAGAGTTCTTTATGTATGTCTTATTGTTGGTTAGTCATTTTAGTAAAGTCCAACTCTTTGTGAGCCCAATTTTCTTGGGAAAGATTTTGGAGTAGTTTGCCATTTCATTCTCCAGCTCATTTTACATTTGAAGAAACTGAGACAAACAAGGTTGAATGACTTGTCCATGGTCACAAAGCTAATAGGTGTCTGAGGTCAGATTTGAACTCAGGGAGAATGACATTTCCTGACTCCAAGCCCACAGCTTTATTTGCTGCACACCTTACTGCCCTATGGATGCACTGGCTCCTCCTATTTCTATCTGAGTTTGACACTGCTACTCTAGGCAATGAGGAAACATGAAAGATATTGAGCAGGGAAGTGACACGGCTGTATTAGTTTATTTGGAGGTTATGTTTGTCGACTTAAGAGAATATAGATAGGAGAGAGGAGAAAATGAAAGCAGAAAAAACAGTGCCAATGTAAGAGGAGGCATGAATGGATAGATTCAAATTGATGAATTAATTCCTCCCAATAAGGGAAAATCAGAACTTTGATCTTGGCACTGGTATTAGATGATATTGCTTAGGGAGGCTTAAAAGAGATCCTTTTTCCTTCAGATTTCAAAAGGATGAAATATGACTTGTTTTAAGGTATCTTAACTAACTTTAGTTTGTTGATATCAAAACATCCAGAAATGCCAATACTTGTGCCCCTTCTGGACCACTGCTAGTTTAGGCCCCAGGCTTTGAGTCTCCTCTTGGGATTTATAGCTGCATATGCAGTAAACAAGCTCTTCAGATGCCTTTACCAATGTCCTCATTTAGGATGAAAAGACCCTAGGGCACCTATGTTTTCAGCCATCACACATAAACTAGATAAAAATGCACACCTAGATTTTTACCATTTCTTTAGTCTCTTATTTCTTGCTTTTTACTTTCAAGATTGACCAGTCCTTCTGCAGTTTCAAATGACATATCTACTACCACTATACCTATTAGAAGAGAAGGGGAAACATCTAATCAATCAATCTATATCCCTTTCTCAAAAGATATGTTTTATTAGATGATTCTTAAACATGAAGAAAAGACAATGTAAATTAGAATAAATCATGAAGGATTAAAAGTCCTATTTTGATGGAGGAAATGTTTGAGAATGAGAAGTTTTCCTAGTACACCTCAGTGAAATATATCTCACTGATTTTTTACCCTGTTACTAAAACCAATTCTACCCCTTTTTCTATCAGTAAGTATAGGAAATAATTGATTGTGATCTCTTTTATAAATGAAAGCACCAGCATCTCACTCTCACTAAGAATTGCAATCAAGTTATATTGAAAATATTATGTTCCAAATTAGGGAGAGAATAACTCCAAAACAATTCCACCACTTATAAATAGACCATAAATTTTGAGTTTATACACTAAGTTCTTTTCAGACTGAAAGCTGTTTTAAAATTAAATGATTAACATCAATTAATTCTGTGTATGGAGACTGGAGTGCATTGGGAGGAGTAGAGTTTGCATGTTGGCTTGAAATAGGCAGCCTAGGCTGTCCCAGAATGGGAATAATAGAAGATTTCAATCTTGGGCTGTCAAACTTCCTCCAGCCATGGATATTTTGAATGGTCCCTATTCTCTCTTATAAAATAAGTATTAAAATGGAGAAAAAATGATCTATCCCCAGCAGAGCACCAAAGCAAAGGGATGTGAACATTTTCCATATTGTGGCACTATTTTAGGAATAAATAACTTCACATAAAAGAAAGATAATACTAAATTATGGGCACTAATACAAGGTAGAATTAAATAGAATGAAAAAGTCGAGAATGAAAAACAATATGAAAAAACTTAACCCCATAGGCTGTGTATGTACTTAAAGAAATCTTCTAAAATATTTCTGAGTGCAGAAATTTTGGTTTCATTGATGAGGATTTGTCCACACAATGTAAAAACTGACAGATACTTAAAAGTATCATTTGTTTTGAATTATGTCTTCAAGTATATCTAATATTACAGTGCCTAAGGCTACCTGCCATCATCATAGTCATGATTGTTTATTGTCATGAATGTTCCTGCCTTCATCATGATCATTGTCATTGTCACCACCACCAAGAAATACTGAGCAATTAGTGTGTCCACATTATGTGTGTTTTCATATATATGTGTAAATATACCCCATGGGGTTCCTGCCCTGAAGGGGCTTAAAATTTAATTAAGAAACATACTATTTACACACTAATAAGTTAAATAGCTCTGTTTTGGGAAATAAACATGGCTAAGGAGCAAATGGGTGCTTTGGTCACCAACTACTGTAGGAGTTGAGAGAAAGGAGTGGTGACTAAGAGTTGGAAACAGTTGGGGAAGACTTCATGTAAGGAAGTGGATCTATCTTGAGCTGGATCTATATTTTCATTTTTTTAATCCTTACCTTCTGTCTCATAATCAATAGTAAGAATCTGTCCAGAGGCATGAGTGTTAGTGTAAGGGTTAGGGAATTGGGGTTAAGTGACTTGCCTAGGATTGCACAGGAAGTGTCTGAGGCCATATTTGAATCAGGAATCTCCCATCTTCAGGCCAGACTCTGCCCACTAAGCCATCAATTCCTATGTGGACCTCTGTTTTTTTTTAATGTTGTTTTTTTTCTGGACTGTATCTACAATTGAAAGAATTGAAGGTAGGAGAGATCATTTTAGATCAAAGAAACTATATAAGCAAAAACACAATGCTAAGAATGGTTTGGTTTAGAGAAGGAAAAAAAGTCAGTAAGCTTCTGGAGAGATAAGTGAGGACCATATTTTGAAGAACCTTGAATGCAAGGTGTTCAGATTTAATCCTTGAGGTAAGGTATCTAGAAAGTTGGATCCAGGCTGTTCTCACACATAGCTAAAAAACAACCCCACAAGGAGAAATGGCTTAACCCTATGGAGTAGGACATCTGACAATCAGAAGATGGAAAGATAGTTTACATTCCTTCCTCTTTCCTAATCCTGTCTTGTCTCCAGCATAGTTATCTCCCAGGCTCACCCCTCTATAAATACTCCACTGGCCATCCCAGAACCTCCTTTCAATAACTGTTGAGAGATTTTGACTCTCAAGTCAGTTATAATCTAACTCAGCTTAGCACAACATAGCAGTTATGAAAGCAAATTTCAACCCCAAGCCTAAACAGAATTGGGGTGAGAGAGGCTTATTCAAGAACTGGTAGCTAATAAGTGAAACTTTCTACCCCTTCTTATTCACTTTTCTTTTTTCTCCCATGGAGACAAATAACATAGAATGAGAAGGTATGAATGTATTGTGATTAGATAAAATTTCTTTCCAAACTGATTCCCCTTCTGAACTTCCTTATATTTGTTTGTTATTGCTACCAATATCCTTCTAGTCACCCAAACTCTAAACATTGGCATTGTTCTTGACTTAGAATTATCTCTCAATGTACATTTAAAGGTTCAAAATTCTATTGGTTCTCTCTCATTTGTCCTCTTTTCTCTGTTCATTTATCACCCACTCTAGTTTAGAACCTTATTGTCTCTCTCTTGGACTATTGCAAGAGCCTTGCAATATTAAGCCATACTTTTAGTCTCTCCCCTGTCTAATTCATTTTCTATTCATCTGTGAAAATTATTTTCTTTTAGTTTAGATCTCATGTCATTTTCCTATTCAATAAACTCATGCCAGCTCCCTATTACCTCTAAGTTGAAATATTTTTTCATCCTCATGTCATCCTTTAAAAACTTATTTTTGTGTATGTTTTGTAACATATTACTATTAGTAAAGTAGCATATATATATAATACATTCATGATTAAAGTCACATTTATCATGGCATAATTTTTTTATTTTTTTTAATTTTTTAAGATTTTTTAAACTTATTGGTGACATGATCAAATACGTTAGGATATCAATGATTTTAATTTTGGAGAGACGTGGATTGTTTTTTTAACAGAGCAGTGATATATGTAAAAGGATGTTTAAGAAGACTTATTTGACAGGAGTGTGTAGGACAGATTGGAGGTTAGTGAGGCAACGTATAAATTACACTAACAGTTCATTTATTATGTGATAAGGCTCACTAAAGTACTGGTAGTATGTATAGAAAGGGTGAAAATGGGTGTGAGAGAAATATTGAAAAAGACAACGATCAGGACCTGGTGACTGATTAGATGTTAAGGGAGAAGAAACAGTCAATTGTGGCTCCAAACATTGAAACTTGGGTGACTAAAAGAATGATGACATTGATAAAAATGCAGAAGTCTTAAAATAGCTAATTGAGGAAGAAAGACAATAAAGTGATTTGAGTTGGTTTTAAGGGATAGCTATCTCAGAAAAAATTACAGTTGAAAATATACATTTGGAGGTCATCTGTATGGATATGATATTTGAAGACCTCAAAGTAGATGAAATCTCGTAGAGAGAAAGTGTAGAGCAGGAAAATGCAGGAAGGGTGAGCAGACTCTTGCATGATGTGAAAAATAGGGTAATAGGAAATTGAAGGAGGAAGTGGAGCCAATGAGTAATATAGAGAAATAAAAGTCCAAGAGAGGAGAACAAGGACACTGAAACTCTATATTAGTCAAGAGAAGAAAGTCTCATGAAGGAAGGTCAATGACATCAAATGGTGCTTATAGGTCAAGAAGAATTAATGCTAACAATTTCTGATCCAAATGGTTCCCACAACACTCTATTATCCTACCTGAAACCATAGTCTTAGCTCAATAAAACAAAAATATTTTCTAATGTGAAAACACTGCAAAATTAATAATTTATTAATTATTTATTCCCATAAAATCAAAGTAGTTGTTTTTTAATTTTGCATTTTTTTTGTTTGGGGAGGGATTTGCTAGGAAATAGATGCTATCAACTCTGGAATATACTATATTGAGGCAAAGAGAAGTAATGGTCTGTATTATTGGAGTAACTATATATACCACTGGCATCATGGATCCCCAAAATATTGCCATTAAGTGACTATTAAAAACAAGGACTTCATTTGGTTTTACTCTAGCCTCTCCTGATCAAGGCTACCTAGTTCATTGTCAAGTCACTAGAATGAATTTATTGAGGAATGTAGGAAGCTATACTGGAGAAGCTCTTAAAAAAAGCAAAAGATAGCAATGGAATATAGGATGTGAATTTGATACATAAAATAGCAGGCTTTATGACAACTATGATCTCAGACTGGATCCTGCTTGAAGATGAATCTATCTACCTTGCCCTGTCCTTTAATATTTTGCTTTACAAAAAAGTTTTCCTGAGCAAAGTATTTAGGTCAGTGACTCCAGGTAGACAGAGATGTACATTGAATGGTCATGGAATAATGCAGTGCATGTAATTATGAGAAATACTCAATGTGGGAAATTCTTATTTACTTTCCTTTTCTGATGGCTATGGTAGTAGTAGATAAATAATAAGACAGTTCAGAGAATTAAAGGCTGAAAGGTATTTGATATCTCTGAATTACTTTTCACCAATAGACCATAGATTGAGTGCTTGAAGGGACCTCAGAGGTCATCTAATCCAACTCCATCCATTTGACAGATGAGGAAATAAAAACCTAGAGAATCTAGATGATTTAGTTAGCCAAGATTATGTGGAATAGTTTGAATTTGTACCCAGGTCCTCTGACTTTTAAAAGAAGTGTTCTATAAATCTATTTGCCATTTCCACTGGATTAAGTGGCAATATGATTAAGTGTTGTAGTTTGTATTTTTAAAGCCAGATTTAGAATTTTTAACCTTTAACTTTTGATATAATATTTTAGAATTTTCTTTATGTTCTTCTAGCGTGAGTCAGGAAGACCTAGCTTTGAGACTATATATGAAATATACTGACTTCATTGCAGCCCTAGAAAAGCTATTTAACCTTTTAGAGCCATTCCTTTCTCTTTCCCTTAACTCTTAAATTATAAATGCTTTAACGGTTGCGGATCTAACTTGGTAGAAATGAGAATTTTCTGTATTGATGAAACTACAAGACACACCCTGCCTGCTGCAAATTCTTCTGTCTTGAATAAAATAATGAATATATGACTGATCTGGAAATCATAATTATTTGAGCAATGTTTATGCTTTTATGAGAGTGTGGGAGAAGTAGAGTATAAAAAAAGTTCCTCAAATTCTGACTGAAAAATCTTAAGTGACTGAATGCCACATCAATTTCTCCCACACCAGCAGGCTATTTGGATAAATGCATCAGTCACATCCAGATGTGAGTACTGTAATGCATAATACTTGAGCCTACTAGCATAGTGTGATGGAAACTTATATAGACTGAAAAAAACTTGACTCTTGGCCAATATCAGGTGGCTAGGATCAGGATATAGTTAAGATAACATTTAAATAAAGATGAGATAATCTAAATGCTAAGGCTGTATTTTATTTTTATTTTATTATTTTAGCTCTATTTTTTATTTTTAAATATTTTCCATGTCTACATGATTCATTTTCTTCCCCCTCCCTCTTTTCTTCCCCCCTCTCAAAGCTGACAAGCAATTCTACTGTGTTATACCAGTGTTATCACTTGATACCTATTTCCATATTATTCATTTTTTAATAGAATAATCTTTTAAAACCAAAACCCCTAATTATATACTCATATAAACAAGTGAAGTCAAATGTTTTTCTTCTCTGTTTCTACTCCTACAGTTCTGTCTCTGGATGTAGATAGCGTTCTTTTTTAAACGTTCCTCTGGATTGTACTGGATCATTGCATTGCTACTAGTAGCAAAGTTAATTATATTTGGTCATTCAGTAATGTTTCACTTTCTATGTACAATGTTCTCTTGGTTCTGCTCATTTCACTTCAAATCAGTTCATGGAGGTTTTTCCAAGTCATATAGAAATCAAGCAGTTTATTATTCCTTATATATTCCTCACAGTGATGGTGAACCTTTTAGAGATGGAGTGACAGGCTTCACTGCCACCCCAACTCCAGACCTAGTGCTGTGCCAGTCCCCCTCAGACACCATGTGCTGTGCCCCTTCCCCTTATGATTGTCAGGTGCACTCTGAACCCCAATTATCCCACCCTGGGGAGGGAGATAGTGCTCCAATTGGGCTGCTGGGTGAGTGAAGTGAGGAATATCCTCAGCAAGAGTAGAGAGGGGGAGAGGAGTGGCCAAAGCACTCCACTCCCCTCCAGCTCTGATGCCTGTGAGCCACCCACCTTATACCCTGTGAGTTCCCATTGGACTGATGGGCAGAGGGGTGGTGATGTGAAAAATGTCATCAGGAAGGTGGAGAGGGGGAAGAGAGCAGCTCCACCTGAGTCCCTCTGCCTTTCTAGTAAAGAATTCTGGTGGAATGGGGAGGGAGACTGTGTACCCAGTGAGAGCACTCTGTGTGCCATCTTTGGCCCCTGTGCCATAGGTTCGTCATCACTGTTATAGTGCAATAGTATTCCCTCACCATCATATACTAAGGCTACATTTTAGAGAAAGATTTCTACTATTCCTTCCTATACACATGGTTACATTTGTAAAATTAAATGTCCTTTTAGTTAACACAGTAATTTTTTAAAGTTATTGCCCAAGGGCAGAGAACTCTTAAATTCTATGTAAATTATAGGCATTATGCAGTAATTATTATTACTATGATACCTTGTTTAAAGACAACTGTTTGCTTAACCTATACTCACTCTGTGTTAGCTTAAAGTTTTTTAAATATATTTGTTGAGTATCCACATAACCTATGTTCCTTTTAAAAGTCAAATTGCTGAGTCATTTACCTGTGATCTGTAGGAAGGGGTTAATTGTAGGGTTCTGAGGTAGTATGAACTCACCATAATCCCTGGAATTTTAAATAGCAACTCAGTGGGGAATCCTCCTAAAAATGAGAACAGAGGAGAGGGACCAAATTCCAGGAAAAGGTCAGAGAAAGTGAAATTTTGCTCCAGGGGGACAGTTATATGTCAGCTTTAGCCAATAAAAGAATTCTTTTTAATAATCAAGGAAAAGGCAGATAAGGTCTATTGAATTCCTTCACTTTGAAACAGACAAGCGGGACAACTTTGAAAATAACATTGAATTTTTTTGTATATTTGGACCATAATGTAAGTGGTAAAGTCAGAGATGTATGTTACAATCTTTATTTTTATTTTTTCATTATCTGGTGTTCAGATTTATACCAATAGATACACATTGTTTAAAATACAATTTTATTTATCTTTTTGGAAAACAATTGAGAAATTTTGGAAGGGGTATGTATATATTTACATAGATGTATATATAAAAATCACTATCAAAGATAAAACATTATATATATATATATCATTATCGAATGAAGAAAAATACATTAAAATCTTTTTAAAAATTAAAAAATAAATATTTGTAAGCTTTTAAAAAGGAAATACACATGAAGGGGAGAATGCATGCAATATTTCTCTGTATTTCTCTAAGGGATGGTTCTGAGGGATTTTGGATATGGTAAAGAGAATACCTAAAGGCAGAATCTAAAGGAAATGTGTTACAGGTCAGGGATACTAAGGACAAATTTTGCCTCAGGCTGTTCTACCTCTCCAGGTACATTACAATAGTACTATCCTCTGGTGTTCAGTTGATAGTTGGATGAGGGATTATCATATATTTCCTTCTCTTTGCCTACATTAAGCTGATGTGGCACTATTGTTTAGGTGGAGACTACAATGACAAGTGTCATAAAAATGTCCACACACACATAACTGCACAGTTATCAAAAATTGAAGAGAAAGCTTAAAATCATGGAATCCTAACTTCCTGAGAGGGATTACCTTCCACTGTGTTCTCACATCATCACAATGAAAGCTATAATTAATTAAACTTTGTCAAGGTTATGAGCAAACTAAAAGGCCCATGGCCCTTCCCTTCTCTGTCAGCCTTGTAGGATTAGGGAAACTGTAAGATGACAGGGGTCAGTGGTACTGAAGTCTCCCTAATCCCTGGTCTTTGGACACACACACACACACACACACACACACACACACACACACACACACAAGCAGGCTGACTGGAAGGGAGGGGAAGGAACTTGAGGAGTACTCCTTCACCTCCCACTTCCCTCTAAGCAGTTAAAATCAGTTAACACTTTGGTAATGGTGGACAATCTGGCTTGATAAACTCAGGGCCCAAATGGTAAGTGGGTAAAGGCTAAAGTCCTTATGATTATATCTATCTCTGAATTATTTCCCCACAGGATATAATTGATGAAGCTCCATGTCTTAAAAGCTCACTGGCTCAGAGGTTAGGGTTAACTACAGGGCCACCAGTAAGAGGAATTTGGCTAATGGATGATATGAGTATATTTCTCAAATTATCTGTATCAAGACACTGTTCCTAGATGATAATGGTTTAATGATGTCAGGAAATGGGAAGGGGAAAATGGTTAGGATTGATAGGTAAGGAAAAAAAAAAAAACTACCTAAACAGTTATGTTTAAAGCAGCCCCTCCCCCTAAGGGGTGAAATGTATCTTTAATGGCTGAACTCCTATTTATACCTCTAAATATTCTTCTTCCTAAACCTAGATAGCTAAACTAAGCTTTACTGTGGTATTGTTTGAAGGTCTAACAAAATTAAAACAGCTTTAGCTGTCATAGACTGAATGGCTCAGCTCAGAGCCATACAGATCGTCCTTCTGCTCAGATCCAAGAGCCAAGAGAGATAGCACCCAGATCAGGGTCAGGACCCAAGACCCTGAAAGCCAGGTGTCCTTCTTTTTTATACCAGGACTCCAACTGCTTTTAACTGCCCCCTCTCTTAGAGGTCTGGGGGGCACTATGGAATTCTGTGATGCAGCTTGAATCCCTCTCAGCAATATGGATCCCATCAGATATATGTAAAACTGTCTGGCATTGTGGTTCAAAAACATAAAAAAAAAAAAAATAAAAAACCACCTATGTCTTATGTCTTTTAATTTGTAAAAGAAATGTAGTGACATGCCTGATGTAATCTGAAGAAACATGTATTAACTTACATTTTTTACTGTATTAACCAATAACTAGGAAATTTAAACTATGGTGAAACTCTTTTAAAAATGTGCAATGAAAGAAAGTGAATTTTGAATTGGATTCACAGTGGAGATAGTGCAGTAATATTGTCCTCAGAATCCTTTTTTTCCACTCTTTTGACCCCCTATTTCCCTTTTAATCTGTTTGACTCATTAAACTAAGTACTAGAGTTGTTTCTAATTTTAAAATGGTAGGCAGCCAAGTACCTTTACATACTTAGAAGCTAATGTTGTAAATCACTTTTGTTAGTCTTCAGTTTCCTTCTCTTAAAAAAAACCAAACAAACGTTAAACTGAATGATTTTTGCCAATTCACATTAGTTTTAAAATTCCATGAATGTAGAAAATCTAAGGATTTGAGCTGGGTCTTGAAGAATGAATATCATTTGCATAGTCAGAGAGAGTAAAAGAAATTCAAAGTAGAGCCAATTTTATAAACTAAAATGATGAATCTCTAAAGGTAAATCTCAGACACCAGAGTCAGACAGCTGTGGTTTGAGGGAAAGGGAATTTTAGGATCTTCTGGGAACTCCTCCAACTTTGTTTGACTGACTACTTTTCTCTTCTTCTTGGAAACCAATCCCAATCTACACTAGTTATTACATAGGTCTGCTCTCTCTAATATTACCCATGATCTCTTACTTGAAAAATTCAATAACTTTTTCTCATTCCTCATTCTCTTGACCTCTCTGCAACTTTTTATACTACTGATCACTCTCTGCTCCTTGATATTCTGTTCTCTATTGTTTTTTGGATCTCTACTCCCTCTTGGTTTTCCTACTAAGAATCCAACTGACCCTTCTCTGTCTCAAGTGCTGGATCTTTCTGTAGATCACTCTAAATATACCTCAAAAGTCCATCCTAGGGCCCCTTTTCTTATCTCTCTAAGCTACATCACTTTGTGATCTCGTCAGAAAACATTGATTTAATTATCATATCTATGCTAATAATTCTCAAATCTACCTTTTCTGCCTCAATCCCTTTATTGATTTCCAATCTCCCATCTCCAGTTGGCTATCAGACATATTGAACTTGACATTCAGTAGACATCTTAAATATGTCCAAAACAGCACTCATTATCTTTTCTTCTTAACTGCTTACCTTCCCTCTTACTATAGAGGGCAACACATTTCTTCCTATTCCCTTAGATTCCAAACCTAAGAGTTATGCTGGATTCCTAACTCTCTCTCTCTCATTACCCTTATAAACTAACTATTGCCAAGACCTGCAGATTTCACCTTTGTAACATTTCTTTATTAAGTCCAATTTTCTTCTCTGATACTGATGCCAATATAGTGCTGGCCATCATAACCATATGCCTTGATTATGGCAATAGCCTGCTGGTGGGTCTGCCTGCCATGTCTCCCTTCTCCAACCCATACTCCCTATTCAGCCCATGAAGTGATTTTTTTAAAAAACAGGTTTGATCATGCCACTCTACTCTTCAGTAAACTCTAGTGGCTTCCTATAGCTTCCAAAAGTAAATATAACATGTTCTATTTGGTATTCAAAGGTCCGTATAACTAACACACTTCTTACCTTTCCATTATTTTTACATATTAATCCCCAATATGTACTCTTTGATCCAGTAGCACTGGCCTAGATGTTCCATGAATAAGACACTTCATCACTCCACTGTAGGCATTTTCTTTTGCTCTTCTTAATGCCTTAAACTCCTTCTCTCCTCTAGTCTAAGTACTCATCTCCCTTTCTTCCTTTAAGCCCCAGCTAAAATCCCACCTTCTACATTAAGCTTTACCTAACTACTTATAATTCTGTTGCTTTCTCTCTTTTAATTATTTCCTATCCACCTTGGTATAGCATGCTTTGTATATATTTGTTTGCATGTTCTCTCCCTGATTAGATTGTAAGCTCCTTGAGGGTAGGGACTGTCTTTGCCTTTTTTTTTAACATTCCCAGAGTTTAGTGCTGGGTTATCATAAGTACTTAAGAAATGCTTATTGAATTGAATTGAAATTTCAAATTGAAGCACATCCAAAATAGGGATAAAAAGAATGAAGGGACTGAAAATAAATTCATCTGAGTAAGTAGTTAAAGGAATCAGGGATGTTAAACCTGGAAAAAGGAAAACTGAGGCCAGGTATGACTATTCTCTTCAAGATTGTTTTATTGATGTTTTTAGTTTTTTAACTTCACCTCCACTTCAAAGTATTTATACATCCCTTTCTCCTGCCTAAGGACCTGACTGATGAAATGAATATTTTTAAGAGGGAAAAAGCAATTCAACAAACTAACTGTCTCAGAAACCAAGTCTGATAGTATATTCAAATTTACCTCTACAAAGAAGTATATTTTCCCAACTGCTTTTCAGGGAAAAGACTGGTCAATATGATCATAGTATATTGAAGAATCATTGTTATTATTGTTGTTGTTGTATATACCACTTTCTTAATTCTATTTACTTAACATTCTGTTAGTTAAATCTTTTATGTTTCTCTGAATTCTTTCCTTTAAAAATGTTTTTAAGACTGGATATTCCTCTCTTATCTGGGCCAAAAGTGCAGGAGCTATTCACAGACTAGCCTTGCTCTAATTGGCAATAAAGTTTGATGTGATCCATTTCTGGCCTATGCCTTTATATGACCCTATTGGCAACTTATTGACTATTCCACTCTTGGGCTCTCATTGTGTTCATGTCAGACTTTGTGAGTATACCAATTTGGCTTAGTCCTCTGCATCTCAGAACTCCTGAGCTCCAGAGATCCACCAGTCTCAGCTTCTTTAGTAGCTGGGATTGCAAGTATACACAACAAGATAATATTCTATCACAATAACGTATGAAAATTTTTTTTTAAATTGTTCTCTGATGGTAATCTATTTTTTCCTGTTTTTTACTACAATAAAAGTTATTGAAGTGAATATTTTAGTACATATATAACATTTCTTTCTTTCTGTCTTTGACATTCTTGTTTTAGATATATAGTAGTAGTAGTAGTATGTTTCCTGGGTCAAAGGCTATAGACTTTTCCATATTTTTCTTAATAGAATTCAAAATTACATTCCAGAATGTTTGGACATGCCATTCTACCATTCACATTCAGAAATAGTTTTATTTCTACTTTGCCTATTTTTGTTATCAATTTATTTCCCCTTTTTAAAATTACTATCAGAATTATTGTTTCAATTATATCAAAAGGTATAGCATCATTTAGACTTAACTCTAATATTTTCAGGAATCAGTGTTTTCCATTGCTAATAATGATATATTTAGATTTTTGGAATATTACCTTGCCATATTAAAATGACCTTTCTATGTCTATCTTTATAGATTTTTTCCCCAAGCATAAATGAGTGATGTATTTTATCCAAGGTTTTTTTCTTTATGTGTCAATATGATCACATGGCTTCGGATATTTTGGTTAATTATATAAAGTGCTTTGCCAAATGGCATGCCATCATAGTGTGCCTGGTATAAATACAACTTGTTCATAGTGAATATTTAAATATATATATGCACTCACATCTATACTATAGTCTTTTTACTGAAATTTTATTTAAAATTATTGAAGCAATTTGCACTCTTTTATTCTTTTTGGGGTTGTCATGTGATCAGTTACTTTAGATAGAATCAAGAGAAATAGGTGAGTGTTGATGAGGGGCAGTTTCTGGCTTAATATATGGAAGAATTCCATAGTAGAACTTTCTAAAGTTGGCAGGATTCCTCTTCATGATGCGATGAGCCCACCCCTACTGGAAAATTTTTAGTTAATGCTATTCAATTGTTAAGCCTTTTTTGTAGAAATGATTCTTAGTCAGCAACGAATAGTACTAGATGGCCTTAGAGAAGTCTTCTATTTCTAAAATTCGAGGATTTGAGAATTCATGGTTATAAAGAAATGAAATGTTATTGTTTTCTTTCTCTAAATGAAATGTTAGAGTCACAGATGCTATGTCAAAAAGATCAAGGTAATCTAGCCTTGGACTCATAAGGAAGGACAAGTAGGCATACAAACTCTGTAATGAGAAATTTGAGGGGCAATTAGGCAGTGCAGTAAATAGAGCACTGGACTTGGAATCAGGAAGATTTATCTTCATAAGTTCGAATCCAGTCTCAGATATTTATCAGTTGTGTGTCCTAGTGAAAGTCACTTAACAGTGCTTTCCTAACTTTCTCCTCTATTCAATGAGCTGGAGAAGCAAATGACAAACCACTCCAATATCTTTGCCAGGAAAACCCCAAATGGGATCAGAAAGAGTGAGACATGTCTGAACAACAACAAGCCCAAGACTTATCAGTAATGTGAGGACTTTTGGTATTCATTTGGTCATTCTATCATGTTTCTTAAGATCTTTGGAAGAGGCAGACAAAGGGAAGGATCAAATAGCAATGTAATTCCACATTACTTCTGCAACCTATTCTGAAAGGAAGATTAGAAATTGTTTTTAAGATGTGACATACGAGGTTTTCCTGCAGTTCTAGAAATCTTTCTTTAGAGACTGGTTTCTTTCTTTTCTCTATCTCTACTACCCAAAGTAGTTCATTCCACAGAAGAGCTTTTGCCACATCAAGAGGGATTGCATGTATCTGGGATTCTATTTTTTTCTCTTACCTGCTTGCTTTGGCCTCCACTTACCATTGCTTTACAGTTGTCAGCATTAAATGTGATTTGCTGCTTCAGCCCATTTATTGAACAAATGCAAATCCTCATGAATTCCACATATAATTTCTGGATCCCCTAAGTCCCTTTCTGTTCTGCCTTATCAGCAAATCTGACTCATTGCCATTTAGGAGTTCTGCTCTCAGTGAAAATTTTGATTCGTTGAAAAGCAACGGAAGCTAAAACAGGGCATTTTCAATTAGACATCGTTTCATAGTGCCCTTCTATGTGTGCTCCAGCAGTGACATTGTGCGTTTGAATGACTGTGTTCCCAACCTCTGAAAGGGTTTTATTGCCATGCCATTTAGCAAGGATAATACAAAGAATTGGAGCTTTGATGGATCTTTGTAGGTGGGAATGGGATCAAGGAAATACTCCATGTAGTTTTTTGTTGTTTTTTTTAATTCTCTATTTCAGCATTTGATTATTCCCTTCAACCTTATTGTATTTGAGTCTGGCTTTATCTGATTTTCTCTTTAGGTGTTATATTCTAAAAAGTGTCTTGAATGTATATTTCTTGAAGCAATTTTTATAAGTATGTTAGCACTATTCTTTCATAATTTAGCAGCTCTGTTTCCCTTTGGTAACCATTATAATATCATTC
The DNA here is from genome assembly GCF_016433145.1 of Gracilinanus agilis. NCBI lineage: Eukaryota > Metazoa > Chordata > Mammalia > Didelphimorphia > Didelphidae > Gracilinanus > Gracilinanus agilis. The sequence goes on from NC_058134.1 coordinate 126,017,102, forward strand.
TGTATTTTAGAGAGTTTTTTAATCATTATTTTGCTTTTTCAAGTCATGCCAATATAGCTTCCAGGCATCAAAAATCAATTAATTTTTTTTCCTTCCCTGTAGGTCATGGTTAGATGTATGTTTAAGTTTATTTTCAAAGTAATGCATATTTTGAAAGGGGAAACATATCTATTTTTTAATATAAGCAGAGGCAAACCTGCCTACCATGTAACATTTAAACAAATTTAGCTTAATAATAATTCTCTCAGTCAACATTAGGGCAAAGAAAGGAACAAGGATGGGGAGGAGAAAGGCAAGAGAAGAGGTATTGAATAACCATTTACTAGGTATCTGGTACTATGTTAAGCATTTTACAAATATTATCTCATTTGATTCTTACAACAACTATGGGAAGTAAAGTGCCATCATTATTTACATTCTATGAAGGAAGAAATAGGCTAAGAAGTTAAGTGACTTACCTAAGGTCATACTATTATCAAGATTCTGAAGCCATATTTGAACTAAGATCTTTCTAACTCCGGGGCCCATCACTCTATCCATTGGACAAGGTAACTATTTATTATGGGAATAGAGATGATCTGTAGCTTCTTGTTGCCTAAAGCATAGATGGAGGTTTCTGGCACCAGGAATCTGGGAAGAACTATATTTGGGCAATTTTTATTCAAGGAGGGGCCAGAAGAATTATGCTGTTGGCATATTTCCAGAAGAATGCTATTCCCAGAGAATAGTCCTAGGTAATTCTAAAGCTCTAGGGCAATAGGCAGATGACACATCATAAATATATGTTCAAATCCAAATCAGCAGAGATCTATCCAACAAAACAGATAGAAAAAAGAAAAATTAGGTTGAGGGTAAAAGGTTATGTTTGAAACTAGCATAATTCAAAATGGTTATAATTTCTACTGATTTAAGTATGTATGTGTATGTTTATACCTATATGTGGAAAGGTTCTCTGCTTTTCTTAAAAGAGTTTTTGCTGTACTGCTCCTCATTGCTCCTTGCAGCCTCATGTCCAGAGGTAATAACTATTTCTCAAATGACAATGGATACCCAAGAGGAAGGGAGGTATCATCATGTTAGCAACAGAAGACTTTTAACTAACAAATCTAGATTAAACCTTAAAGTTCAGTCTATTGTCCTTGTAACCTTAAAAAACCTAGGGTACTGCTTCTGTCCTACACTTATTACCTACACTCCTTCTTCCCTCTTGGGACACTGATGAACAACAAAGATATTCAAGTTTAGAAGACAAGGGTAAAAAAAAAAAGCTGTGAATCTTCTCATTATATTTTATAATTGCCCTGGCTAGGTTTGGAGATTTGGCCAGATTCAAAGTCAGTTGCTTGAGATATCTGGATTTTTGGAGGTGTCTGCCCCGTACTTAAAAATTCAGACATTTGGGAATGGAAGGATTATCTTTGGAGTTGAAATTTGATCTGAAATGGGCAGGAGAACCATAACCATTACAAGAAATTTTGTTTTTCCTCCCACCCCAACTTTGGGTAAATTTTTGTCTGCAGAACTCCTAAAGATAGGTAGCCATAGGTTTCTTTCTTCTAAAATCTTGGTGGATTGAGATGGGGGGGGCTCAGAAATCCCTGAGAAGTCTGAAATTTCTCCAAACTAGAGTGGCACTATCAGGACCATGCCTATAGTCGGTGCTCAAATATCATTCACTTGATACTTATAATAAGCTTTAATACAAATTAATCAGCATTTAAAGAACATTTCTTTTTGACCTTTCCATTTTAAGTTTCAATCACAATTATATAATTATAATGAAAAGAGACAGTTATCTCATCCTCTTGTGTTATAAATGAGGAAACTGAGACCCCAAAAAATGATATGGCTTTTCTAAGATCACCATGGTAGGAAGTAGCATTATTATTGTGTTTTTTAATAAAGTTCACTGATTTAAAAAAATAACTACCTCATACCAACAACCCTTAACAAAAATATAATTCTGTAATTTTTCCATTGTAATAGAAATGTAGAAAGCTCAAAACTCTCTGAGAATCTTCTCCAATCAACCTTAAAATAATGTTTCAAGACAAATATTTGAATGGCAGAACCAACAAAGCAATGGAATAGGGCAATTTTCCTGCAGGAAAAAAAAGACTACAAATTGGAACTTAGGCAGAGAGGGTCCATTTCATTGGAGTAAAAGGGTAGTGGAACCCACAGTAAGGCTATATCAAGACTGCTCAAGATTCTGAACCTCGATCCAATTGAGACCTTGTCTAAGCCAACAGCAGAGCACCTCCATGCACACCCCTTGAAATTCTAAGCCCCAGTACAATCCTACAATGAGGTCTCCAGCACCAGCCCAAGGCAATCTGGAATATGTTTGGATGTTATAAATCCATAGTGAGGCCTCCATCTCCTACCTGTGCCTGAGGTGAGGCTCTGAATCCCAACACAGGATAGCTCACAAACACATTGAGATTTGCAAGCCATCAGCATGCCTTGAGGGAGTCTGAATCAAAAATGGGAGGCAGCTTCCAGAGCTCTCAGTCCACAAGCCATCATACCACATTAGAAGAAATAAAACTTACGAAACTCAGAACTAGAGCATGGCAAGAAGGAAAAACTGAAATTTAAGGAAGTGCTTCTCTACACTGAAAACAGAGCCCACCTTCAAGATGAAAATGAAAGGCAAGAAAAAATCTAGGGAAATGAGCACACATTAAAAACAACAACAACAACAAAAATAATCATAGAAAATTTTTATAGAGATAAGGCAGAACAAGGCAGAAAGAGAAGGGGACAATGAGATCAGGGCAGCTTCCTGTAAAACTTTATTTTTTAGTTTCAATAATAAATTTCCACATAAGTTTTATTGTTATTTAATGCAAATTGTTTCCCTCCCTTCTTTTCTCCCTTCTCCCAGACCTTGCAAGCAATTCAATCTAGGTTATACATGTGAAAATGTAAAAATGCAAAATGTACATGTAAAACTTTAAAGAAAAAGGTCAATTAGTCTTAGCCTTCTGAAGATCTCAAAAAGGATTTCAAAAATAAAAAAAAACAAGTAAGAATACAAAAATTTGGAAAAGATGTGAAAGCAATGCAAGAAAGAGTCAGTAGCTTGAAAAAGAAGGTACAAAAATACTAAAGAAAATAACATCTTAAAAAAGCAAAATTGACCAAGTAGGAAAAGAATTTTAAAAATCCAAAGAAGAAAAGAAAATCTCAAAAATATTATTGGTCAAATGTAAAAAGAAATACAAATATTCTATGAAGAAAAGCCTTCCTTAAAAAGTAGAATTGGTTAAATGGAAAAGGAGGTTCAAATGTTCATATGTTTCAAATTTTCACTGAAGAAAATATTTCTTTAAAAATTAGAATTGGACAAATAGAAGCTAAAGATTTCATAAAACACCAAAAAGAACAAAATCAAAATAATGAAAAAAGCAGAAGAAAATGTGATCTACTTGGAATAAACCAACTGAACTGGAAAATAGATCAAGGAGAGACAATGTAAAAATTATATTACAAGAAAGTGATAATAAAAAACTCCTAGATGTCATATTTTTAAAAATTAGCAAAGAAAACTGCCTTGATATTCTTAAATAAGTGGGTAAAAAAGAAATTAAGAGAATTGATCAATCACCTTCTGAACTAAAACCCCGAATGCCATATTCTAGGAATATTATAGCCAAATTTAACAGCTTCCAGGGAGACAATTTGGATCTTAAAATTTCAGAAAATATGTTGGAAATTATTATTATATATATTTGGGAAAATAAGATTATTTTTATAAAAAATAAGTTATCAAACTTCATATATATTAGTCTTTATCTCTAGCTCATTAGCTTTCTACTGAAAGAAAGGAGTTAAGCAGGACTATTATCTAAACAGAAGTTCTCTGTCTCTAAGTAGGACTTTCCTTCTAAAATATAATGTTATTTTCTATTACTCCTGAAGTTACTTTCTGGTAAATGATTAAAATTATCTTGAGAGATTAATTTTGGGTAAGAATATCTTTTTGTTGATTAGATCAGCGTTTTAAGCAATAAAACGATATAGGTCAATAATGAGTAACAGAGACATTGATGGATCTGGATCAGATACTTGGATCAGGTACCACTTTTGGGAGGTTTTATTCAGCTTCTCCTTTGAATATTCCAAGAAATCTCTAATTGATAAATGGCTAATTTGGAGGGATACATTTTCTGTTTGGTTAACAAGTTTCCATCTTTAGAGGATCTGTTAATGGTAATGTTGCCCAAATTTCTTCTGATGATGAAAGAATGAGACTAGTAAAGTCAACATTCCATATGTATATCAGTAAACAGGGGATTAATTGCTATCCTTTTATTTCTTTTATCCCTTTTCTTGGCCTTTTGTTTCTGGCTGCCTAGAATTGTACTTAATTCATGTTCTTATTTCTGAGAGGAAAGAAGATGAGAGGCAGGAAAGATAGGAGAAGATGGCTGAGAGACAGAAGGGGGAGACAGACAGACAGAAACACAGTAAGAGAAAAGGAAAATGTGAGAGCAAGATGGAGATTGACTGTATGTCACTCTCTATGTCCTTTCATTCCCATAGACTCTGATCCTATTCTTCTTCTTTTTTTTTAAACCCTTGTACTTCAGTATATTGTCTCATAGGTGGAAGATTGGTAAGGGTGGGCAATGGGGGTCAAGTGACTTGCCCAGGGTCAAACAGCTGGGAAGTGGCTGAGGCCGGGTTTGAGCCTAGGACCTCCCATCTCTAGGCCTGACTCTCACTCCACTGAGCTACCCAGCTGCCCCCAGATCCTATTCTTCTTGATTGAATTTTCCATGCAATGAATAGACCATCAGGCCTAATTCACTATTCATTTATGGGTTCATAAATCCTCTAGTTAAAGTGAGCACTGTAACTTCTACTTTACTTCTATGTATGTCTCTGACTATTTGTTGCTTTTCCCCCTCTTCAGTCACAAGATACTCTGGGACTTGTGGCTCAAAGGATATATTGCACAAGGAAGCATCAATCAATCCTTCTTTCCGTTCTCAGAAGCACTGGGTTTAGCTGTACATTGAGAAACATATTTTCTCTTTTCTAGAAAGAATCAACTCACCATTTAACATGTTGTATATTTGCCGTCTGAGGGTAGCTCATAGACAAAGCCATGGAAGAAATATAGAACTTTAAAAAAATATTCCTGAGTCAACACTTAAAAATATTATTTCTTTTCTTTTTTGTTAAAAAATGTATCAATGCCCTCTGTACTAATTGTAGTAATGAGTCTCCGATACTCAAGACCTTAAGAGAATTTATTTTTAATATTTTAGATTATTTCTTTATCTGGGTTTTGAAATTGAGCCCAAATTAGTTCTTTGACTTTTGTACATATTCCTTTATTCTTAGGGACTCCAATGAATGTCTCAGTCTAGGTCCTGGTAAAAAGAAAGGGAAGATAATGAAAGCTCATCTTGTTCAGTTAATTAGAACTTGTTTTGAGTAGAAGTTATTACTAATGACATAACACTAAATACATGACTACCCACCATTACCCAGAGGATAAGAATGGGTTGAGCATTTTGATGGACTACCTTGTCTTTGGTGATTTACCAATTAGAGATGTTTTGGGATATTCAAGAGAGGGACTGAATGATGACCTCCCAAATTGTATCTATGTACCTATGTAAGGAGACTTTCTTCTCTTTGATCATCAGGAAAGATCATTGAGCAATTAATTAATTGGTTAATATTAGCTGAATCAATAAGTTGATTTTCTTACCTAGGAGGCAGTCTCTTGGAACTTTTACTTGTAGCAAAGTTCATTATTTTTCTATAAGACACTTGAAAGGGAATTCATCTAGTTCAACATCCTCATTTTATATGTGAAGGTATTTCTAGGAAAATAGTACCCTGGACCAATTTTTGCAGATAGCGATTAGAAGAGATGAGATTTGAAAATAGATCCTCTAGCTGGGAATACAGTGCTTTTTTCCACTTAGCTAGACTAGATAAAGGTTGAACCTCTCAGTTATTAAGAGGCAGAGAGGAGAATGGTGCCCTAATGCAGGGATCAATTTTCCTTTTATCTTGTAATTAACCATATAAAAATGAATAAAAACCTAACTTACTGCTGAGAATAGTGCCAAATTTCTGTAACAACACATAAATAAAATATAAGAGTTTTTCTTTCTCTAACTCTAACTCAAGGATCCTACTTTTTATCACGGGTTTGCTTTATGGGAGAAGTTAATAAGAAGAGTATTATGAGTTCTATTTGGAGCTTCAATTGTCCCTCATCAATTGAGGAGTTTTTTTTTTTTGTTTTTGTTTTTTTGCCTTCAGGTTATTATCTATGAACTAGGAATGAGCTGATTGACTTGGACTATTGTGAGTTGGACCACACTTTAATAAAAGAGTTAGTTACAATGGGTGAGAGTCAATTACAGAGCTTTACTTTTCTTCATTTTCAGAGTATATATGGACCAGAAATCAGTAAAGCTAAGAGAAACCTTGAGTGATAGTTTTGTATATATATATATATATATATATATATAATATGTACAGTTGTGTGCATAAAGGAAATGCAGGATTTCATTGAGAGAGGGGCAGTTTGTGGGCAGTACTAACCATTTGAGAGGAGAATTGAATTTGTAGATAACTA
>NC_058134.1:126026562-126036182 GCF_016433145.1 Gracilinanus agilis
AGAGAGAGAGAGAGAGAGAGAGAGAGAGAGAGAGAGAGAGAGAGAGAGAGAGAGAGAGAGAGAATAGGTAGCATTTGTCCAAAATTAAATGGAAGAAACATGGTTTTAAATCCTAGATGTAATACCTTGAGAAAGTAGTCTTCATGCTCCTCAATTTCCTCATTTTGAAATGTAGTCTGAACACAAAAAAAATGCATTTGAGTTTCCTTCCAGCTCTCTAGTTAAGATCCTATTCTAAAAGTAGACCCCCCAAAAAACTGTTTATTATTTGATTCATCTATCACATACATATGCACATGTATGTTGTAGATATTGATTTAAGAAAAAAAAAAGAAAGCCCATGGTGAGAAGAATGAGTCTTGGTTTACCAGGCAGCCTATAAATATATCTGAAGTTTTTAGTTCTATGCACTTCTACTTTATGTTGAAAAATAAATAGCTGTGAAAAGGGTTTTATATTCAGGTATAAATTCCTAGGATCATATTTAGATTTAGAGATAGACTAGATGTATGTGTAAGCTGATACCCCAGAACAAGGAAATAGTATGGAGTGCCTGAAATAGGAAGTTTTTGTTGTCATTGTTGAAGTCATCAATCCATATCCACACCAGTGGACCTGCTTTTTTTTTTTCCTTTTCCCTTTCTTATTATTCGTTAGAAGGCTATCCCCAAAGGTCTCTTTGGAGAAATGATTGCTTTCCTGACAGTAGCAAGACTTGAAACAGAAAAAAAAAAGTTTAGAAGTAAGATGAAATACCCCCAAATCGATATGGCCACTGGCCTAATGACCACTAGAGAGTGGGAATTACCTGAAAGGAAGGCTAAAGGAGTAGGGGAAATGACATATTAGTGAACTCTCAGGAGGTAGGTATGTGAGTCTAAGATGGGAGAAACAGAAAATAGGTGTTGAGCTGATGAAATGCAATACTTGAGGGATCTGGATAAAGTCAGAGAGGATGTGAAGGAAATAGGATAATCTTCTGTACCTACCACCATGACAATTTATGGCCATTAAAAGCACAGAAATATAGAATTTTAGAACTGGAAGAGACCTCAATGGCTAGCTAGTTTAACTTATATATCAAAAAGAATCCTCACCACAATACATTAAAGAAGTGGCTATCTTGCCTTTAAACCTTGAGGGGTAACTCATTTCTTCACTAACTTCAGAGGAGAAAGATTTGAAAGCAGAATTTTTGTTCATGAGGAAGGACGAGTATTTCTAGCTTAGAATGTGTGAGACAGCTGGGGGGGCTCAGTAGATTGAGATCCAAACCTAAAGATGAGAGGTCCTGGGTTCAAATTTGACCTCAGACACTTCCTGGCTCTGTGACCCTATGCACGTCATTTACCCTCCATTGCCTAGCCTTACCACTCTTATGCCTTGGAACCAATACACAGTACTGATTCTAAGATGGAAGGTAAGGGATTAAAAAATAAAAAAGAATGTGTAGGTAGTACAAGGGGAAATAATAAAGCAAATCAAGAAAGAACAGAGGTTCACAGAATTCAGGATTCTCTTTTCAGGTTGGGGTTAGGGAGAGACAACTCATCAAAATTAACTTGTCCAAATAAAGCAAAGGTTCAGCTATTTTAATTTTTACTTTGTTCTCTTCCAATATTTCCTCATCTTCTTCCTACCTTTCTCATCATTCTCATTTTTCTGTTATTTATCTCATCCAGATTGCTATTTCCCTCTCATCTCCTTATCTTTTTTAAACTTTTTATTTAATTTTGAATATTTTCCCATAGTTACATATTTCATATTCTTTCCCTCTCCCCCAAACTCCCCAACACCCTGTAGCCAACTCACAATTCCACTGAGTTTTACATGTATCATTAAGGCCTAATTCCATGTTACTGATAGTTGAACTAGAGTTATCATTTAGCATCTACCTCCCCAATAATATCCCCATCAGCCCATGGTTCAAGCAGTTATTTTTCTTCTGTGGTTTTACTCCCACAGTTCTTCCTCTGAATGTGGCTAGTTTTTTTTCTCATAAGTCCCTCAGCCTTGTTCTGGATCCTTGCATTGCTGCTAATAGAGAAGTCCGTTATGTTCAATTGTACCAAAGTGTATCAGTCTCTGTATACAATGTTCTCCTGGATCTGTTCCTTTTCACTCTTCATCAATTCCTGGAGGTTGCTCCAGTTTACGTGAAATTCCTCCAGTTCATTATTCCTTTGAGCACAATAGTATTCCATCACCAACAGATACCACAGTTTGTTCAGCCATTCCCCAATTGAAGGGCATTCCCTCATTTTCCAATTTTTTGCCACCACAAAGAATGCAGCTATAAATATTTTCATACAAGTCTTTTTCCTTATTATCTCTTTGGGGTTTAAACCAAGCGGTGCTATGGCTGGATCAAAAGGCAGATAATCTTTTAGCGCCCTTTGGGCATAGTTCCAAATTGTCATCCAGAATGGCTGGATCAATTCACAACTCCACCAGCAATGCATTATTGTCCCAATTTTGCCACATCCCTCTCTTTATCTTTTTATGAAAGTAAAATTAGAAATTGTTATGAGGAAACTTTCAATCCCTGAATCTATTCTTCCTCACCCAGACTCATAGAATCCTTGGCTTTGTTCAAAGCATGGCTCAATCAGCTTGAGGCCTTTCCCCTATCCTAATTTTTGACACCCTTTCCTACTTGAGAATTATTTAATATGACTACATATATATTTAGTAGCATATATATTTATATACATATCCAATCTCCCCCCAATAGAAAATAATCTCTTTGAAGGTAGGGACTGTTTCTAGTTTCTAGTATCAGCAATGACTAGCTCAGTCCCTTATAATTGAAATATATAGATTAATTTGCAGGGTGCTGTTGAAAGAGGTGGGGTGAAAATTTAGGAGGATAGGTATAAAGAATGGATTCTTAGAGCTTAGAAGTTGATGGAGGGAAATAACATTATTGATAATAATAGTCCACATGTATATAGCATTTTGAAGTTTACAAAGCAGTGCAAAAGTCAAAAAGCTTGTGAATAGAGAATCATTCTGTCCGGTGTATCTGTCTTAACCTTCTTGTCTGCCAATTGGGGAATGACAATATTGGGCTTGTAGTTACTGCAAAGTAATTTGTTGAAGATAAGTGATATAATGGCTATAATGTTCCCTGAGCTTCTTTACAAAGGGTACTTTAAAACATCAAAGTATTGCAACAGTATTATTTTTATCGTTATTAATGGTCCAAACATGGATCTAGCCCATTTCATCTCCCATTTGCTGGTGAGGCAGGAGGCCAATATATCTTAGAATTATATTATGATTGAGTGGTCATGGTTGAAAGAACTGAATAGGAAATACTTCAACATGGAAGATGAAGAACTCATTAGCTTAATTTGCTGCTAACAGGGCTTCTGAGCTCTGTTAACTAGCACTGAGTTGTGTTGTCATAGTGATGGCAAAAGTTAATGGTAGATTGGGTAAGGATTGTGGCTTCTCTATCAAGCAGCTAACGGGGTTAGTCTGCCCCAAATTGGGTCCACAGTCTTCTGGGGCTTTCAAGGACAGAACTACTCTTTCAAAGTGTTTCAAAGCACTTAAAATATGAGTTTCTTTTTAGCCTTTGTCATCCTCCCTGACAGTGCCTTTTGATAATTTCCATTGCTTTGAGGCACTTGTACAGTTAAGGTATAATTTATTGTACTCTTTTAGGTAAAGACAATTAGAGCTGATCTTCCATTCAAGCAAAAATATTTATCTGAACTCTATTCGATGTTACCCAAATATTCCATATGTTTACATATAAGCTGCTTAAAATTAGACTAAGACTTTTGGGACACTGAATACGTAACTTTACATTATGTCTTTAAGCATATTTTTGCATATAGATGTGTAAATATTATATATTCCGTGTCCCAAAAGTCTTAGTTTAGTTTTAAGCAGCTTATCACTTCACTAAGACTTTTGGGACACTGTGTGGTGTGTGTGTGTGTATTTATGTATACATAAACATATATACACATACATAAGTATATTTACTTTTAAATTTCACATGTATATTTGACACTTACATGAATTTCAAAAGATAAAAATGTACTCAATCATGCAAAAGCCCACTGAAAGGCCTCAATTAGTCTTGTGAAAAAAGAACACAATTATAATATGGAAAAATCCTGAGCTTTAAGCCACATGCTGTTAGTTTAAATACTGCCAATTGTTTGACTGGGATTTATGTTTCAGTATTTATTAACCTTCATAATGATTTAGGAAAGTGAAAGATTAAGATGTGTCAGTGTGATTCACACATTCTGTATCTGGGTCTGCACTTGCAATGAGGTTTGTATAACTCACTGGGAGCGCTTGGGGAAATGGTCTCTCTTATTACAGCACTAAAGGAAGGCATCTGGGGAAGTGCACAGAGTGAAATCTCTGAGGATTTGCTCTACTAGGAGCACATGAGGACGTTAAGATTGCTGAGGGAGAAACACTGAAAGACATACAACAACATCCAAAAATAAAACATCTCACTGAACCCTGGATTGGACTCTATGTCAGGGATAAATATATGCTCCTGTATTCATGGTAATATAACTTTCAGTAGAAAATGAGTATATGGCATCTATACCATTTGTCTTCCATACTAGCACCATTATGTGGTTTTACTATCATTAATAATAATAATAATTTTATAGTGTTTTAAGGATTACAGTGAGGTTTCTACATCTGTCCTCTTCTTTTATCATAATTACGGCCCTGCCAGGTAAATGCTATTGTTATCATCTTTTTTTATATAAATGAATAATTGAGATGGATAACGATTAAGCAACTTGTCTAGGGTCAATCAGTAACCATTTGAGACATGATTTGAACTCAAGTCTTCCTAACTCCAAGTTCATTCATTACATCTACTTACCCCTAGCTATCTAAAAGTGACAACAGAAATATTTTGCCTTATATGAATTTCCATTTTAAAGAGGTGATGTTTCAAAGACGATAAAGTCAAGATGGTCTGGGACCAAGCCCTGCCTCTGATATATACTACTATTAATATAACCTGACCAACCCAACTGACCCATCAGTACCCTAGTCAATTTCCTCAGACTATCAATTGCAGCCAAGTTTTTGATCTCCAGAGGGAATTTCCTCCCCCAGGACCTTCCTACTCCAATAAACTGACAGGTCTGAATTTACTCCCCATTCCATCTCCAAACCCCCACCAAAGGCACCCATTGCCCATTTTCTAGACTATTTTACTTGGTATCCATCCATATGTACATGCATATGAGTGAAGCAAGTTGTTTAATCCTAAACCTGCTGTAGGATTCCTCCATGGACTTGAATTATTACACCAATTTGCCAGTATGTAGCTCTACCAAAGTTGCTTTGTACTCCAGGCCATCTCATCACACATTAACCATTCTAGAAAATGATTCCTCCTATATAGATTTTATAAGTATGATTTTCATTATCATCATTGTTATTAATTTAATTATCATCATTATTAATTTAATAGATTAAATTTTGGCTGAGTTGGGACAATTCATGGAAGTTGCAGTGATGGGAGAGTTTATCTCATTATAAGGGAAAAAGAAAAAAAATCATGCCAAAATGATCACACTGTCTCAAGGCTGAATGAAACTATCTCAGGAGGCAGAATTTTCTGGGCCTGGAGAACTAGAAACAAAGGCTTTTATAAGTTCTTCTAGGGATATTGTAGAAAGAATTCTTACTAATGTCTGTTCTTCTATTTTACCTTAAGGTTCCTTCCTGAGAACCAGTGATTTTAAATAACACAGTCTGGCATATAGTCAACTACTTTCTTGATGCTGTCTTGACTACAACAATTCTTTTCTATATTATCTAATATGGTATTTATGGTCTAGCCAGTCTACCTTCCTTATCTTTCACCCATTCCCCTCCCCATTTAAATTCAATAAACCTTTTTGTTTTTTTAATTCAATAAGCATACTACTTGTAAATCATTATTAGACACAATACATAAAGATGGAAAATGAGGCATAATCCAAGAGGTATGTGTATATGTGTGTTTAAATTTGTGTTCATTTCTTTATATATACACAAGGATGTGGATGGGTAGGAAAGAAAAGAAAGTTATATATAAAGGAAAAAGGAAAATTGAACTTCTAATCTTTTTTTTTTTTTTTTTGCTTCTAGTTTCTCTGATATTGATAGTGATCTTTGCTTTTGGAAAGGAAAGAAATTAAAATGACTAAGAGGGATTTGATAACTAAGTTAAGTAGAGAAACAATTAGATAAAATTTAAACACCCTTGAGTTTAAATACCCTTGAGTTCAAATTAAGGAGAAAAGATCTATCTTCGATATTGTGAAGGACTGTCACCTGAAAAAGGAAATAGTCTTGTTTGCTTTTCCTACAAAGTCAGAACTAGAAACAATGGTTAGATGTTACAAAAAAGACATTTAGATTTGTGAGGAAATTTTCAACAATGTTATTGCCCACCCCAAATAACTTTAAAATAGCAACTCAAATTCAATTCTGGGTACCAGAGGCACCCAAAGATGAGAATGTAGCTTTCTTCTAGCCCCAAAAAATCATAGGAAAGAGAAATTCATCATGGAGGCTAACCCTAAGGCCATATGGATGAAACATAGGGAACTAGGTGGTTGCAACAGAAGTAGCAGTAGCTCCAGGGTGATAAACAGTAGCCAGGGATAAGAAGAAGCCTGTCAACTGTTTAGAAAGATTCAGGGGATACCTGTGTTAACATATGCTGTCTGTTAATTACAATGTGAATATTCACTTCTGTGTTATACTTCAAGGCCAGAATAGAGAGCACTTTCAGTTAAGAAGAAGGGAGAAGCTGAGTCAGGCCTAGAGACGGGAGGTCCTAGGTTTAAATCCAGCCTTAGACACTTCCCAGCTGTGTGACCCTGGGCAAGTCACTTGACCCCCATTGCCCACCCTTACCACTCTTCCACCTATGAACCAATACACAGAAGTTAAGGATTTAAAAAAAATAAAAATAAAAATAAAAAAAGAAGAAGGGAGAAGGGGTAATTGTTTGGCAATTCCATTGGCTATATCCATTTCTAGTTCATAGTTCAAGAAAAAGAGGACTTTCTTTTTTTTAATTTATTTTTTAAACACTCTTTACCTTCTGTTTTAGTATCAGTTCTAAGGCAGAAGAATAGCAAGGGTTTGGAAATTAGTTTTATTGCCCAAGTTCACATAGCTAGGAAGTCTCTGAGGTGATGTCAGAATCCAAGACTCCCTGACCCCAGACCTGGCACTCTATCTACTATGCTATCTGTCTACTCCTAGAGCACTTTCATTGAAGAGGAAGAGACAGCCCTGAGGGATGGTATCACTTTGGGACCTAAAGGATTAGGGATCCTGAGGAAAAGTTTTGTGTCGGACCCAAAGGAACAGGGATCCTGGGGAACAAGATAAGTTGCAAACACAAGAGAGCAGAGGCCTTTTCTCTGTAAGGACCAGAGAGAGTGTGACAAAGACAAGAGAGAAGTGGCCAAACTTCTCCCCAGATCACACATACATGCCTTCTTTTAGAAGCACTAAAAGAATTACATAGCCATAGAAATAGCTATGAAAAAAGCAGTTAGAAAATGCCTGTAGAAGCAGCAATGCAATGACCCAGGACAATTCTGAGGGATTTATGGAAAAGAACGCTACCCACATTCAGAGGAAGAACTACAGGAGAGAAAACACAGAAGAAAAACAACTGCTTGAACACATGGGTTGAGGCAGACATGATTAGGGATGAAGACCCGAAACTACTACACCAATGCAACTATCAACAATTTGGAAATAGGTCTTGATCAATGACACATGTTAAAACCAGTGGAAATGTGCATCGGCCATGGGTGGGAGGAGGGCGGGGGGGTGAAGGGGAAAGTAGGAGCATGAATTATGTAACCATGTTAACTTTTCTAAAAAATAAAAATTAAAAAAGAAAAAAAAAGGAAATGCCTGAAGCTTGAGACAATGCCTTTTCCCAGACTGCTGAATTCACCATATACATACACTGGGAATAGATACAACATTAGCATAAACTTACAAATCAAGAAATAGGTGAGGACATAAACAAATAACAACAAAAGAAGCTGACCATAGAAAAGCTACTATAGTGACAAGGAAGATACAATATACAAATTCAGAAGACAATGAAGCCAAGACAACTATAAGGGGTGTCTCAAAGAAAGTTATGAATTTAGCGTAAGAAGCATTCCTAGAGAATATAAAAATGATTTTCAAAATCATAATGGTAAAAGAAAAATTCTTTTAAAAAAAGGAGAGCAAAGGGAGCAAAGTTATGAAAATATATTTAAAAGCTTATTAAAAGAAGAAAAATGAAGAAACTAATATATTAAAAATAGAATTGTAGATGCAAAAATCTTAAATAGAATATTAGCAAAGAGATTCCAGCAAGTAATTAAGAAGATCATCCACCATGATCAGGTGGGATTTATACCAGGAATGCAAGGATGGTTCAACATTAGGAAAACTATCCACATAATTGACCATATCAACAGTCTAACAAACAAAAATCACATGATTATCTCAATAGATGCTGAAAAAGCCTTTGACAAAATACAGCATCCATTCCTATTGAAAACACTGAAAAGTATAGGAATAGAAGGACCTTTCCTAAAAATAATTAACAGTATATACCTAAAACCATCAACAAGCATTATATGCAATGGGGATAAATTAAAAGCCTTCCCAATAAGATCAGGAGTGAAACAAGGATTCCCATTTTCACCTCTATTATTCAACATAGTAGTAGAAACACTAGCAGTAGCAATTTGAGAAGAAAAAGAAATTGAAGGTATCAAAATGGGAAAAGAGGAGACTAAGCTATCACTCTTTGCAGATGATATGATGGTATACTTAAAAAATCCTAGAGAATCAACTAAGAAGCTTGTAGAAATAATCAACAACTTTAGCAAAGTTGCAGGATACAAAATAAATGCACATAAATCATCAGCATTTCTATATATTTCCAACACATCACAGCAGCAAGAGATAGAAAGAGAAACACCATTTAAAATCACCCTAGACAATATAAAATACTTGGGAATCTATCTACCAAAACAAACACAGCAATTATACGAAAACAATTACAAAACACTTTCCAAAAAATAAAACTGGATCTAAACAATTGGAAAGCCATTGATTGCTCATGGGTAGGACGAGCTAACATAATAAAAATGACCATCCTACCCAAATTAATATACCTATTTAGCACCATACCTATCAAATTACCAAAAAACTTCTTTACTGAATTAGGAAAAACTATAACAAATTTCATTTGGAATGGGCCCTAGCAGTACCAGATATTAAACTATACTATAAAGCAGCAGTCATTAAAACAATATGGTACTGGCTATGAGATAGAAGGGAGGATCAGTGGAATAGACTTGGGGTTAATGACGTCAGCAAGACAGTGTATGATAAACCCAAAGAGCCCAACTTTTGGGACATGAATCCACTATTTCACAAAAACTGCTGGGAAATTTGTAAAACAATATGGGAGAGATTAGGTTTAGATCAACATCTCACACCCTACACCAAGATAAATTCAGAATGGGTGAATGACTTGAATATAAAGAGGGAAACTATAAATAATTTAAGTGAACACAAAATAGTATACCTGTCAG
>NC_058134.1:126037352-126124912 GCF_016433145.1 Gracilinanus agilis
AGAATACTTGATTTTCTACATGATAGTTTAGTCTTTGGAGACATATCTTTAAATTACTTTTTTAGGTGATCCTTGAAAAGTTGCTGATCTTTGTATCAATTTCATTGTCTTTATAATTATAATGATAATTTTGCATTTACCTAATCATCATGAAATACTATTCTTTAATAAAGAAAATTACCTGTGGTTCATTTCCAATTCCCTTTGGGCAATTTTATTGTTTGCTTTTAATTCACAAACTGGAGGAATATAAAATTATAGATGGACAAAATATTCTCAGGTTTGAATAAAAATAATTTTTTGGCTACAAGTGTGTGTGTGTTTGTGTGTGTTTGTGTGTGTTTGAAGTCTGTTTGTCCTTAATGGTATGCAGAATTTTGCAGTTCATGTGTTACTGATAGTTTTATTCCCTGATCATTTCAAGTAATAGAATATTTATTTGGAAAATCATATTCAATATTTAAACCATTTTAGACAATGTCATTTGTTGTTTTTTTCAGACACATATGTACATTATAAAGAATATATCTGTCCCTGTGGCTTCGTTGTGACAAATCTTGAAACTTACAGATGTGCCAAAATAATTGGAAAATGTTTCAGCCTGAATAGACAGATGTATATGACCATTTTGATCCATTTAGCACATAACCTAGGAGAATTATTCCTTAAAGGATCCCATTTGTAAAATATATTAGATTTTTTATGGAAAAAAATTCTTCTTTCATTATATTGGTTGTTTGATTTGGATTTTTAATATCAAACACTTTTAATGTGGAATAAAGCATGGTTGATCTATCATTGGGAAAGTTCTAGTTATCATAGATGGTTATTTTCATATAGTCAGAAAAAAACTGGGATCCAGGTCTAACTCAACAAATTACTATATCTGTGACTCTTTAACAGATTAGTTATCCTCTCTAAGCCTCAATTTTCTCATCCATAAAGTGAAACTAAAGACTACATACTAAGAGGTGAGGGCTAGCTATAAAAAGGCAGAAACTGAAAAGAAGCAAATTTAATCTTGATGTAAACAGAAATTTACTGATAAGGAGAGCCAAACAAAGGCAGAATGAATTGCCTTTCAATGTAATAGGTTTTCCTCAACTAGAGTCTTCAAATAAATATAGGTGACCATATTTCCAGTATGTGTGGAAAATGATTATTTTTCAGTCATGATTTGGACTAAATGACTACTTAGACCTCTTCCAGTTCTGTGTTGATTATTCTGTGAATATTTTAAAACATTACATAAAAGTAATGGGAGTGGTTGGAGGAATGCATTAATCAGAACTTTCTACTACTACCTTACCAACTACAGCTACTTCCTGACTAGTTAAGTAAAATGCAGGGGTTAGAAAAGCTGTTCCTGACTGAAAAGTTCAGAATGTGAATTTGACTTTTCCTATTCTCTCCCATTTAATCTTGGACCCAAGCACAGATAAATTTTTTTCATTCTATGAGGGAAAAAGATTTCTTTTTCATTTCTCTACTATGTGCCAGGCATAGTAGTTAACACTGTGGATACAAAAAAAATTCTGGTTCTCCAGGAGACCTTCATAATCTTATGGGAGACATAACATGCAAGCAACTCTGTAGAAGTAAGATTTAGTCAGGATAAATTTGAGATCATCTCTGAGAAAAAGCATTAGATGAAGAAGGAATAGGTGAAACCTGCGCCTATTGCTTTTGTGTTGTGTTTCCTGAGCAATTTATAGAGTAGATTTCCTGGGAATGAATTTTCCCACTGAAAGCAATCAAATTTCTGTCACAGTTCCTATGGAAGTAAATGGGATATATATATATATATATATATATATATATATATATATATATATATATATATATATTTGCATTTGGCCTGAGTGGAGAGACCCCCTAAGAGTGGATTTTCCCAGTCTGGGGTGCTACTCATGAATAAATACAGTTAGAGTGCTACCAAGTTCAAGTATTTAAGCAATAGTCTTCAAAAGGGATATTTCTTAGTAACATATTTTTTGGACAAGGAAGAGGATTTGCATAAGTTGCATAAATGTGAGCTATTCTTTTTAGATCTATAATAAAAGAAACAATTTGGCATAGTGGAAAAGGGATGATTTTGGAATCAGAAATACTTTTATTTGTCTTGACCCCTTGATATCTCAGTGACATCATAAAATTCTGTAAGACTATAAAGTTCTAACTCTACCTTGAAGTTTTATATACTGACAAAATCCCATGTTTAGATCCAAAATCCTTCACCATTAAAATCTAAAAATGCATCTGTATAACACTTCTACTAAAAGACAAAATACATCAATCATTTATAAAATTTATCAAATACTAATCATGTAAAGCAGCACACATTTGTAGATATTTAATAATATTAATAAAATAGAATTGGAAGAAGTACTTTCCCCACTTTGCAATTCCCTATAACCATAACATCATGAGTTAAACACTATAATTATTTTTAAAATAACATATTGAGCCATAGAGAAGTTATGCACAATTCTAGAAAAGTTATATATTGTGTTTTTTTTAATCACATATCTCATTGGTTGATTTCTAAAGATAATCACAAATAAACAACTATTGATATAGAGACAGCTAGGTTATAATGCATATAAGACATCTAGTTAAAACTTATTTATTAAGTATAGACTTTGTGCAAGTTATTTAGTGTTTTGAAAACACAGAGACAGAGTCAAGATGACAAAGCAGTGGCAGCAACCCAGGTAAACTCTTCCAACATTCTGCTCCAGTCAACTTTAAAATAATGCATCCATTTGATTTGTGGAATAGCATAAACAACAAAGGTAAGGGTTAGACATATTTCTATCCAAAGGCAAATTAGAAGATTGGAAAGAAATGTCTATATCACTAATGTAGGAATTGGCATGGAACACACATAGCTAAACCAACAGAGGGAGACATTCCAGGACAAAGAGAAGCACTATAGCTTGAAGCTGCAAGGGAACAAGAGACCTGAACATAGTTCAAAGGCTAAAAGGAACATGGTTTGTGGCTGCAGATGAGTACTGGCTGTTCCTTGGTAAAGATAAAAGTTCAGACCAGGAGAGCAATGACCAAATTGTTTCCACAATAACATCACCTTGGAACTACTGAAAACTGGCAAACTCTAAGAACTAGCCTTGAAAACATCAGTGATTAAAGCTTGAAGCTTGAGAATGTGCTTTCTTACCTATAGGTGAGCAGATACTAACTTTAACATAAAGTTTAAAGTCAAGAAATAGACTGGAAAAATGAGTGAACAAACAATAATAAAGAACATGACCATAAAAGCTAGCATGATGGCAAAGAAGATCAAGACACAAACTTAAAAGAAGACCACAATGTGAAAACAGCTATAAGACAGCCTCAAAAAATTGGACAAAATCTCAACAAGAAGTACTGGAAGTGCTAAAGAGAGATGAATGGTAGAGGAAAAATTAGGAGAAAGTACTGAGAATGGGTGCAGAAAAATTAGGAAGAGAATTAACAGTTTAGTAAAAGAGGCACAAAAATACTGAAGTAAATAATACATTAAAAATAGAACTGTCCCAGTAAAAAAAGAAGCACAAAAATTTGCTGATGAAAAGAACTTTGTTAAAAAGAATTTGTCAGATGGAAAAAGAGGTACAAAAGTTTTCTGAAGAAACTCTTTCCTTAGAATTGGGTAGTGGAAGCTAA
The DNA here is from genome assembly GCF_016433145.1 of Gracilinanus agilis. Classification (NCBI taxonomy): domain Eukaryota; kingdom Metazoa; phylum Chordata; class Mammalia; order Didelphimorphia; family Didelphidae; genus Gracilinanus; species Gracilinanus agilis. The sequence continues at coordinate 126,041,022 of NC_058134.1, forward strand.
TCAATCCATGAGACATCAAGAAATTATAATAACAAAGTCAAAAGTTTTTTTTAAAAAAATGAAAATATGAAATCTCCTCAGAGAAACAATTGACCTTGAAATTAGATCAGGGAGAAATATGGAAAAATATTAATATTAAACATATATACAATGAATGGTGGAGCATCCAAATTCTTGAAGGTCCAAACAAAACCAAAAAAGCCAAAATTAAAAGGAAAACAGGAATCTAGGTGGGAAATTATAAGTATCTTTGATAAAGAGCTCATTGCTCAAATAGATAGAGAACTGAATGAAATTTATAAGAATATGTCATTCTCCAACTGATAAATGGTAAAATGATATGAATAAAGTTTTCAGAAAAAAATCAATGCTATGTATAGTCACATTAAAAATGCTCTAATTCACTCATTGATTAGAGAAATGTAGATTAAAACATCTCTGAGGTACGACCTCACATCTATCAGATTGACTACCATGACAGAAAAGGAAAATGTCAAATGCCACTAGACATGTGGAAAAATAATGCACGTTTGATAGAGTTCTGCACTATCCCAAACATTCTGAAGAACAGTTGAAAACACTATCCAAAAGATTGTAATATTGGCCATACATACCTTTTGATTTAGTAATACTGCTATTAGTCAGTATGTATGTCATACATATGTTAAAGAGATTAAAGAAAAAAGGACCTATATATGCAAAAATATTTATAGGAACTCATTTTTTGGGTGAACAAAGAATTAGAAATAGAGAGGATGCCCATCAATTATGGCTAAAGAATGACTAAACAAAGTGTGGTATATGATGGTGATGGAATATTATTATGCATAAAAATCTATGAGTAGGATACTTTTAGAAAAACCTGGGAAGACTTATATGAGCTGATGAAGAATGAAATGAACAGATCTAGGAAATTGTTATATACAGTTTAAATAATATTTTAATTATAATCACCAATAAAAGATACTTACTACTCTGATAAATACAATGATCTAAAACAATTCTGAAGGACTCATGATGAAAAATGCTATTCATCTCCAGAGAGAGAACTGATGAACTCAATGAAAATTGAAGCATAATTTTTTTCTGTTTTACTTGCTTTTTGTTGGTAACATGGCTAATATGGAAGTATTTTTTCATGATATCTATAATTTATTTCATGTTACTTGCTTTCTCAACATTTGGAAAAGAAGTTAGGGAGAATTTGTACTCAAAATTTAAAAAGGAAGAATGTTAAATAATAATAATTTTTAAAGAAAAAAATGTCTTTCCAATTAAGGATTTTTCAAAGAAAATGACTAACATTCATGCCCTTTGATCCACAGATTCTATTGCTAAAATATATACATATATAATTATTTATAGCAGTGCCTTTTCTGTTAACAAATTAAAATTAAATTGAACAATTAAAAAACAAATTAAAAATTAAAACAAAATATATGTTTGTCAATCAGGGGAACAGCTAAAGAAATTGTGTTTCATAAGTGTATTGGAATATTATTATGGTGCAAGAAATGACATGATGAAAAACTTGCATGATTGATTCAAAATAAAGTAAGCAGAGGCAAGGGAAAGATGTACACAATGAATATTGTTGTTCAGTTATTTTAGCTTTGTCCAGCTCTTTATGGCTTCATTTGGGTTTTTTGTTTTGTTTTGTTTTGTTGTTTTTTTTTGCAAAGACACTGGAGTGGTTTAATATTTCCTTCTCTAGCTCACTTTATAGAAAAGAAAACTGAGACAAATAAAGTTAAGTCAATTGCCCAAGGTCACAATGTCTGAAACTGAATTTAAATTCAAGTCTTCCTGACTCAAGGCCCAACCCTTTATACGCTATGCAACCTAGCTGCCCCTCACAATGTCTAGCCATTTTAAATGGAAAGGAAAAACAGAAAATACTGGAAAGTAAATGTTGCAGAATTGTGAAGGATGATCTTGAACCTAAAGATGAGAAATGAGTATGTACCTCACTCTGTTCCTATGCAGAGGTGGCAGGAAGCTTCACAGGCATAGGTTATTACATATATTGTTAAATTTCTTTTATGTATTAATATGTTTAACTTGTTTTGTTTTTTCTTATTTTTTATTATAAAGGATTGTTATTTGGTAAGGAAGAAAGGGAAGACTAGAGGGAAATTTAGGAGATGCAAAAATAAAAATTGGTAAAAGTAGTTTTCAAAATGAAAATATATATTTTACTATGTTAAAGATCAGAATTTTCCTCCAAGACTTCTTGTGGCTTTGCAAAATTGATGCCACAAAATGCAGGAAATTGAAAACTGTTGCTTGGACTCTGTTTTATAATATATAGAATGGATTAACACCAGCTCTCAACAGTGTAATGAACTGTATATCTTGCTGTGGTCACCACCACTACCTTTGTTATTTCAGGATGGGGTTCTCTAATGCTTTCTAATTAAATTCCCATTTGAAGGCTCTCCAGGGAGTCTAGGACATAAAACTGCTCATTTGAAGTGAAATAGAGCATACGCAACATGGATATTAGTCCTTCCAAGACAGGCTTCACATTTGCTTTGACTAAAAATTAAAATGTAAAAAAATAGCATTATAACATATTTTATTATTATCCAGATTAGAAATAAAATTAGGATTCCTGAGTAGGATTTATTGGACACCGAAACGAAGTTGCATGTATTTGGTAAAAGTCTTCAGGAGCACAGTCATTCTAGAAAGAAACAACTTACACCTTTTGTCAGTTCTCAGAAGGGTTACACTATATTTACATTTCAATCATCATAGATGTCATGCCTCTAAGTACGTTCTCATGTGCAGATCACATCTCATATACACCTTAGTAGGTAGTTTCATAAGTTGTTGTATATAAAATAATTCAACGTTTGCTAGCTAGTCCTCTGATTTTGGAACTCTCCATTGAGATAAATGGATCCTTGAACAACCATCATCAACTCTTTTGGTAGCCCTATTCAAAGACTTTCACCTACAAAAGACGTAACAGAGTTTGTATTCCATGACCAAAGTCTTGCTTGAATACTTCCACTACATAAGGAAGCTTCAAAGAACTTCCTTCATGGTATCATAATATCATAACTTTAAAGATAGAAGGATCAATTCTGAGCTATCTATTTCAAACTTGTCATTTTAAAGCTGAATAAAGTGGGGCTCACAGAGGCAAAAATGACTTGCCCAAGGTAATTTAGCAAGCATGTGGCAAAATTAGGATAGGAAGTAGGTCATCTGATTAAAAATTCCACATACTTTCTCCAGTGCCATGTAGTCACAACTTGCTTTAGTGGCAGAGACTATTTATGATATAATAAATGCCATTTCAGGTGAAATGTCAAGAGCTTTTGGAAAAGTATGATTTTTATTGTGGAAGAGAACTTCAATATCTTCAATGAGAAACTAATTATCAAAAATATTTATTGCCAACTAGTTAAATAAAGTTTAATTATTTCCATTAGTAATAAGTAGGAGTAGATGCCCTCCTTATTTCTAGAAATACCCTTTGGAGTAAGTAATACTTTTGAAGTTGTCACTGAGTTTGAGTAATAGTGGAATCAATAATCTTTAAATAATAGTTTTTCAGGTAATAAAAAAGGTATAAATTTTATTAAATGGTAAAAAAGAGAAAGAGAAATCTTACAGAAAAATTCTCAGTGGATATTTTAGGGCTTAGAGACCTTTGGGTTGGACAGCTTATGTCCAGAGAAAAATCAAAAACATCATCTCGTCCAATCTTCTTACTTTCCAAAAGAAAAAATGAGGCCTAGGGAGATCAAGAGAGATATGAGAGATCACATGGTGGCAAATATCAAACCTGTGATTTGAACTCCAGTCCTCAAATTTCCAATTCACCAATTTTTTTCTTCTGTGGCATATGACTTTTCTGTGTATAATCTGACTTTTTCAAAAATGAATACTTTTTACCCATGTTTTCTCAATGGATATTAAAAGTGTAAGTTCTTTGATATTGATATTGAGGCCAGTGAAATCATTGTGACATCATAAAAGGTACTTAATATATATCCTTTATAGTAGTGACCAGTGGCTTTTATGTATCAGCATTCCCCACATTCCATGTAGTCTTTGTGTGCATGTGTATGCACATGCTAATCAAATGCTTTACTACCTAACTTTTTTTTTCTATCATAAAGATGATGAATGTATAGGACCCAAGAATTTCAATAGATTCCCTATAATATTTTACCAAGTATTTGGATAGATTCCCTATAATATTTGTCCAGTCTTTTGTATAGCTGGGAATGAATGAAAGTTCTTCTTTTACTGACTTCAATTTTCCCAAGAAATAAAGATTTGTCTTTTCAAAACTAACATTTTACCAGTATAGTTACAAAATAGTAAGATCTGGAACTTCACTGTCTCCAGAGACCTAAGGAGAAATATACAAAGGACAATTTGAAAATGTACCATGGATAGAAGTAGGCTGAAGTATATAACCAATGAAGAAATGAAAGAAGAATAAAGTAATTATGACAGGAAAATAAGATGGTTTTACAATGTGGCAAGAGTGAGGGATGAATGTTCCTCTAGTAAGATCCTAGAAACTTCAGGAGAAATTGAGGAGGACCTTCATCATGTTGGTTCAGTCCCCTTTGTTGGCCTTTTGGGCAAAAATAAAAAAGAGTCACATTAGAAGGATAAACACAGATAGGCTGTGATATTTCTATTTGAGGGAGCTCTTGATTTAGTGACATTCATAGATCAGTCTGAATATTTTAGGGGATAAATTAACTAGATGTTTGTTTATCAAAATGTGTGAATTTAATATAAATTTTATCCTTTTTTCTTTTTAGAAAGGAAAGTTTTGAAAAACTATTTTGGTCCTAGGTCTCAGCCTCACCCTTTAATTGGACACACATACATAGTGTGGCAGGAGCATAGAGGTCTTGTGGCTCCCTGGAATCTTGAAGACTGGCCACTGACCTAGATTGAGGTCAAGTCTGTCTTACTACAGAGGCGCAGAAGAAGTGATGTCTGAGATTATGTTAGCTATGGGGGGAATGGCATGGTTCTTGGGCTGGAAACTTGCTGGTGGGGCAAACCAGGCATAGTCTTTGGTTAGGAACCAGAAAGCTAGCCTTGTGACTTTTCATGGTGTAGCCTCTCTTGGCTAGTGAACAGAGACTTGAGGTGAGTGACAAACACAGATTAGCTTATGCCTTTCTGTATCTACAATTCCAACTTTCACTGTCTAATAAATATTTATGAATTAATATGCAGTCTCCAGAAAATTTTAATCCTAACAATAACACAGTCACCTAAATTAGTCAGGCATTTTATGCTTTCTCATCAACTAAGGATTTTTTCTTCAGTATAGCTTTTTAAAGAGATATTTGTATATCAGATTCAACAGCTAGTTTGTTTCTTGACTTGAATTTGATTGAGACACTGCCTGAGGATCCTGGTTAACAGAGATAATGTATTACAAATAGAATCTAGTAATTTAGTGTGAATAGAGTATTTTTATTTAGGGTCCATCACAAATTTTGTGATTTCATTGATTCGGAATACATTCAGAGATTCTGGTTATTTAAGCAATCTATTAGCTCATTTTTCAATGGGTTGCAGTTGTTATTCTAGCTTGGTCTATAAACTTTTTATGTCTAAAACTTATTCAGCTGGAATTATATTTTCCACTGCGTCTTTCAATATTTTTAGAAATATAATAATGGTACCTCCCTTTCTTAATCACCCCTTACTTCCTCACCATTGTCAATCCATTTATTTTATTCACACTACTCATTTTAAGAATGTTTCATTGGAATAATATAGCTTCCAGAATCACAGTTCCAGAAATTCCTTTAAAAAGATCTAAAACTTCCTGAAGGTATATATACTTTAATTTAGAAAACCCAAGTTAAGATGTTCTCTAATTTAGTCTAAGTGCATCAGGACCACTTTATCCTAGTCTTTAGACAATATTTCCTTTATTACAGCCTGAAATCATACTAGCTTTTTTTTGTTCATTATATCATACTGTTGACTTGCAGATTTTTTTGTCTATACTATTATTTTTGTCATCACCCCTATCTTGTACCTCTGAAGCAGATTTTTTGATTCCTTCAGATCAGCAAATAATGTCCACAGGAAGATACATAGAGTATTATTCTATAAGAGAAAGCCAGTGACTTTCATGTTAAACTAAGGAACATAAAAAACATTTTAAACATTTAAACATTTAAACATGTTAAACTAAGGAACATAGAAAACATTTTAAATGGGGGGAGAGAGAGAGTGAGACAGACAGACAGACAGACAGACAGACAGACAAACAGACAGAGACAGAGACAGGGACAGGGACAGAGACAGAGAGACAGAGATAGACAGAGACAGAGACAGAGACAGAGAGAAAAGGGATATCCAGAACTAGGTATTATGTTTACAAAATATTTTGGTTCAAGTGAAATAACTAGATTCTATATTGAGGCTTTCAAAAAGATTGATAAGAATGAGAAGTGGTTTGGGGTGGGAGTGGGTTTGAGTAGGAGTTATTAGAAAGGATTAGGGACAAATTCCACAGCTTAAGAAATAAATCTGAACTATTTATATGTGTGGCAAATTAGATATGGATCAAAGGAAATTTCTTGTTTACATGCTCAAAATAAAATGTATAATTAAATACGATAACATCTTTGAAGTCTTTTCCTGGACATATTAGCATAAGAAAAAAAAACTTGAACTTTAAGTAGTCCAAAGCAGAAACAATGTCCCTTTAATAATGGTACTCTATTTTGTCTTTATATTCATTTCATGATAACTCCACCCCAAGTTTCCTACGAGGACATAAGAAAAGGTATGAGGCAAAAATTTGATGACAATTAAGTAAGAAACTAAGATTGAATAAGCCATATCAGAAGATGAATGAGTGTAAACAAGAAACCCAGAGAAATAGCCAAAGTATGTTTTTGCCATTGTTTCTAATATTTTCCATTTGATCTTATCTTGACTTTCATAATTCATGCTGTCAACCGTGGAGATTCCTTTTATCAGATCATATTAATTAGAAAATATAATTAATTTAAGGCAAAATTTCTGAGTTCTCACTCAACCATTTTTTTCCTGTTAGTCTTTCTTGCTAAGTGTAGCCCCTTTCAGCTCCCCTTGATCATATCTCCTCTTGACTCATTTAGGTCCTTTCTCCAACAATCATTTCTTCTTCTTTTCCCTCAAATTTATTTTCTTTTTATTTATTTATTATAATCAATTTAAATTTCTCCATATTAAATGTCAGTACAATTTCTTAATCACTTTCTGACATTTTGCAACCCATGTTCTCTCCTTCTCATCCTAACTCCCTCCCCAAAAAGACAGGAAAAATTATATGGGCTGTACATATATTATTGTATCATACTCATTTCCATATTTCCTCGATTCACTTTCAGTTTATCCCTCTTCTGGTTCCTATTTTCACTCCTCATAAAGAAATGTTTCTCTTTGCATCACAAAACAACACAGACACACATTCACACACACATACACATACACACATTTTTTTTTACTTGAATGTGGCACTAACTCAAACATCTCTCCATTCTTTAACTGTTAAATTCAATAACAATATAGACTTGCTACCTCCAATTCTGGGTAGTACTTGTAACACTTTCCTAAAAGCACTTCCCATGATCATTTTTAAATTACCAAACCCAGTAACATTTTCTCAGCAATCATTATCCTTGTTCTTTCTCCAGCACTGATAAATGCTGACAACCTCATTCTTCTTCACTTTCACTACTTCACTGGTCTCTGTGAAACTACTCTCTTCTGCTTCTCTTATCTATCTGACCTTTCTTCACAATCCTTCACTGGTTCACTTCCCTTGACATACCTACTTAAGCATGGGTGTGCATTAAAGTTCTGTCTTTGGGCCACTTGTTTTTCTGCCTTTGTTCCTTTGAGGTCTCAACTCTTCTAAAATTTTTAATTGTTATCTCTCTGGAGCTGACTCCCAAATCCAAACTTGATCTCTTTCCTAAGTTCTAGTCATATATTTCTGATAGCCTGATGAATATATCCATGTGAATATCCCCTAAGCACAAGTCGTATTCTATTCTAAATGTAGTTTTTATACCCAACTTCCTTATTTCTGTTATATGGTAAGACTATCTTACCAGACTTTTGGAATTAAATCCTCAGAGCCATAAGAGGCTTTTTTCTTCATTTTTTTCCTCTCAGTATCTATATCCATTTTATTTGACTAAATCCTTTTAATTCTACTCCCATTACAACATTTTCCCCATTTATTTTCTCTTATTAATTCATACAGTCATTACCTTGTCACCAGTTCTCACTTGCACTATTGTAATAACTTCCTAATTAATTTACTTAGCTCCATTCTCTTCCTTCTTCACTCATCCATGTAGTGTGTGAAATTAATTTCTATAATGAATAACTGATTATGACATCCACTTTCTTAATTTTTTTTAGTGATTACCTTATTGTATATAGAATAAAATACAGATTCCTTCATCTGGTATTTTAAAATCTCCACAATCTGAGAATCACTTATTTTCTAGCTTTCTTTAATAATAACATTATTTTTATATACTTTGTATTCAAGCCAAACTGGCTCACTAGTAGTTCTCCATTTACCTTTCACTTTCTTCCATCCATACAGGGGCTCTCACATTCCTCAAAGGCACTCCCTCCACATACACACATGTTGAATTCCTTCTTCTCCTTCAAAGTCAAATTCAGGTGCCACTTTCTGCACTCTACCTCCTCCCAATCTAATTGAAAATGATTTCTCATGTCTATTTTTCTTATTGTATTTTGTCTCCAGTTCTTCTTCATCATAATTTCCTTATTTGTTTGTTGAGTATTTGAAATCAAAGTTATTTTCCCATCTTTATATACTCTGGATCTAACACAGTACCAGAAACAGAGTAGGTCTTGATAATGTTTTGTTGAACTGAATTATTATTTGGTTGAATAAGGGCATATAGTCAAGAAATTCAGTCAGAGAATCAGGACCTTTTTTTAAAAAATCAAATAATAATATGATTATAAAATTCAACATCTTTGCATTACTTTGCAGCTGAAAAAAAATATTTTCCTATATTCCATATGCTCTTCCTCAGTACTAGTGAACTGCTTTATGATCTACACATTTATGACATAGACTCTCTTGAAAGCCTTCAAATAGGGATTTAATTAGAAATCATTAGAAAAGCCCAGACTGAAATAGCAAAGGTAGTAGTGGTGACCACCACAATATACACAGTTCTTTCATTAATGAAAACTGTTGTTAATCCAGTCTATGTAGCATAAACACACACACACACAGACATACAAATATACTTCATGCATTGTTTGAATATATATGATGTTTACATTGGATGCCTCACAGAGTTGTTGTAAGACAAACAATCTAAAAAATGGAAAGATGATATGAATGTGAATTGCTTAATATTATGCAAATTGTTGATTTAAATGATATTTACTCTATTAGTTAGAATTCTAGACATTAAGTACTTATTTCTATTGAAGTCAAGCACATGTATTACTGTTGACCTTTCTAAGACTGTGCTCCGTGCAGGTGTCTCTGGAAGGAAATTAAATGACGCCAAACACATTTCAGTAGGTATCAAGAATCAGCAAGACAGAGGAAATTAGAACTGCCAGGCTGTCTACATTACCTTGAAATATTCTGTTATTGGAACTAGATCAGAGAAGCACTTGAGGCTCTTGATCATGAGAGTTTGCAATCACAGAATCAGTAGTAGAATAGCATGTCACTGAAGTCAGAGGACCCAGCTTTGAATCCCAGCCATGCCTCCTGCTATGTATGCAACCTTGGGCAAATCAATTTCTTTGGGCCTTTGTAACCTCTCTGAAAAAATGAGGAAGTAGGATTAAATGACTTCTGAGATTCTTTATAGCTCTCAATCTTTGATCCAAGGAAACTTAATAAAATAAAATATACTGAAATCCATGATAAGGGATACCAGATGACCTAAGGAATTTTAGTTTTTATGCTTTTAAACCTCTAAATTTAAAAAAATGAGTGAAGAGATAAGAAAGGAGACTTTAATAAAATGTTTAAAATTATTCATTTTAGAACTATGAAAAATAATGCCAAACTTTTGTGGCAGAAACCGAGTTCTGATTGTCCAGCCAGAGTTATCAGGGTTAATTGAGAGAAAGGTTATTTATTAAGTACTTACTAAATGTAAATTCTGGGATTATACATACAAGCACACACTGCATTCAGATAATTTATATAAATTGTCCTTAAAGTTTTAGTGTAGTTTATAGCTTTAAAAGTTTAATTACATCCTGTATCCTAAGGAAAGAAGAAAGTGCACGCAGAAAAAAATAGAAAGAAAGGGGGTAGATGGGAAAGATATGCCCTTAGGTATAAGACAACTGGTGAAGAGGAGGAAGAGTCAATAAATATTCAAGTACTTTCTCTGAGTTAGGTATCCTGGTAAGCACTGGGGATACAAAACAAACAACAAACAAACAAACAAACAAAAACCATTGTATAATATAATCCTTTCCCTCAACAAGTTATGAATCTAATTGGGTGAGAGAGGTGGCAAAATTTTTTAAAAAGCTGAAAATCTGAGTGGGGCTAGCCTTGGCTTGGGGATAATGAAGTCCTATACTGAGAGGAAATTAATCTGAGGAAGGGTGTTTCATTTTGCATGATAAAGAGTTTGGGGATATCATGAAAGCATAACCTACTGTAAAATAAGGAGTTGAATTAAATGGGTAGATCTTGGATGATTTCTTCAAAGCCTACCCTCTATCATCTCTAATAAGAAGGAGGAAGGGGTCCCAGAAGAAATCCAGAGAAATAGCATCGTGAGTCAAATCAGGGAAAGCTGTAACTCTTCCTAGAATCCAAGTGGTCAGTTCATCAATCAGGGATGCAGGATGTGGGTCATTGATTTATTCAGAGTGGAAATGAGTAGGTAAACAGGAGGAGAAGATATAGCCTTCTAGTTGTCATATATAACTGAAAGACATGCACTGCCAAAGTCTCTTAATAATTAAAGTTTCAGGTCACCCTAAGGACAATAAATACGCATTTGGTAACTATGAGTTCCTTGTAGCTGATGAAAAGTTGAACAAGAAAATTATTATAAAGATTAACATGAGAAACATTTTGCTGTCTATAAGACAAAAAAAAAAAAAAAAGATAGCAGAAAGTGGCCTCAAGTCTCAGGCTTATCCAGGCAAGAATATGTTTTAAATACTGTGTATTATGGGTATTTTCGCTGCTGGGTATTATGGGAAAATTTTAAACTAGACATGTAATTTCATCATTGTAGAGAATTGCCAAAGAAAAATTTTCTCTTCCAATGGAATTCAGGCACTACCCTCAACTTAGTCTCAGAGAGTGGCCTGGGGGCAATGAAAGGTTTAATTAACTTGCCCAGAGTCATACAGACAGTATTTCAAAAACAGTCCTTAAACCCAGGTTTTCAATACTCTGAGGTCATCCCTATTTGCTATACCACACAAAACTCTTATGCATAAATATAATCAGAAAATAAAACCTATGAAGAAAGAAAATTTAGTAGTAGCTAATGAGTGACAGAAGATAGGAGTTAGATTCTGGTTTTAGATTCAGTTTTTAATTTCTACTCACAGTTAGCTAGTTGTATGACCTTGAATAAGTCCCATCTCTAGAGGCTGGTTTACATAGCTATAAAAGGAAAAGAGTTGGCTATTTGATCTCAAATCCTTTATAAGTATAGAATTCTGCTAAAGAAATACCCCCAGAGGAAAAAAGCTACACCAAAGTTCAGCTTATTTTAACCTTTTTGCCCTCTTTTAGCAAGCTGTTCTGAGAATTTTTAGTTAGGTAACCTATGATGAGAGCTACATGAGAAATAGGTAAGGTTGAAGAACTGATGCAAAGCAACAAAGGTCAAATGTGTAAACCAGTCAGATTAACCAAGATAAGGAGAAGAGGGAAGAACTGTCAGCTCTGTGGTTATTGTTGTACCCTGGGGATAAAGAAAAATAAAACAAAAAATCTTGATACAATCAGATCTCCCTTCCACAAACTGTTCTGCAAAAGTACTTAAAATATCAAAGTAGCTAAGAGAGTGAATGTCAGGTTAACAAAGAAACCATGTGGAGGTAAATGAAATAAATATGATCCAAGTTCGTACACCAAGCAGGTGGCCATTGAGAACAGCAGTTGAATGGAGATTAGCACCAACTACAAATGACTGAAACCCTATGACTCTATTTCAATAGAAAGCTTGTTAAAGATAGGGATAAAGAAAGATAGATGATGAGGTGTGTTTTTAGCAAAAGGAATCAGAAATGTAAAGGACACAAGAAATGAGATTTGCTTAGAAGATCCCTGGAGGTTGTAATCAAGGCACTAGAGAAGAAAATTAAGTCAAACTTACAAGGCAGAAGAAGAAGCTATTAAAGTGTGTAGCTGGTGTACTACCTGGTATTGCAATTACCTCTATTCTAGTCAATAGATAAATTGAAGTAATTTAAATGAACTTACTCAGATTTTTCATAAGACCTAAATGCCATTTCTCAAGATTGATGATACTGGGGGCTAAAGAGAAAGCCTTTTTTTCTGATATCAATTAGTCTGAGGAGGAAATTCACTCTGAACCTTGATGAAGTAGAATTAAGACATGCTGGTTAAAAGTAGACCTACAAGAGTGTTGCTAAGCAGGAAATTAGCTTGGGGGTGGAGGCAAAGGGAGGCACATCAAATTTTAGTTTTCTTACCAACAAATTTACAGTATTTCATTTGATTTATAAATCAACAAAATTGCTCTCTTTAAAAGAAAAAAATATATTTAAGATGAAAAGTCAAAAGCTCATTAAAATTCATTTTGATAAACATTCTAGGCAGCATATATTTCCTATTTCTTTACTTAGCCTCACTTGCTCTTTCCATGAATAGAAAAAAATTAGACTTATTGCATATTTCTACTCCTTAATACAAACCATGATACTTCACTCTAATTAGAAACCCTAGAGAAATACTCCTTCTTTTTCCATACACTAAGATGGTATGAATGGACCATGCCACTTGGGATAATGCATCCTCATCTGCAAGAGTTGAGAGTAACCAGAAATAGTAGAAGTACCAGCAATAACAATGGCAATATAAGATGCCAGTCTGTGTGACTGTCAGTCTCAGACACTGCTGAGAAGCTAACATATTGCTCAAGGAGTGTCCTGCCCCAAACAGTTAAGCCCTTATCCAAAGGAAGGGCTGCAGGCCCCTAGGGGTTCATTAGAATACTGTAGACAGACCAGAATTATGACAGGCTGGGATGTCTTGGGGCAGAAGGTGTCCTTTCTATGTGATGTCTATGCTTATGTGCTGACTATGGTAATAGTATATTCATGCTATTTATTAGGCTTAAAAGATTATAAATTTAGAGCTAGAAGGGACCTTAGTATCCCTTTATTCCAGTCCCATCATTTTCAAGTTAAGGAATCTATGGCAGAGGTGAAGTAGCCTTCAAATCCTTTGGACTTTCTACTATACTAAATTTCAGGTTTTTATGCTTAGCTGGCTCATAACTTAGAAGAATAAAACTAAGGAAAACTATGAGTAGACTGAGTAAAAAGTGTGGGAGTAGGGAAAGAGGCAGTTGGCCTTCTTACTTTGATGCTTTGATAGATCTGTAATCTTTTCAGCATGGATATTTATTGACCAGTTACCCTAATTAACTTATTTAAAATCTGAGGGAATATAATAACCCTTAAAGTCCTCATATTTTCCTCCTTTTTTTGCTTTGGGAAGATTATTATTGATGAAAAGTTGAATTCAGCACAATACCATCAAACCCCCAAATAGGAAAGTTCCTAACACTTATTCAGTGGTTAAACTCTTTGCCTAAATTTACATTTATATCTGTTTCTAGTTAACCCCTGGATGCTTTGTGATTGAGGTAAAATTTTTGTTTAAATGTCTGGTTATCAAAACAGCAAACTATGTTATATTGTCTGGATGATATAAACGTAGAATAGAAGTTGAAGAATCATCCATTTCTTAAGACTTGAGGCCCACATTTTAAGCTCTGAGATCCCTGGATAGTTAATGACCCACCTTGAAAACTCCCTTGAAAACTCCCTTTTCTACCACATTTTAGGCCTACTTTTATTCTTCAGAGTTGTATTAGTTTACCACTTCTGGAATTCCTAGTTTGCAGCTAATTTAGTGCTTTTATGTAGGACCCATACAGCCTAGATTATTTCAATAAGATTTTGATTGACAATAACTTTGAGGTATCACCTCATGTCTATCAAATTGGCCAAGATAACAGTAAGGAAAAGTGATAAATGTTTGAGGGGGTGTAGCAAAATTGGGACACTAATGCATTTTTGGTAAAGTTGTGAACTGATCCAACCATTCTGGAGGGCAATCTGCAACTATGCCCAAAGGTCTATGAAACTACGCATACCTTTGATGCTATAATACCACTACTAGTTCTGTATCTCAAAGAGATCATAAAAAAGGGGAAAGGATCTATTTGTACAAAAATATTTATAGCTGCCCCTTTTATAGTGGAAAACTATAGTGATATCCATCAACTGGAGAATGGCTGAATGAATTGTGTCATATTATGGTGACAAGAATATTCTGATATAAGAAATGATAAACAGAATGGTCTCAGAAAAAGCTGGAAAGACTTACATGAACTGATGCAGGGTGAAATAAGCAGAATCAGAAGAACATTGCATACAGTAACAGAAATATTGTGGAATGATCAACTATGAAAGACTTAGCTACTGTCAGCAATACAATGATCTTGGACTGTTCTGTAGAACTTATGACAAAGAATGCTATCCACCTCCAGAGAAAGAACTGTTGAAGTCATAAAGTAGATCAAAGCATACAATTTTTCATTTTAGTTTATTTGTGATTTTATTTGGGGGTTTTGGTTTTATATGATTATTCTGTTACAATAATGACTGATGTGGAAGTATGTTTTCCATGATAATACATATGTATAACGCAAATCAAATTGTTCACCATCTCTATAAGGGGGGAGAGGAGAGGAAGGAGGGAGATAATTTAGAACTAATAATTTTGGGAAACATATTGAAAATGGTTATTATGTGGAATTGGGGAAATAAAATACCTTTAGGAATTAAAAAAATTAGTTGCTGCCCCTGTCTTAGGTCTTTTCTATTTCCAACCTTTCTTCCACTCAGCCTTCAAATTGATCTTCCTGGAGCACAAATGTGATGATGACACTACCTATCCCCTGCCTCAAATCCAACAAACTCCAGTGAATCTCTATTTCCTTAGAGCATCAAATATAATGTTTGTCATTCAAAGCTTTTCATAACCTGGCCTCTTTCTACTTGTCCAGTTTTGTTTGTCCCATTTTACTCCCCTGCAAACACTGTGTAATCTCATGACACTTGCCCCCTTATTATTCCTTTCATAAGGACACAATAATTCCAAATTCTTCAAACTTTCACTGACTGCCATCCTACATTACTTTAATTTTTTCAACTCTGTTTCTTGGGTTTCTTCAAGTTCTAGCCTAAGTCCTTTTCTACATAAAGTCTTGCCTGATCCCCCTTACTGCTGGTGCCTGACTTCTATGATGACTTTCAATTGATCCCGCATAAAACTTGTTTGGACATAGTTGTTAGCATGTTTTCTCCATTACACTGAGCTTCTTGAGGGCAAGGGCTATTTTTTGCCTTTCTTGGTTCCCTCAGAATTTAGCCCAGTACCTAGCACATAGTAGGTTCTTTTAAAATGCTCAAATTCTCTTTTCTTGGAAAGTTTTCCCTATCCCCTTTCATGCTAGTGCCTTTCCTCTGATGATTATTTCCAATTTAATCTAGAATATATTTTATCTATACAGTGCAGTTTACATGTTGTCTCCTTCATTAGAATGCAAGCTCCTTGGGAGAAGGAAATATTTTTTTCTCTTTATTTTTATCTTTAGTGATTAGCAGAGGACCTAGCACATAGTAGTTGCTTAATAAACCTTTAAGACTGAATGACTGTTGGCTTGATGAAATTCCTCAGACAACTGGAACAAATTTCCTGTATGACATCATTTCACTTTATCAAATAGCTTTCAAAAACTTTTAGATTTACTCTAAGTCTCCTGAATGAGATTAATGGGCATTTTAACATTTACTTAAAGTGGGAGAGAGTATTGAGTAAACCAATTACCTCATCCTTAAAAGTACTTCGTCCCACAGAGGTAATTACTTCCCAGCCATACTTCTACATTCTTTGTAGTGATTCTTATCTCTGTATTTTCTTTTTCTTTTTAATAATATGTTTTTAAATAAATAAACATTTTATTTGCTCTTCCTCTGTGACAGGACAAAAAAAAGAAAAAATATGCAAACAAAGCAAATGGCCACATTGGCCATGTGAAAAAAAAAAAGTATGTATATTGCATTTGGTGTCTTTAGAATTTTGTTTAGGTCTTTTCATAAGTTTTCCAGATTGGATACACTCAAAGCAAATAGGAGCCTTTATCTCAGTCTTAATATTTTAAGGGCAATAAGTATGTTCTGGAAGTAAGCAAGAATGAGCTCTTTGTTTTTGCACCTGCAAACTTCTATTAATAGAAATCACCAAGGTGTCATTTATGTATAGTTTTAAAATAGGAATACAAATTACTGGGTTAAATAGGTCTCCTGCAGAAACCATCAGATGTGATAGAAAGTCTTAGGGTTTCCCCAATAGAGAGTAAAACTGGATAAAACTTTATGTAAGGGGAAATAGAGGGGGCAAAAAAAACACATAAAAATCATGATTAATGATTAATCATGTTTAATCATAGTTAATCTTTCTAAAAGCATTGCCTTAGGACAATGTGACCTAGAACTTGAACCCAAAGTTTAGAATGTGAATTTCCCTAACCAAGATCACATTAGATGAAGAGATATTCATGCATTCCATATGGAAAACTTCATAGTACCTGCAGAGGATGAAGACAGTAGGAGCAGCCAAAAGAAAGGTCCCCAAATTTACTCAGGATAAACCATTCAAATAAGGAATTACCAGGCTTTATGAATAAAAGTCAGAAGAATACACACACACACACACACATATTTATGTATGTCTTTGATATGATTAGCTTGTTATTGGGAGCCTTCTCATTTTATAATAAAATTTGGAGTTTTTGAATAAAAATATAAGCAGGAAAAGCTGGCTAGAAATGTAACTGATTCAGACTAGTCACACTTGTACCCACAACTACCCTCTCTCACTCATCAAGGAGGGGGTTAATGTAGACAGAAATAAGTACAAATACTTAAAGATTGTTAAATGCTATTATAAGACATGGTAGAAATGGTACTAATTCCTAGTGTAATATGATACATTCATGGATGCCTTAAATTGATGCACATATTAAACATTCCTGAATATCTTGTGCTGAGAAAACCAAAGAATGCAATGTTTTAGGTCACTGAAATCAGTATAGTTATCATGCACTGCAAATGTATCCAATAATCAGGACAGTGACTAGGATTCATTGTTGACTTACATTTCTAATAAGCACATGTATTCTACTTGAATACTCTGTTTCTATATCAATAATTTCTAGTTAGATACATCTGTTGAGCATGAAATATTTCTCGCACTTAATTCCCCAGCTGAGTCAGAGCAATAGTTAATAAAACATAATCTGTAACCTTGGAATCTCAAGTATGTAAATGATATCTTTTAAAAAAAGAAGAGAATGATATTAAAAAAGGAAAGTTGAGGAGTGAAAACTTGTAAATGGGCCTCTAGCTCTAACCAGAGCAGACAGTCCCCTGACCAGTATATACCAATGTTTGGTATTCAGGAGCCTCCACAATATTGTTCACATTTTCCTTGTACACTGTCTTGTATTATTTTCATATCCTCTTTCTCTTAAGAGTAAGATGAAAAGGAGCAAGAGCACACTCAGATGTAGATATAGATTTAAGCATGAATTTTTGTATGTTTGCTAAAGGAACATGACAGGTTCACATCATCTTGGAAGACTGATCTTATAATACTTCTTGCTGCTTATATTATGATCCATTCAAATTGAACTACATCTCACTCTCAAACATTTTCTGTGTTCTGACAATCATGGCTTTCCTCACATTCTTCATTAATTCTGGAATATCTTTCTCACTCCATTTGCCCTTGAATTCCCACCTATCTAAAATCCAGTTGAAGCATTGTCTATATCACAAAGCCTTCCATTGCCATAACTTCTGTCTCTAATTATTTTACTAACTCCCATTTCCCACCTGAAGTAGCACTTAGTTGTTTTTTTTTATGAATTTATTGCTTTAGGCAAAATGATGAAGAACAAAGATACTATGAAAATGCAGAGAGCAGTGCACTTGGAATTAGACAAACTCGGATTAAAATCTCACCTCAGAAATTTAGCTGTATAACTCTTGGCAAGTCACTTAGGATAATTTAAATTCAGAAAGCTGAAACTCAGTTTTCTCATCTGCAAAAATGAGGATAATGAAAACACTCACTTGCCAGGGTTGTTTTATCAATTAGAATCATACTCTGAAAACCTTAAAGTAATATATAAATGTGAATTATTTATATTATAATTTGTTATAATTACTGCATTTATATATAATCTATTATATTATAGATTCCTTGAAGAAAGTGGTCTTGTCATTTCTGAACTTTACCCATTCCACTAGTACCTTACATAGTGTTTGCAGAGTAAATATTTTTTCCAAGACATGTTGGGTAAATGTATTGAATTTGAGTATCTCATGTTTTCGATGTAGACATGTTTCCTAAAGTAGAAAGATAGACCACTACGTTATATAGTCATTAAAACCATTCAGTAGTCTTTGTTTTTATGAGAGAGGGGAACATATCTTGCAGAAGGCTACACCAAAGAGTACTGGTGCAAGTTAACAAGCCCCCTCCCCATACCATAATTACTGTTCTAAGTTCTGAACCTGGACCCAAGGCATCATTCAGTTGCTGAGACCCTGCCTAAGTCAAAGGCATTGCAACTCCACCCATACCCTGTAACATTCTAAGCCTTAGCCCAAGTTTGTAGTAAGATCTGGAATTTCAGAGCAATGTCAGCCCAGAGGAAGGTAAGGGGCCCTGGGGCAAGTCTGTAGCAAGGATTTGAACCCAAGAACAAGGCAGTACACAGTATATTTAGTCTATGTAAAACTGTGTAATTAAAATTTTGTATACAAGGACTTTCTCTCCCAGCATACCACTTTCATTCTCACCTTACATCCTTAAGTTTTGGAGATAAAGTTTTTGTGTGACCCTGCCCCTCTCTCTCTCTTTTCTCATGAACTCAACTGGGAAAGCTGGCTTTACTTAGACTTTTACTTATTTCCTTTTATTTATTTTTCTTCAAGTGATTATTAATAAATCTTATAAAATATAATATTTGGCGCTATTGTATATTAATTTTAACCTTACAACCTAAAGGGAGGTCCAAAAACCCAGCCCAAAATAGTCCACAGTGAACTTTAGGAAATTCTAAAATTTAAAGGAGAAATTAATAAAATTTAAAGTAAGACAACCTTTGAATTAATAAATAAGATTAATTGGTTTTATAAAAAATAGAGCATTGGTTAATTTGATTTAAAAAAAGGAAAAATAAAATAAAATAATCTGTATCAAAAATGAAAATGATGAATTCACCACCAATGAAGAGGAAATTAAAGCAATTGTGTTGGGAATTATTTTATTCAATTTTATAGCAATAAATATGACAATCTATGGATGAAGGTTTACAAAAATATAATTGTCCTGATTAACAAAATATAAAATAGAATGCTCGAATAATTCCATCTCAGAAAAAGAAAAAAGGAATGAACCATCAATGAACTCCCTCATGCCAGAGTCAGATGGATTCACAAGTTAATTCTATCAAATATTAAAGAAAAAAGTAATTCCTATTCTATAGTAACTATTTGGGAAACTAGGCAAGGAAGGAATCCTACTAAATGCTTTTTTATGATATACATAAGGTACTGATACCCAACCCAGGAAGAGCAAAAACAAAGGAAGATAATTATAGGGCAATTATTAATGAATATAGATCCAAATATTTTAAATAAAACACTAGCAAGGAGACTACAGCAGTATATCACAAAGATCATTCATTATGACCAGGCGGGATTTATGCCAGGAATGCAGAGCTGGTTTAATATTAGCAAAACTATCAACATAATTGATCATATGAATAACCAACCTAATAGATATCATATTACTATTTCACTAGATTCAGAAAGAGCCATCAACAAAATAAAATACCCATCCAATTAAAAACATTAGAGAGCATAGGAATAAATGGGTCATTCATTACAATAATAAGTATCTACCCAACAACATCAGAAAGCATCATATGCCAAGGGGAAGAGTTAAGAAGCCTTTCCAATGAGATCAATAATGACACAACTCTACCCATTATATTAGAAATGCTAGCTTTAGCAATAAAAAAAAAGAAATTGAAAGAATTAGAGTAGGCAATAAGGAAAGTAAATTATCACTCTTTATACATAATATGGTGGTATACTTAAAGAATAATAGAGGATCAATTAAAAATCTTGTTGAAATAATTCATAACTTTAGTAAAGTTGAAGGATACAAAATATATCTACATGAATCACTGGCATTTCTTTTTTTTTTTTAACCCTTGTACTTCAGTGTATTGTCTCATAGGTGGAAGATTGGTAAGGGTGGGCAATGGGGGTCAAGTGACCTGCCCAGGGTCACACAGCTGGGAAGTGGCTGAGGCCGGGTTTGAACCTAGGACCTCTTGTCTCTAGGCCTGACTCTCACTCCACTGAGCTACCCAGCTGCCCCCAATCACTGGCATTTCTGTATGTTATCAATGAATTTCAGCAGCAAAAGAAAGAGAAATTCCATTTAAAATGTGAAAGGGAATTCTTTATACTCCTTGTCTATTTTGATTTAACACTTTGCTAGCCATCAAGTAAGAGAATTCACAAATCACTTACTTGGAGAGCTCTACCCTTTTAATCCAATCAATCAGAAAGTGTGAATCCTTTGATAAGAGTTGACATCTTCAGAGGATGAGGATTGGATCCCACAGACACTGCTCCCCTGGGCAGTGCTAGGCAATTTGGAAGCTGTGATTGGCCCCTGTGAAGAGGAGAAGAGACAAGAAGTGACTATAAAAAGTCCTGAAAGGCTTCATATGGATGGTCTCTGGCTTGAATCTTCAGCTTGGAGGATCTTGGACTGGGACTGTGGCTAGGAACTATGACTTTGAACTTGGTACCTTGACTCTTGGACTGTTTCTTGGGTGAATGAGGCTTTCTTATCCTGGCTTCTGGAGAGAGATTACCTCTAGAGAATCTTTCCCCTCTTGGAGGAAGAGGCCATGTGGGTGGAACACTGAGTCCTGTCCAGGGGTTAACAAGCCCAGCAAGGCTGAGTCAAGCAGAAGAGCAATATTTAGTATGCTAGGCTAGACACCTTTTCTACCCTCTTTTTGTATTTCTCTATTTTCACTCTTTCCATCTCTTTGTAAATAAAAGCTATTAAAAGTCATTTTGACTTGAGCTATAATATTTCAAATCAGTGAACACAATATTAATTTAGAATTCTCACATATTTAGTCAAATCCCTCTTTACAAAAATTACTTGACAATATAATTACTTTAGAATCTTCTTACCAAGACCAACAGAAGAATTATACAAGCACAATTACAAAACACCTTTCACACAAAGAAAATCAGATATAAACAAATGAGAAAATATTAATTGTTTATAGGTAGACTTTTGAGCTAATATAATAAAAATGACAAATCTACCAAATTACTTTATTTATTCAGTGCTATATCAATCAAGCTACCAAATAATAATTTTATAGAACTAGAAAAAATAATAAAATTAATCTGGAAGAACAAAAGATCAAGGATATCAAGGGAATTAATGGGATAGGACTTTTATGGGTGAAGCCAAAATGCTGGAGTAATCCAGAGGAGCTCTGTGCCACCATGAGAATTGTCTCTGACAAAGATTAAAATATAACCTCGAAATGAATACAAGAATGAAATAATAAACAAGGAGTCAGAGTGAAACAACTTTCAAGAAAAGAATAACTCAAAAAGTATGCAAAGAACATCTGGGGCACTGGGTGAGAGGAGAACAGAGCCAACCAAGAAGCTGTAGCAAGGAGGGAAGAGCAAATCAAGAGCAAGCCATACCCAACCCCCCACACCCCCACCACATATTCTATTCTAGATTTGGGACCTAAGCCAAAGTAAATATCCAGATCCTGTCTGGGCAAATAGTGGTACAAGCCAACCCATACCCCTTGAAATTTCAAACCCTTGATATGTATGGAGCCCCAGCCTGGGGAATTCTAGTCTGGGTTTGGGATAAAGACATAGTTCACATGTTGGGGTGGCTAATAATGCTAAGTTCTAAGTACTAATCTTTTTGCCTAAAGCTCAGGGTGGAGCTCCAAAAAAGGGCAATCTAAGAGTTTGCCTGATTGGATCAAATACACAGTGAGACCAAAATCTTGAGCCTAAGTCTGGGGCTAGAACTTGATTAGCCCCTAACCTGATCAAGATCAGAGTGAGATCAAAAGGTTACACCTAAGCATGAGACAAATCTTTAAGCTATCAGCATTTCAAGGGTCAATTGAATCAGCAGGGGGAGGGGGCTTTCAGAGCTCTCAGCCCTGAGACAATCACAGCATCCCCCAAACCTACATATAATTAGATAGGAAAAATGAGCAAACAACAAAAAAAAGCAACTAACTAAATGATTTTTATGGACACAAGGAACAAGGTACAGACATAAAAGGGGACAGTGAAAGCAAAGGAAATACATGCAAAGTCCAAAAGAAACATATGGATTGGACATAGATTCTGTAAGAACTCAAAAAAGACTTTAAAATCCAATTAAGAGAGGCAGGTGAAAAGTGGGAAAGAGAAATAAAAGTGATGCAAGAAGAAAAGGGCCAAATGAAAAGTGAGAATCAAAAACTAATAATGGAAAATAAAGTCTTAAAAAATCAGAACTGACCATTTAAAATGAATGTTTTCATGAGAAACCAAGAAATAAAGCAGAATCAAAGGAATGAATAAACAGAGGAAAACATGAAATATCTAGAAAACAGATCTAAGAGAGACAATTTAAGAACTACTGGACTACCTAAAAGCTACAATCAAGGAATTAATGGGATAAAACTGTGAAGGAAGGTGGCCTAGCAGTACTAGGTCTCAAACTTTACATAAAGCAGTGATCATCAAAAGAGTCTGGTACTGGCTAAGAAATAGAATTGTAGATCAATGGGATATATTAGACAAAATGCAGGTATAAATGACCTTAATAACCTCATTTTTAACAAATGCAAAGGCCTCAGCTTTTGGAATAAGACCTCACTGTTTAACAAACTGCTGGGAAAACTGGAAAACAATATGGCAAAAAGAGTGTATAGACCCATATCTCACATCCTATACCAAGATAAGATCCAAAGGGGGAATATGATTTAGATATAAAGAGTGATACCATAATTAAGTTATGGGAACAAGGAATAGTTTAACTAGTGGACCCTATGGAGAATTTATGAACAAATAAGAGATAGAGAGTAGTATAAAATATAAAATAAAAAATGATTATATTAAGGTAAAAGCTGTTGTATAAACAAAATGAATATAATTAAGATTTGAAGAGAAACTACAAACTGGGACAGATTTATAACTAATTTCTCTGATAAAGGTCTCATTTCTTAAACTTACAGAAAACTGTCAAATTTATAAGAATATAGGCCATTCTCCAATTAGCAGACAAATGGTCAAAGGATATGATCATGCAATTTTCAGATGACAACAAAAACAACAATAAACATGAAAAATGTTCTAATTTCCTTTTTATTGAGAAATGTAATTTAAAACAACTCCAAAGTGCATGTCACACCTATCAGATTGGCCAAAATGACAAAAAAGCAAAATGATAAATGTTGGGGGGATGTGGCAAAATTAAGATGTTAATGCATTGTTGGTGGAGTTGTGAACTGATCCAAACATTCTGTAGGGCAAATTATAACTGTGCCAAAAGGGTATTAAACTGTGCATACCTTTTCATACTATAATGCCACTACTGGGTCTATATTCCAAATAGAAAATAAAAATGGGGAAAGGACTAGCTTGTACAAAAATATTTATAATAGCTCCTTTTCTGATGGCAAAGAATTCTTTTTTATAAGTTCTTCGGAAATGTCCTGGATCATTGTAGTGTCTCTAATAGCTAGATTTATCACAAGTGATCATTCCACAACATTGCTGTTATTTTGTACAATGTTTTCCAGTTTCTGCTTATTTCACTCTGCATCAGTAAATGAAAGTCTTTCTATCTCTTTCTAAAATCACCCTGTTCAACATTCCTTACAGCACAATAGTATTTCATCACCATTATTTACCACAACTTGTTCAGTCACTCCCCATTAAATGGACAGAACTTCAATTTCTAATTCTTTGCCACCACAAATAGAGCAGCTATTAATATTTTTGTACAAGCATATACTTTCCATTTGTTTAACTCTTTGGGATACAAGCCTAGTTGTGGTATTACTGGATCAAAGGGTATATATATATATAAAAAAAAAAATATATATATATATATATATATATATATATGCTATTGCCTTCCCTCTGAGATTTTGGGAAAATAACTTGACATCCTCAGTTTCCTTATTTACAAAATGAGGATATCAGAATAGATGATCCCTAAATGTCTTTTAACACGCACACCCTTTAGAAAATCAATCTTTTCACAATGTTAAGGATTTTTATCAGACATGATAATCTTACCAAAGCAAATGATTACCTTAAATTGTCAGTACAAGGTCTTATAAGAAACTATTCTCAAAAGTTTGATGAGTGTAAATCAGTCAACAATGTCAACAACAGTCAACAACAACATTAAATGCCTAGAATGTCCCAGGAACTATTGTAAGTCCTAGGAAGACAAAGAAAGGAAAAAGGCAGCAATTCTTCTCAAGGAGCTCACAATTAAATGGAAGAGACCACATAGATTACATATAACTATGTGCAAACAAATCACATGCAGGACAAATAAGATATAATTTTAAAAATGGAAAGCATTAAAATTAAAAGGCACTGGGAAACTCATGATGCAGAAGAAGGGATTTTTAGATGGGACTTGAAGGTAACCAAGAAAGCTAGGAGTGGAAGATAAAGAAATAAAACATTGTAAGCATAGAAAATAGCCAATGAAAATGCCTAAAGCCAAGAGAAGGGATTCCTTGTTTGAGGAACAACAAAGGAAACTAATGTAAGTGGGTCAAAAAGTAAGTAAGAGTAAGTTACAAAGAACAAGAAAAGGGGAAATGTAGAAAAGGGCTAGGTTGCTCATAGCTACAAAAGTAATGTGTTAGAGATGGGATTTGAACTCAAGTATTTCTGACTGTAAGTATTGTACTCTATACACTATATGTTGAACAATGTGTAAATAAAATGGTGAGTTCCCAGTGAAGAAAGCAAATATTTGATTGATTAAAGTGAATTAGGAAACTAAATTTGGGATAAAATGTATTTTTATTGAGGACAACCAAGACTTCCAGAAAAACTTCCCAAATGGAGAAAATAGAATCATACATACATATATATATATGCAAAGAAAGGAAGCTTTAATTTAGTCTAACCTGCTCATTTTACAGATGAGGAGACTGAGGACAAGTGATATAAGTGACTTGTCCAAGGTTAAATTTACTTTATCTCTTTAGGAGCATTTCTCAGAAGATACAGATTAAATAAATATAGTACCTCTTTAAGAAATCTATAATCCATGGAGACACATAGAGTCAGCCTGGCCTGTGTTATGAACTGCATAAGAGAGAAAAAGGGATTCTAACCTTTGGTGATTAAATTTAAAGATGGACAGTGTAGACTTAATCTAATTATCACAGAACTTGCCATAGTTTAGAACCTAGTGAAATGACATTCATAACCCAATAAACAGTAAACAAAAAGAGACTTTGGAAGAAAGAAACCAATGCTATTCAACAGCTAATACACCCTATACTGATTTGGCTTAGTACAATTTCCTTGCCTCTGCCCATCAAAGTCCAGCAAACAACTGCCCCAAGTTACCTAGATTTAACTGTGGCATTTTTTTCCTCTTAAGTTTCCAGGTATTAATTCAAAGGGCACAAACCTTTAGTTCCTTGAACCAATTTAGCTACAAGGATGCTTTAAATTACTTTCCAAGGAAAATAACTAGCTCAGCCCATATAGTGGGTGACTCTAACATATTCCTTCTACTACAGGTAGATTCAGGCATATGTGAAAAACAGTGCTTTTTTATCATGAGAGCATGTGCTTATTGGTCATGATGACTCAATTATTTAAACTATGTAGTAACCAAAAGTGAATTGATTGGCTGCTGAGCCAGAACAGAATTAACATACAAAGGGATCTATCTCTCTGCTCCTGCCTTAAGCTTTCATATTTTTCCTTTCTGCCTACAAGTGAGCTCAGAAGTATTATGAGCTGCCCAATGCAGGAGAATCAGGAGCTACCCCATGTGCTATCATAGCTGTAGGGACAAGGTACAATGGTTTTTTTGTTGTCTTTCCTGGCTTTGAAATGAAGAAAACTTGAGATCAAAACTGGCCTGAGATAAACACTTCTTGTGTGAACCTGAGCAGGTCAGTTTATTTTTTTTGCTTCAGTTTCCTCAAACTATAAAATGAAGATAATAATAGCATCTACTTCACAAGGTAGTTATAAAGATCAAATGAGATAAAGTTTATAAAAGCAGTCACCACAGTGTCTGGCATGTAGTATGTACTGGATAAGTACTCATCCTCTTCTCTTCCCACCTCCACTCTACATGCTGAAAATATAAGGAAGAGAAAAGTTTCATTATATTAGCCTAGCAGAGCCATCCTATGCTTCCATGAACTTAACTGGAATGCCAGCTGACCAAGTCCTAAGACGGTGGGGCCATAAAGGAACATTTCCAAAGAAACATGGATGCTAGCCTTTAGTTGCTGTTTCATCATCAGTGAAAGTCTTTATCTATCCCTTCTATAATTTTAGCTTGGAAATTCATTTGTCTTCAATACTCTTTAACTTGAAAGCTTACATAGCAATATTGCATTGATTTATAAATATAATACTTCCTTTGATTTTATTCACCTGAAATCATTGTCCATCTTCCCTTCCTGTAGTCCCGAATGCTAGGTCACTTTTAAGAGGAACTTTTCCTTGTTTTGCAAGGTCAAAAACATTAGTATTGACCAGAGCAGCCTTAGGTTTGGGCACTTTTGCTGCTCTTGCTTTTTAATTTCTTTTCAAAAAGACATTTCCTGATCATTGGCAGATGAATTAATCCTTCCCTAGGCTTCTTCCCTGTTGTTGAGTATTGCAACTTGTGCTATAGAATGCCAATGAAACTCTAGAATCAAGGTGTAGGGTCCCTTATCATTATTCATCTAAATGGAAGCCAAGAGAAAATTCCCTGTAATAGGAATAAAAGAATAAAAGGGGTCTGGAATGATCTCATCTAGTTTGCTTATAACACTGGTTTTATTTTTATTTATCTTTTTATTGATATCTTCCATTTTTAAACACTGACATTTCCCAATATATTCCTCCCTACTTATCCTTCTAGAGATTTACTGCTTATAACAAAGAGTAAGAAGGAGAGAATTTTAGGGAAACTTACAAACATATTTTTAAAAGTCTGACTTAAGAGTGTTTAAATCCTTAGTCACCTACTTCTGTAAAGAAATGAGGTATGGGGAGAAGATGTCTTGTATTTCTTCTTTGGTATTGAGTTTTGTCATTACATTTTTGGGCTATTCTTTTTGACTGTTATGTTCTTTTAAATTATTTGGCCATTTTGTTGTTTGGTCATTTCAGTTATGTCTGACTCAAGATGTAGCACTCTTTTCCACCTTACCATTAAGAAGTCCTATTCTGGGTGTATTTTCTGCTTACTTCTCTCTTATAGCCAATTTATAGAAGTCTTCCTATGCTTTTCTTTATTCATCTTACTCAATTTCTTAGAGTACAGGAATATTCTATTATACATATGAATATCAAGATACTAGGCAAAAAAAAAAAAAAACAGTTGTAAAACATAGCTGAATTCTGTGAATAGTAGTCCAGAACATTCAGTGTTCTCTTCCACCACTGTGGCACTGAGACTATTGCTCAGGTGAGGATGTGGGAAAAGACTGATTTCTTTTTGGCCTCAGGAGAGGCCATGATCAAGGCAAAGGAGTATTCGACTGCAACTGAAGTACTAGTGATTCATGCCACAAGGGTTATGATGAAAGGGAGGAAAAATCTCTCCAAGTATTATGCAATATGAATTCAAAGACTTGCCAGATTATTGTAGGCATGGTTCCAATAGCCAATCTTTTGCTCTTTAGCACATAGAACTAGGATGATAGTGGCTACAATGGACTGATTTTGATATCAAGGATCACCAATTGCCAGAAATGTAAGGATATTAATGTTTTTATTTCCTTCTCTCATGTCTGTAGCAGGAAGTCATTTTTTACATGTTTTTTCTCTATTTTTAAAGACTTTTTGATTTCCAGATTTTGAGTCCTAAAACTATTATAAATTATAAAAGATTTGTGACTCATAAGTGCTAATTAATTTTGCATAAGGGAGAGTCCATTGGAAGATACCAGTTACTACTTTTTAAATATAGAAATGAATGAACCCAATGCTTAAATATCTTTCCATAATGCTTGGCTTTTCTTAGTGGGAGGCTGAGTCTATTTCAAAAAAATATGGAGTAATTATTAATGACTCAAAAGAGAAAGATGAGCCATCTTACTTGGTAAGCCAGATTAAGTTGGCTTAGAGTGCAGGTCTTATTGAGTTCAGGTTTATGACCATAGAAAGGTTTTGCTTTTTGGAGCACCAAGTAGAAGGAATACTTTCATTCACTTTCATTTTCATATAAATCTCTAAATTTTACCTAACAGAAACACTGGCTAATTGCACAGCCTGTTTAGTTACACCCCAATTCATAACCATTGATGCTGTTTCCAGTTCTATCTAGTAGGGGGAAAAATGCTCATCTGCATATTCTAATCATGTTTTCTGTAGAGAATGAGAGGATAATAATTAAAATTTTGGAGGCAAAGTAGTTTTGAAACTAAAGACTAAATTTGATGTAAAGTAGTAGTATCACATAGATTTCAAATCTATTTGTATCTTCAAGGTTGAAAACTTTAGTAGACTTCTGTTCAGTGCACCAGCATGGATCCTCTCTTTAGTCTTACAAAGAAACATTTTGAGTCCTTGGAGTAGAATCTGTACATCCTCCCAGTGGCTCAAAATGGTTTTCTTTTTTCAAAATGCTTTTTGAACAGAAATTAAAGTGAGTTGATCTTGGGAACCACAACTATCATTTGTTTCAGTCAAGTAGTTTGGACCTAAGCATTAAAATAAAACTAGTAAAAATAAACAACCCCCTAGATTAAACAACTGGTTTTATCATTGGATATAAGGCAGTCTTAGAAGTACAGAAAGTGTAATGAGGGACTAAAGGTAGGTAAGGAGATAAGGAAGTTGTAATGGGGGATAAGGCACAGTGGATGGGGTTTGTAGATCTCTAAGTCAGAAAATGGGAAAGGAGGATACAATGATGGAGGTATTAAATTAAGGTGGTAGGAGATATAAGGAATGACTGAGATTAGGGAATATAAACACTGAGGTATAAAGAGTTGTAAGGGAGAGGATGAGGTATTGGGCAGGCAGCTACAGCAGGGAGACACAGACTGGGTACACAGGTTTGAGACAGAAACACTGAAGGGAAACAGACTGAGCCCTTCAGGTAGGAAGGGCACTTCTACAGACAAAGGTTAGGGCCAGCCAGGAATGGCTTGAAACTGACTAGAGGGCTTTCTAGTCAGTTTCTCAGGTTCACAAAGGAAGAGTCCAGAGGAAGTAATAGGGATTACCACTTTCTCCCAAAATGGACGCCTCCAACTCCCCTCAGGACCCAGAGATAATATTATTCCTTTCTCCCCTTCTCCCTCTCTTATCAATCAACTACTGAATTAGCCAAAGGTTTGATTAAGTGACAAACTGGGTTTATTGCATTTCAGGGTTGATTGTAAAGGACAGAGGGATACAAGGTGTCTCTAACAGCCTCATAGAGAAAGCTTCAGGTGGGGGAGGGACACAGGAATGTGAGACTGAAAAGGACCTGACTAACTCAGTTCTGGGAGATTTTTGTTGCCTTTAGGGTTAGGAAAGTTGCATATAATGATTCAGGAGATAATTTGCATCAAAGATAAGCCCTACTTGACTAAGGGAAACTAAATCTACAAAGTTTGGAAGCTACCACCCAAATCCACCCTCCTTCTGAAAACCCACAGAAATTCAGGAAGGGAAAAATGATGATCCAGATAGGGAAGGTCAGGGAGATCCAAAGGAAATAGCTAAGCTACAAATCTCAAGAGAAAAGCTGCAGACTAAAGGCCAGGTTTACAGTCCAAAGATAGAGCTCAGTTGACCCTCCTACTCTCATTGAGCCTCCAGCATCAACTGCCTCTCCTCAGGGTTCTAAACCCTTTTCAACTGTCAGAAATTCTTCAGTAAGGCTTTGCAGGGTTAATATGCACCCTTTTGCACCACAAAAGTTAGAAATACTTGCAGAAGATTTAAGAAGGAGTAAGTAAGAGTAGATTAGAAGGATGCTCTGGGGTTCAGTTTGTAATATTTTCCTTGATCTATAGGCATTTATGTGCCAGGACTAGAAGAAGGTAGGGTTGCTCTCTTTTCACAGTTGAGAAAACTTCATCCAGTGGCAGAGCCAAGATAGAGGAGCGAACCAGAGCTGCTCCATGTCACTACAAGAATCCTCACTGACTAAGATTAAAATATACCCACAAAATGAATATAGAAGTAAAAGAACCAACAAGGAGACAGAGTAGAACAACTTTCAAGAAAAGAAAAACCCAAAAGGTAGACAGATATTCTCTGGGGAACTTGGGTGAGAGGAAAGCAGAGCCAGTAAAAATCTATAGCAAGGAGAGAAGAGCAATCCAAGAATAAGACATCCCCCCAACCCCACCCCACATCTACTGTACCAGGTTCAGGAACATAAGCTCAAGACAACATTCAGATCCTGACATCCTGATTGGGTAAATAGTGGTACAAGCCAACCCACACTCTCTGAAATTTCAAAACTGGAGAGAAGTCTAAGTCCAGGCCAGGGCAGTCTAGGCTGAAGTGGGCTGATCCATGTGGGCCCAGAGTAAAGCCAGGATTTCCAGTCTGGTCTCGGGGAAAGGACATAATACACAGTTTAGGGTGGCTGATAGTACTAAGTACTAATCTTACTGCCTACACCTCATGGCAGAGCTCTAAGACAGGGTAGTCATAGGTGTGCCTGATTGGATCAAGTATATAGCAAGACCAAAAACTGAAGCCTAAGCCTGGGGCTAAAATTTGATAAGTCACTGGCCTGATCAAGGTCAGAGTGGGATCAAAAGCTTATGCCCAAGCCTGAGGCAAGTCCTTAAGCCATCAGCATATCAAGAGTCAATTGAATCAGCAGGGGGCAGGGGGCTCCCAGACCTCTCAGCCCTCAAACCCAGAAAAGAAAGTGGTAATAACATCAATCGATGACTAAATTTAAGAGAGTATCCCAAATTCCCAAAAAACAGCATATCTATAATTAGATAGAAAAAATGAGCAAATAACAAAAAAAACACCTAAATCTAAAGAATTTTTATGGAGATAAAGAACAAGGGACAGACACAGAAAGGGACAGTGCAATCAAAGGAAACACACACAAAGTCCAAAAGAAAAATATAAGTTTGACACAGATTTTGGAAGAGCTCAAAAAGACTTTAAAAACTGATCAAGAAAGGCAGAGGAAAAGTGGGATAAAGAAAGGAAAGTGATGAAAGAAGAAAGGAAAGTGATATAAGGAAAAATGAAAGTGATGCAAGAAGAAATGGGCCAATTGGAAAAGGAGGACCAAAAATGGACAGAGTAACATCAGGCCTTAAAAATTGGAATTGGCCATCTAGAAACTAATGATTTCATGAGAAATAAAAATAAAGCAGAATCAAAGGAATAATAAGACAGAGGAAAATATGAAATATTATTTTAATAACTGACCTAGAAAATAGGTATAGAAGAGACAATTTGAGAATTATTGGACTACCAGAAAGCCATGATCAAAAAAAAAAAATCCTTGGATGCCATATTACAAGAAATTATGAAAGAAAACTGCCCAGAGATCTGTGAAAAAGAAAAGAAAATAGAAATTGAAAGATTTCACAGATCAAAACCAGAAAGTAATCCTTGAATGACAACTTTGAGAAATGTAAGAGCTAAATTTAAGAGCCACCATGCTAAGGAGAAAATTCTTCAAGTAGCCAGAAAGAAACCATTCAAATACCATGGAGCTATAAGCAAGATCACACAGGACCTAGCAGCTTCTACATTAAGGGATTGAAAGGAATAGAATATGATATTCAGGAAGGCAAAAAATTTGGGTTTACAACCCAGAGTCACCAATTCAGCAAAACTGAATATATTCTTTTAGGGGGGAAAATGGGCATTCAATAAGATAGAAGATTTCCAAGAATTCCTGAGGAATAAGCCATACTTAAACAAAAAATTTGAAGTCCAAACATGATACATAAGAGAAGCCCAGAATGGCAAATAAGAAAGAGAAAATTTAAGGGACTTGTTAAGGTCAAAGTGTTTATATGTCTACATGGAAAGAGGATTTCTATAATTCTCAAAACTTATTCTTATTAGTAGAGAAGATTGAAGGAATTCACTAAAGAAAGTGGAGACATAAGCTGATATGATGATATGATGATAATCTGATGTGCATTTAAATGTGATGATATAGAACAATATGTATATATGATATGACATGTATACATATGAATGATATGTAAAAAATCAGTTAAGGGCTGAAAATGAAGGTTGCACTGAGAGAAAATGGAAGAGAGAAGTAGAATGGGGTAAATTATGTAACATAAAGAGGTTTGTACAATCATTATAGAGAGGGATGGTGATGGTCAACACTTAAAATTTACTCTCATCTTAACTGGCTCAGAGAGGGAAAAACAAGTATAATCAGTGGGGTATAGAATTCTATCTTATCCTACAGAGAAGTAGAAGGGGAATAAGACAAGGGAAGAGGGAGGTAATTGGTAGGAGGGGGAAAGGGTTGTGAAAAAAAGCCAAAATACTGGTAAGGAGGAACAGAAAGGAAATAGAGCAGAATCTAAAGGGGATAATAGAATGAAGGGCAATAAAGATGTTGTAATAACACTGAATGTGAATGGAATAAACTCACCCATTAAACAGAAGCTGATAGCAGAGTGTATTAAAAACCAGAATCCTATATATTGTTTTCGAGATACACATTTGAGGCAGGATGACTGGAACAATTTATTATGCATCATCTAAAGTAAAAAAAGCAGGAATAACAATAATTATATGAGACAAAGCCAAAGTAGAAACTGATCTGATTAAAAGAGATAAGGAAGGAAATTACATATTGCTAAATGTAAAAAATATAATGAAGTAATATCATTACTAAATATTTATGCACCAAATGGTATAGCATGTAACATTCCAAAGGTGAAATTAAAGGATCTTAAGGAGGAAATAGATAGTAAGGTCATACTAGTGGGGGATCTCAACCTTCCCCTTTCAGAACTAGAAAAATCAATCTGAAAAATAAAAAGAAAGAAGTAAGGGAAGTGAATGAAATGTTAGAAAAATTTGAGTTAACAGACATGTGGAGAAAATTGAAAAGAGATTAAAAGGAATATACTTTCTTCTCAGCAGTACATGGTACATATACAAAAACTGACCATTTACTGGAGCATAGAAATATTGCAAACAAATGTAGAGAAGTAGAAATAGTAAATGCAACTTTTTCATATCATAATGCAATAAAAATATAATTAACAAGGGTCCATAGAAAAGCACATTTAAAATTAATTGGAAACTAAATAAACTAGTTCATCAAACTGGCAGGTCAAAACAGAAATCATAGAAGTAATTACAGATTTCATTAAAGAGAATAACAATGAGGAGACAACATATCAAAATCTATGGAATACAGCCAAAGTAGTACTCAGGTTAAAATTTATATCTCTGAGTGCCTATATTAACAAAATTGAGAGGAAGATCAATGAATTTTGTTTTCAACTTAAAAAAAGCAAAAAAGGGACAAATTAAAAAACTAAAACTAAATTAGAAAACTAAATTAGAAACCCTTAAAATTAAATGAGAAATTAATAAAATTGAAAGTAAAAGAACTATTGAATTAATACATAAGACTAGAAGATGTACTTTAAAAAAACAAATAAAATAGATAAAATACTGGCTAATCTAATAAAAACTCAGAAGAGAAAAAAATTAACAGTATCAGACATGAAAAGGTTGATTAACCTCTAATGAAGAGGAAATTAAAGTAATTATTAAGAACAATTTTGCCCAATTACATGGTAATAAATATAATAATCTATGTGAAATGGGTGAATATTCACACAGCTTAGAAAACTGAGAATTGATTCATCTAAGTAGTGTGCAAAATCTAAACCACAATGGATTTTGGATAAGATGTACATATTTTTCTATTCTCCCCAATAAATCCAAATTTAAAAAATATAATGTGTTGCATGCATATTTTTATTTAAACTAATCTATTTTTTCACCTTATCCTTTATATCTCCTCTTCTCAAAAAAATATGAATAAAATCCCTCCAAACTTATGAATAAATATAACCTGATGCTATTATGTGACTATTTGGGAGTTATAAAAAGAGGTAATTATGCCTCAAAGCTGTTTTTTTCACTTATGCCATAATTTCACATTTCA
Organism: Gracilinanus agilis; assembly: GCF_016433145.1. Taxonomy (NCBI): domain Eukaryota; kingdom Metazoa; phylum Chordata; class Mammalia; order Didelphimorphia; family Didelphidae; genus Gracilinanus; species Gracilinanus agilis. The sequence goes on from NC_058134.1 coordinate 126,075,832, forward strand.
GGGACCTTTGCAGCTTGAGATGAAAAGAAATGGACTTTTAAAGAATGATAATACTTAATAGTTTTCCTATATGTTGCAGTAACACTACCCAAGGCAATTTCTTTTGGCTTCTGAAGTGTTTTGCTGTCAATGGTGAAAAATTCCCTAAATATGAATCATTCTAAGGATGATTTCCAATTGACATGTTCTTTTCCTTCTTCCTACCAGAAAAGTTTCCTTATAGCTGCAATTCAGCTATGTTAGCATATTGGGAAGATATTACTGATCTTGTTTAAATAGCATTCCTGAGAGAATTTAATCAAGTCAATCACTGATGGCTCTAAAAGGGAATTCTTAATCCCTTTCTCTAATTTAACTGGGGACCTGGAGGTCCTTTTACCATAGAGATGTGTAGGGATTAACCAGCCCAACAAGAGAGATAGGAAGTGAGGTAATAAGGGTATATATAAGGGGTCAGCATCAATCATAGGGGGAGTCAGTTGCTGACAAGTTCTGGCATTTGCGGGGAAGTTGACTGTTGGGGGTATGTTGTGTTAGTGATTGGTGTTTAGTTCTTGGAATATAAAAGGCAAGCCTGAGCTTACTGAGAGGGCTCTAGCCTTTAGATGGCCTTTTGGCTTTTGGTTTGGGCTGTTAGGTTTTTTTTCTTTTTTGAATGTCTTGGGAGGTGGTTGGTCTTTGTTGACAGACCTAATTGGGGTCAGATTAAACACTAATTGGGTTGGTTTTGATTGGGTAGATTTGGTTGGAACTTTCTGGGGTGGTTGTTATTAGAGGTAGTTACAGGCAGTTATAGGTAGATATAGGAGTTTTAGATAGTAGTTATAGGCAGTTATAGGTAGTTATAGAATAACTAGTAGATGTATTAGGCAATTTCTTTTGCTACTTCTTTCCTATATTTCTCTTCTTTTCTATATTCATTTTACTATATGCTTTTACTATCTCTATGTTAATAAAACTAAACTGCTAATTGTTAAAAGCTGCAAAGTTTTCTTTTCTCTGGCTTAAAGGGTAATATTAATTTACAACTCTACTATATTCTCATTAAAACTTAAGATATTGAAAGCTGCTCTCTTATTTTGTCAATCTACTAATTTAACCCTCACATGGCTGACTTCTAGACAACATGTTCTTTCCACTCAAAAAAGAGCATTGCCACTGACCTTTCATAGTTTGCCACAGGGAATCAGTGCTCCATGATTATTTAGTTCAAGACCAACAATAATTCTATTCTATACAATTGGGAGTAAATGTTGTGGTTGTATGCTTAAAAATATATTAAAATAATCAGTCAAGCATTTACATGCTCATGAACATTTCTGGAAGTATAAAAAAAAACCAGTATCCCACAATACCTAATGAAGTTAATGCTTTCACAGAACTGGTATCAAGAAGGATCCCTAATCCTCACTCTGGAAACTAAGCATGCTGGACCAGGCTTTTTCCATATGCAATTGTTGTAAGAATTAAAATTATGACCCTGGGCCTTAGAATTTTATAGAATTTATTAAAATCAGTTCGATAAAACAGAGAGATAGAGGGAGAAAGCCTAGTCTAGCAAGCCACATGGCTTCTACAGCAGCACCCTAGCACTCAGGTTTCTTGGCCTAAGACAGAGAGCAAGCACTTGCTGGATGGCTTCTTTTATTCCTTGTCTTTATACCCAGATCAAATTCAGAATCTTGTCCATATCAAGTGCATAGGTCACCATCCCATGATCCACATTTGGTGATGTAAGTGATGCAAACTCACACACACTCAAGTAGACTCAAGTGACCTAATCTACCCAATGATTTCTCTTACACCATCCTGGCTTCTGGGTCAAATGTTTGGCAGGAGACTAGGTCAAATGTGTGACCCCAGAAAAGTAAATCTCCTTCACACATTTTTCAGGAAGCTTTGATTATATCTCTATTTTAGTTCATTCATATCTGATTCTTCACTTCCCCATTTGGGTTTTTCTTGGCCAAGATACTGGCATGGCTTGCCATCTAGTTCTCCAGTTCAGATGAGGAAACTAAGACAAACCGTATTAAGTAACTTGACCATGTATACACAGCTAGTTGATCATATCTACTTATATGTAATAATGAGCAGCCTCTGTCTATTGAAATCTCTGGCTTCCTTTAAGTCACAAACAAAATCCTGCAATCTACAGAATGCTTTCCCCAACTCCTCTTAATTCTAATAGCTTCTTTCTCTTAATCCTTTCCTATTTATCTTGTAGTTTGCTTTGAGTATTTGTTGTTGTTAAATCATTTCAATTATGTCTAACTCTTTGTGATCCCATATTGGGATTTTCTTGGCAAAGATACTAAAATAGTTTACCATTTCTTCTTCCAGCTCATTTTGCATATGAGGAAATGGAGACAAACAGGGTCAAATGACTTACTTAGGGACACACAGTAGAGTCTAAGGTCAAATGTGGACTCAAGTCCATCATGGTATCCCCTGAGCCACCTAGGCTTCCCAGAACTGTGCATATACTTATTTACATCTTGCTTCTTCCATTAGATTGTAAGCTTCTTGAGGGCAGAGTCTACCTTTTGTCTTTTTTTTTGTATCCTCAGATTAGAGTACTGTGTCTGACACATAATAGACACTTAATAAATATTTGTTTATACATTTGATAAGGATATGCACATTGGTTCAACTGAGCAAAACTCCTGACTCTGTTGCCAATAGTTTTTCACCAGCCAACTCTGTGAGTGATTGGAATGCCTTATGGTACTTTTTCTCAGGGTACCAGAAAATTAATCAGTGATCTGAAACTTTAGTCCCTTGAGACAATTCAAGGATAGTTGTTTGTTTTTACTTTATGTAAAAAGAAAACTAGTCTAACTTACTTGAGTTTGAGAGAGATTAGGTATTCCTTTCACTAAAGATATAAAATCCCTTGCTGGTCTTCCAGTAGAACTTCCACCACTTAAATGGGATTATAACCCATCAATCCTGATCTTGGGGATGCAAGATGACTCACAAAGACAATTTCTGTGATTCTGCATGGTTTCGGCTCTATAGAACAAGATGCCACCTGATGTATTGTCCTCACTTCCACTCTACTTTTTTGCTTTTCTGCCTTTCTTTTAATATGTTGTCTTTCCCTTTAGATTATAAATTCCTTGAAGGTAGGGATTGCTCTTTTTTATTAATTATATCCACAGGTTTTAGCACATTGTATGACACATAGTAGCACTAAAGAAATGTTAATTAGATTGGATTGGATTGAATTGGATTGAAAGAGGAAACAGAAAACTGAAATAAATAGAAAGAGAAAAAAATCAACAAAAGCAAACAACAAGAGATAATCAAACAATTTAAGATCCCCTGTAACTAAAAAAGGAATGACAAACCCATGAAATCCAAATCTTTGCCTCTCTCTCTTCCTTAGAAAAGACAAATGTCTGGTTCTAAATGATCTCATTTAATATGCTAAATCTTTCCATGTCATGGTGGGTCTGCCAATTTAAAGAAGTGACAAAAAGTTGGAATAACCCCAAGATCTCTAAGGCTATAATGAGGATAATACCATTTCCTGATTAGGAACTAAATATCATCAGGTCAAGGCCTGATTCCTGGTACTATTTACTTAAGTACTAAATACTTACTAATTCCTGGACCATTAACTACTCCCTATTCGGAAGTCCATTGGGAGAAATAAAAATTTCCTCCACTGGAGAAATCTGATGGACTGCCCCAATTCTGTGAGTTTTCAGTAGATGCTTTTACCTCTCCAGTGTTTTTTTTTTCCTTAATTTTTAATTATTTTTAAAAGCCAATACAATTTTAAATAATTGCTTTCTGACATTTTATGATCCCTGTTCTCTCCCTCCCAAATATTAGCAGGGAATACGATGCAGGTTATTCAAATATTATTATATAATACTTATTTCCATTTTCATCATGTTTTGGAAGAAAACACCTATCACTTACACTAAAGAAAAATTCAAGGAGGAAACAGATTAAAGAAAGTTATACTACAATCTGAATTCAGACTCAACCAGTTCCTTCTATGGTTGTGGATAGTCTTTTTCATCATGAATCTCTTAGAGCTGTCCTAGATCCTTGCATTGCTGATAATAGTTGCCATGGTTGATCATCACACATTATTGCTGTTACCTCTCCATTGCTGGAGGATATATGCAGGTTTAAGAGGCAACCTGATATAATGGACAAAAAGCTAGCCTCAGTATTTGGAAGAGCTGGATTCCAATGCCACTTAAGACAGACATGGAAGAACTGTGTTCACTTTCTAAATCCTCTGACAAAGTGCTGGACATATTAAGCACTTAATAAATGTGTCTTCCCTCTCTTCCTATATAATCACAAAGCAGACCAAAAAATAAAAAATAAAACCAAAATCTGGTTTTTAATCACATGTTAGCCTTGTTACTCCCTTCCTTCTATGTGATAGAATCTACATTATTTCCCTAACCTTGGGGACTAGAGAAGCTCTTTGCCATCAGTAGAATGTCTTACAACTCCTTTATTTACCCCAAACAAAAAATTTTATGAATTTTCATGAAAAGTTTTAGCTTCTCTTCTATTTCTTCACCTTCCTTTTCTAGTCCTTCTTCCCAATTTGGGATTTAACGCTTCAGAGAATAGATAGGATAATACAGTTGAACCAAAATGTATTAAATGTTCTGTTTGGGTTCAAAGGACTCTACTAACCTCTAGAAATTATTCTCATTTTTCCTCTAGTAATTTCAAAAGGCAAAAATGTTACTTTAACTATTGAGATTCTTAAACAAAAAACTTTGTCAAATAGAGTTATCTCCTGTTTACCTGCTACTTGCTTCTCTGACTGGATTAGGAATTTTAACTTCATTTATGTATTCCAATATATTTAGATTCATATGTTCCGTCTGCGTCCCAAACCCATAATTATCAATGTTCATATCAGTTTTATGGTTGTCTGCAGGCTTCTATTATGCTAATTTTATTGAGCACTATATTTGTTGTTCATTTAGAGAGAAAACCATCCTAGCATGGGAAATTAAGGAAGTCTTATACCTCTCAGAGTCTAAGGCCATTTTGCTTGGCTTTGGGGGTGTTGCATCACTCTCCGTCTGACAAAACCTCAGGACATTTAGAGATGACCATCATGAGCTTCAGGCTCCCCAGTGGATGCTCTGGTATTTGAAGAACTAAAGCTTCATCCCTCCTTCAAAGAGAGATGAATTTGTCCAATTAAGTGATTGTATCAACAGCCCGCAGCAATCTGGAAGCAATTTAAAGGTGACTGTAAAGGTATTTACATATTTTAAAATACATTGAAATCAAAATATTTGTGGAAAGATTATCAAACTTCTATCAGCTGCATCAAGTACGCAATTGGGCTACATTAGGGAGCATAGATTTATTTTTTAATCAGTCAAAGCTTGAGCATTTAATAAACACAGTTTGCTAGAGCAACAGGGCAGATGCTGTGACACAAGGCCATCAGGAAGATGGTCATTCTCTCAAGGGACTTAAATTCATGGTGGAGTCTGGAGAAGGGGTAGAGGGTCAAAACTCAACCTGGGCACATATTGATATATAAGAAATACAGACAAAATAGAGGAGGAGAATGGGGTTGGAGGAGGAGAAGGCAACAGAGCAGGTAATGCCTCTCGCTGACTCTTTTTCAATTTAGTTGCTGCTAATTACCGAACTCTTAAAAATATGGTGTCAGAGGTCATGCAATGGGGTATAGCATATGCAAATGTGACCCCACTTAGTCTCAGAGAATTGAGACCTTTTTTTTAATAAGAGGGAGAAGTAGAGATGAGGGTTGAAATCTGAAACTTCTAGTTTCCAATATGGTTTTGTTTGGAACCTTTCTTTGCAGACGAATGATATCAACCGTCTGTAGAAAATGCTAAAACATTTGGACAGTTCAGTCACAAAACCTAATTATCTTATTTTATAAATCCCCTAGCTGCTTTGAAGGATTCCAGTAGTCATAGTCAACATTTATATCTGGTTGTCTTAATATTCTTAATAAATTTTGTGGGGCTGGAATGTTCCTTTAAGATTCTTGCTGCTTAAATTGAATATATAAATATGTATACACCTGCAATGAAATAACAAAACAAAACATGAATATTGGGATTTTGGGTCAGTTGACCAATTCTTTTGTTTTCTTCTACTTCCTTTTTTAAACATATTTTATATATTTAACTTTAAACATTTATATTTTATAATTAACATTTTTATATTTTATTTTTATATATTTTAACAGAGGTTCTATCATTACTGCATGGAATAATGGTTTTGTGGCTCTTTTAAGGGAGTGTGCATTTAGTTATTTTCTCCCAGAGTTTAAAAACAGTAACAACAACAGCAAAACCCTCTTGTGACTCTCCTTCAGAGTAAGGGCATGCATTTAAGAGATGGCTGACCAGGGTTAGAAATGTAGTCCGTGGCCAAGGAAAGAGTGAAATTAACTGGCCTGCTGAGAGTTGAGGGGGATGACCCTGGCCTCATTAGTTACTGGGCTCTAAACTAGGTCAGTTAGCCAGTCCAAACATAAATAATCCATCATTTTATTTTTAATACTTTCACTAACCTGATAAGACCCTACCCCCAGGATATTATAACCACAGTCTCCCCCTGTCCCTGTACCACCCTTTTCCAGCCACCAAGGATCTTGGTTTCTTTCTTGCTCTTCATATCAAGGAAGGGTCTGGCTAAATGTTCTCCTGGGTGGATATGAGTGTGTGTGTAGGGATATGGTCCAACTACCAAATCCTTCTTCCTTCTAGGCTTCCCTTCTCTTTAAGTACCCCCTTTCCGTCCTTTCTTCTCAGATCAGATATAGGATAAGGATGGAGAGAGCAGTGACAGAAACATCTGCAGAGGAGAGCCATGGCTCCCTCCGAGAATAGTCTGTTTTCACAGTCTACTGACAGAGAGAGCTACTTTCTCCAGCATCATCCTGGATGTCGGTGCTCACTCTAAGTGAAATCTGAGTCAAAGCTGCAGTCTTTCCACATTTATGGAAGACCTACTGCATACAGAGTCCTACATGAGTTTGTGGAGAAACAACTTACTATTTTTTGTTTTAAAATTGGGTGTGACTGAACTTAAGGAATTTTTTAAAGTCAATACAGTTAAACAATGATTAAGGATCTACTAAGTGCAAGGCATTATGCCAGATCAGTGATGGAGAAGAAACAATGACAGTCCATGTCTTCAGGGAGCTATTGATTGGATGTTTACATCTAGAGGAATCATCCCTTTGAAAACAATTTCTGTCAGTTCTCATTGTTGTTGGCAGCAACAACACAAGCCTACTAGAGAGGCTGGGATGGGGGTTTCCCATGAGAGTTATAAGTAATTATTAATAGCTCCCCTTCTCAGGCTTGCTCCTTGAAATTCCATAATTAGAAACAACATTACTTTGTATTAAAATATTTTTTTCAAAATGTTCACGATTTATCTACAATTAATTGTTCACAATGATCACAATAAATGTCCAAAATTAATCTACAATCAGATACTCCAGATGTGAAGCTACTTTCATTGTCATTAATTCCTTAAATCACACTCTTTTCAGAATGGCTTTAGTGTGAGAGAGATATGGTTAAATGTAGGCTCTGCCACTTGCCAACTGTTTGACCTTAAACTAGCCACTTTATTTCTTTTGATCTCTGTTTTCTCATCTATTAAAAACAAAACAAAACATTGGGTAGAAGATCTTTAAGATTTCTTCCAGCTTTAAGTATATAACTCCAAAGGAATTAAATGATAAATGATACAGATACATTTTGTTAAGTGACATGAAATCCTAGAGTGTGCTATAAACTTGGTAATGAGAAGGTAGATTTGTCAATTCAGACTCCTCATCTGAAAAATGGGAATAAGAGTACTCACTTCACAGAACTTTTGTGAAGCACCAAATAAGATGTATATAATTTTGACAATGTACTATAACAAGATAAATCATATAATGGGGGAAATAAATGATGAACTATCAGAATATGAGGTTATATTTGACAAAGGAAGAAGGGGAGTACCTTAGTGGGAAATTATAGTAATATGAGAAAAGAAAACATGAATGAGACTGGTGGGCCCATCCGATTAAGAGTAAAACACTAGAGAAAGATAGATGCTAAGTAAGAGGTGGGGAGTTACTGAAGCAAAATGGATTCATAATTTTTTTCTTAGGGTGATGCTCCCTTGTATATATGGTGATGAGGAAAACAAAAATCCCTCTGCACAAATCAGCATTCATAATTTGCATCAAAGACCATCCCAACACTCCCATAACAAAGTAACATTATCCAATCAATATTTATTAAACACCCACTATGTGCCAGACATTATGCTAAGCACTAGGGATGCAATTATTATTTTTTATAATATAGTCCTTGCCCTCAAGGAGCTTCCTAAATATAATGGGGAGGGAGGAGAAAACCCTGGAGAGTCCATTCAGGGGTTGAGGGAAGGACACCACACGAGTCTTCAGTGTGGGGTCATCTTGTTCCATGGAGTTCAAATCAGGCAGCATGACTAAAGCGAAGGGGGATGAATCAATTCATATAGTATAATCTTTATATCAAAACAAAACAAATTGAGAGAGTGGCAGTCTGCAAAACAGGTAACGTTCTAGAATTGGTTTAATAAAAGGAATCAGCAGACTCCTAGGAAGGCATGCTGTTTGAACAGAAGTTGTTTTAGCTCTGACTTTTGAAGCTGTCAGTGCAAATAGATACTCCAATAGCTCTATCCCTGCAGGGCAGGTAGTAAGTCACCTTTACTGGAATGGGCATACTTTTATGAAGTGGCTTTTCCCAGGACCTTCTGCAGTAGCATTAAAACATCATAACCAAGCTTCTCAGGTGACCCTTTCTACTCCCTCTACACCAGTCTCATGTTTCCCCAGGACTGGTTGATCCATGTTTGTGTTTAGAATTCCAAACACCAAGGGAGTTATTCAGTGTTGTTGCTTTACTCCAGTCTGTGCCTTCTCTTGGACTTTCCTTGTGCATAAGTTGACATTCCCTATTTTGCCCAGTTCAGCCTTGCTCCAGGGCCAGTGTGAAGAGGGCTTTCCATCCCTTTCTCTTTTGCATTTAAGACCAAATCTGCCCTAAGCCTTTCCTTTCTTCCACTATTGCAACTATTCTCAGGAACTTGCTTATTTTCTACTCTTTATCCCAATCACCCTTTGAATAGTTTCCCTTTTTTAACATTGTTGCATGGAATTAATTATGATATTGTATATAAATTCATATAAATATGGAGTCAACTAGATAGGCTAGGTTTGTGTTGAGAAGTGAATAGTTATTTTTTTTTGCTTCAAAAGAAACAAGTATTCATTAAGAGTTCTTAGTTAAAAGAAACTTATTTTGGGATCCAAATTGTTTTCTTTGGATATAGATACTCAGAATGGGGGGGGGGGAAGGAAATCACTGAAGTTCCCCTTCCTTAGAAATTCCACAGATAAAGGTTGCTGGAAGTAGAAATTGAATAACCATCATTTTAATTAAATTTTAGTTTAATTTTATTTCAGTAATTGAGGATTTGTCCTGTCTTCACTGTGAACTATAATGAGCAGAAAGCCTTCAACATTTTAGTAAGTTTTAGAATTATTCCTTGCCTGTTGATTTGTACTAAATTGAACTTACTGAAATTAATCGATCTAGAAAAAGACAATGTAATAATTGTATACTCTACTGATATACAAAGAGACTAATCCCTGAAGGTTAATATTATCTCATTCAGAAAGTGAAGTCCTAGAGAGAGACAGGATCACATCTGAGAATATAGGTGAGGTTCATTCAACAAAAGCTGTAATTGCCTGAGCTTTTATTATTTTTTTTGTTAGCTGACTACAATTTCCTTGTACCTTGTGCTACCCTATCTCAAACTCAAATGTGTGAATTTCGAATTCATTATAGAACTAAAATGAGGAGATTGGACTAAGTTGACTTTTAAAAGCCCTTTCTAATTTTTCCATTCTACAGAAAAAGAACCTGAATCCTAGAGAATTTAAGTGACTTTATCAAGGTCATAGAGGTTATTTAGAGTGCTCTACAGATTTTTCTGTGGTCCTATGATATTCAACTTTTTCCCCCAGTAGTTTAGATGAAGCCAATATATCAAAACTAGGCTATATTGAAAAACAACAAGAAAACTTGTAATTTTCTAAAATAGATGACAAGGTCTAGGATTTTTTTTTGAATTTTGATAGGGAAGAATATGGACTAAAGTTAACAAGATAAAATTTAATAGGGAGAAATGAAACATGGGTTTAAATATCAAGTAACTATGTGGAATACAGACTTGGAGAAGTATGGCAGAACTACAGTTCATTTTAAAACACCTGAGAAATATAATGAACTTTTAGTGCAATTCGATTATTCTATATATCATGGAAGCTAATGTGATCTTAGGCTTCATTTTTAGAGATATAGTGTCTGAAATAATGGAGAATATATTGCAGCTATATTGTACCCACAGGTATACCACATCTGAGATCCTGTGTTCAGTTCTGTGTGACACATTTTAGGAAAAATATTGACAAATAACCTCATCAAGGTCGTGGCATCTCTTACAGTGAGAAGTCCTCAATATAATACCATATGAGTAAGAATTTCTTCCACATAGTAGAAAAGAGACAGAGGGTGTTTAGCTTAGAGAAGAACACCTCGAGAGTGAGAGGACATAATGTTAAATACTGCCAGTGATATTTACTACTTCTGTGACCATAGGGAGTCCACTTAAGCTCTCTGGGTCTCAGTTTCTTCATCTGTAAAATTACCGATAAAATTACTTTATGCTCCAAATCTATAATCTTATTAACTCCAATTATTTGAAAGACTGAATCATTATACTTAAGAGCTGTAGATCTTAAAGTGACCACTGATATCATCTAGTCTACTCATCTTATTTTCAGTTGAAGAACTTTCAGCCCAGAATGTTTAAGCTGTTTTCTATCAAGACCACATAGATATTAAGTAGTAAAACTAGGATTCTGAGTTTCTAATCAAGCATCTTTTCTACTTCACCATACTATTTTTTTCTCTTGATGGATAGAACTGAGAGCAGTAACAAGAAATTATGAAGTGATAGATTTTTGTTTCAATATGATGAAAAACTTCATCATAATTTGGTCTATCCATGAATATCATGGGTTTCTGAGAAATATTTTTAGAGAAATTATTGTTTTTCTTTCTAATAAAGTTTTTGACCAAAAGCTAGATGACCACTTGTCAGGGAGAGGAATTTTTAGTTGTGTAGAGTTTGAGAGTAAAATGAATCTTGAAAGTTTAGTGCTGAGATTCTAGGATTATGTAAGACATCAAAGCCACTACGGCCATCCACTGCATCCCAGGTCATTGCCAGTCATCCTAATTTTTGCCTTGCCACTGCACTTTGATCTCTCTGGAAGAGAAAGTGAAGCTCCAATATTTGTGCGCCTTTACCTCATTTAAATATAATTCATGCGTAAGTTAAGACATCACTCTGTGACATCATTGGTCCTTTTCTAAATGAAGGATTAATAGTAACAATATGAATGCAGGTCTCATTATCACTCTGGCTCTAGTACTCTATTCTTTATTTCATACCATTTCCTTGACAAAAAAAAATATATTTTCAAGAATTATTATTGTGTGTGAAGCAAATTAAAATCAACATCTCCCTCAAAAGCTAGATTCTTCAAACTTATTTCTGAGGAAAATTAATTTAAATGTTTTTGTCACTTGATTTTTAATATCAATCTGTAACATTTCCCTTTCTGTTTATCTCCTTTGAACTCCTAGCCCAGCTGAAAAGAGACCTCTTCTATTTTTCATTGCATCCCTGCCCCTCCCAAGACCCAGGCCTTTTCTGTTTACCTTGTAAACAAAAACCAACTCTATGCTATGGCCAGTGACTCAGGTGTCCTTGTCCTCCCTGTCTATTAATGATTTGTATGACTTAGCTCATGTAGGCAAAACCTATCTAGAGTGAATTTTTTTTCCTTGCTTAGATTTCTGAGGGCTGTTGTAACAAATGAAATTAATATAGAAGGATATATTTAGACATATTAGGGTTTTATTGTAATCTATATTGGTAATTAAGCAACATGCCTGATAAGATCTAGTTCAAATACCCTGCCATACCTCTGACCCCAAGCTGCTTCACAGGAAAAAGAGTGTCCCAATCAAGTTCTGAGACTTTATACCTCTGTCTACATAATCACACTTCCTGCCCACCTGTATTACACAAGAGGAATCATGGGAAATGTAATTTTCAAGTCTCCTAAATGTCCACAGGAAGTTTATACCAGAGACCTAAATATTAAGTTCAAGGACCCCAAATTTCCATTATCACATTCCCCCCTGAGATACAGGGAAAAGACTGGTCTTCTCGATGGATCTTGTAAACTTGGTCAACTTTTAAATTACAGGAATTTGGGGATAAAAGAAAAGAGGACAAAAACAATGATCTAATGATTGCTAGCCACATTGACAAAAGCCAATTGGGACAGTCCCCTTTGGCATAAGAGTGTACATTTAAAACAAATGAATTCAACTCCCTATAGCTCAGTCAACTGCACCCCAAAGTTCATTTGGATCTTCATGATCCAGTGAAGGTTCTTCAGGCATCATCATGGTGCCTTCTCCAAATAGGTTTGTTGTCTGGATTCTGGGGAGATGGCAAATTTCTTATACTAAAATTACTCTCAAAGAATTTAAACTTTACTTCAGTGGTTCCCAAACTTTTTTGGCCTGCTGCCCCCTTTCCAGAAAAAATATTACTTAGCCCCCTGGAAATTAATTTTTTTTAATTTTAATAGCAATTAATAGGAAAGATAAATGCACCTGTGGCCATCACTGCTCCTCCTGGATTGCTGTAGCACCCACCCGGGGGCGGTAGCCCCCACTTTGAGAATCACTGCTTAACATTATAGATTATAAAACATACCATTCCCTTCTGAGAAGAATTTTACATCTACCTCCCCCTGAAATTACTCTCAAAAGAGTTAAAATTTTACTTTATACATCATAATACAGATATCATGATTATAAAACTTACACACCCCCCTGAGGAGAATCAATAACACATTCTCCCCTTAAAAGGGTACCCCAGGTCAGCTAAGGATACATGGCTGAGTCATGGGATTATATGAAATCAATTGGCAAAATAAATAAAAATTAAAATTAAATTAAAAAATCCAAATAAAAGAGAAAAAATTAACTTGTGAATGAAATGTAAAATGTCAAAGTTTTATGTGTAAAAATGAAAGGAAAAATAAACTTATAACAAGTTCTTGAATCAAGGCCCAATTAAAGTGATTTAAGCAGTTTTCAATTACCCATTTAGGAGCCAGGACTACAGAAAATTGCCATTATATATATAAGAGAAATAACAGGACCAAATATGTGTGCAAGGGAAGTGTCTTTCCCTGGTCTGATTTGCCTGCACCTTCTCAGGGATGAGACATAATGATAGGCAATTGTAGGTGCTTGCTCACCTACAATTGCCTATCATTAATGAATGAAGCTGAGGGGAAGTTTGATCTCTAAAATATGTTAGAAAAACTGCAACCCCGAACATCAAACACTAGTTTCAAGCCCTTTAGTATTGGCATAGAACTTCCTCCATCCATGGTCTGCATGACCTTTTGCCCCATGGCACTTTGGAGATTCTCAGTAGGTCTCCATGACCTTGTGGCTCTTTTGCTCCCTTCTCCTGGAATCAGACAGAGAGACATTAATCACAGTCCAATAATATTTATAATAATTGGCAGGTTACCATAGTATAAGGCTTTTTGGGTATGTATTAATATTATAGCAAATATATTTATATTAAACTTATATTACTGTAAAATCAAAAAATGGATTAACACTGATTATATGTACTTTAAGTACAGGAATGAGAAAAAAGGAAAAGAGTCAATTACGCTATTAAAAAATTAAAAGGTAAAGCAATAAGAAAATTTAAAAATTCAGGGAAAATTACAATGTTTTCAAGTATAAAAATGAGAAAGAAGAAAATAAAACAAATTGTATTGCACATATAAGGAAAAATAATAAAAGAATGTTTTAAAAATCAATATATATATATGTATATATATATATAGCTTAGAATTAGTGAAACATTTTTCACCCCAAAATGAGATCCATTTCTCAAAAAAACTTCTTGGTCTAAGTTATCCACAGGAATTCTAGATTCTTCTGATGGGGAAGCAAGCCAAGACAAAGAGACAAAACATCAAGCATATAGGAGCTCTCCTGGCTTCTTGTGCAATATACAAAAGCTTGGGAATGAAACGTCCATTTGTTTCCTCTACCCCTTTAAGACAACATTCTTTATAATAAATATATAAAACGTTATCATTTATACAGAAGGGTACTAGGCATCTAAAGTCAATTCTAAAAACCCTTTATAAAATTATAATTAAAATTCTCAAGGCATAATAGTCTTCGAGGTTGTACACAATTATCAAGATCAAATAAATACTTAAGGCATGTGTTCCTATAGTTGAAATGACAAATCCAGTATACATAAGACTTATGGGCTTTTTACAATTTAAAAAATGTTTAAGATGTTCATAAATGGTACAGATAACAGAATTAGATTTATACAACTTAACTTAGAAAAAAAATGAAACCTTAAAGAAATCAGGAAATACAATAACATAAGGAACAGATTACAAGCAATACAGTCAAAAACCCTTTTTACCAATTCTAATAGATTTGTTCACTATTTGGGAGTTACAATAAAATCATAAACAGAATTAATCTAGCAACCAAAACTTCAGTAGCTTAAAATGATCCAGTGTAACAGAAAAATCAATGTAAAACAACAAAATTAAATCACAAAACAACAATCAGCAAAATATAACAAGATACCAAGACTTTAAAACAAACAAACAAACAAACAAAAACTCATGCATTCTAAGCTTTTAAAATCCACCTCTGGTTGAATTCAAGTTCCTTCTAACTGAGCTCTTCACTGAGCACAGTGTGGATGACTCCATTAGGGTATATATTTCAAAGTCTTGGTCAGACTGAAATGGCCAGCATACTTAGGCAAGATAATCACAAGGAATGGTAGGAAGAAAAATAAATCACAGAACTGGGGTGTGCTAGGGTCCATGTGTTAACTCAGTCCCCTACCCCAAAGCAGAGTGTGGAAGCCAATTTGGGCTAAGTACTGGAAAACCTGTAGGTTGTGTGTATGTGTGTGTGTGTGGGGGTTGGTCAGGTTTTAGAAGAAACACGTGGAGGGCTCATGGAGGAAATAAGGTAGCTAGAGAAGCTTTCTTCAGATTATAAGTCATTAATGTCTACGAGGAAACTCCCCTGGGACTGAAATCCTAGGTGTGTGCAATGAGAAAGAAGTGAGTTTTTCTTTGTATACTTCCCAAATCTTCAGCAGTGGCAGCTGGGGAGGCTCAGAAGTGGTGGCTGGGGATCAGCCAGTTCTCAAATGGAAGCATTAGCAGTATTATAGTAGGATCAGCAGCAGAGGCAACAGGCAGGGCAGCTGGGGTGGGGATGGGGAGTCAGAATTGGCAGGAACAGTTAGGGACCCAGGGAGGGTCAGGCGGGCAGGGTCAACAGTCATTGAATCCAAGACAATGGGGAATGTATGAACTAGTCAGGAACAGGCTGTTGGAAAAATGGTGTACCCCTTTCCCAGGAAAGTAGCCATGTGGTTGGGGAGAACAGGGAGAAGAGAAAAAACAAAACCAAAAACTTTCCCCTTTTAGGAGGTTGCTCAAAAGAACTGAGCAGAGTGGCCAAAAATAGCCCAAGAGCAGGTCTGAGGCTTTGGAGAAGATCTGGAGGTGTCCTGTGGGGGGAGAGCAGAAAATCATGACAGGAATTTCATTGCTTATTATGCTATCAGAAAAATTGAGAATTACCTTTCCAAACTTCTGGTCGCCAAAACTGTTACAAATAAAATTAATATAAAAGGGTATATTTAGAAATATTAAGGGTTTATTGTAATCCATATTGGTAATTAAGCCATGTGCCTGATAAGATCTAGTTCAAATACCTCTCCATACCTCTGACCTCAAGCTGCTTCACAGGAAAAAGTGTGTGTCCCAATCAAGTTCTGAGACTTTATACCTCTGTCTATGTAATCACACTTCCTGCCCACCTGTATTACACAAGAGGAATCATGGGAAATGTAGTTTTAAAGTCCCCTAAACATCCACAGGAAGTTTATACCATGTAAGAGGCATAAGTTTAAAAGTAGGTGTGTAAGCAGTCTAGGAAAAGCCTGCGCTGGAGGTCATGGACATTCTGAATGGAATGCAGGGGAAGGAGGGAGTGGATTGTGCCTGAGAAGGACTCCATGGTGGTTGGCACAAACTGTTGCTGACCCTGGGAGATGTCAGAGCTAGGGGAGTTGTAGCCAGATTCCCTGGGATCATGAGAGTGGTGAAGCCTTACAGCAGAGGACATCAGACCAGCACCAAGTAGGGAAGTGGTTTGTGATCTGGTGGACAGCATTGCAAACTTTCTCTCCCTACCTTGGATCACCTCATTTGGTGGAATTGACTCCTTGCATCCTGAAACCATCCCTCGATTAGCAGTGAGATCCCAAGTAAAGCCACCCTCAGGTCCTCAGCTAAGCTGACCCAACCTGGCTAGAACTAGGTTGGGAGGAACTTTTCCCTTGTGACTCCAGTACAGCTTTCTTTGGGCCCAGTCTTGCTTAGATCATAGGAGAGTGTAATCAAGTCCTTCCCCTGCCCCTGTGGTTTGCCCTTAGCTTTTAAGTGTAGTAAACCCTATTACCAGCCTTAATCTTAGTTTGTCCTTGATTAAATGTGTAACCTAAACTTATAAACTCCTGCCTTTACTTTGCTGATTACCATAGGCCTAGTCTTGGTGCTTCAGAGTGGCAGTTGGATCTAACAGCCAATTCAGTAACAGACACCCTTTTGCTGTTAAACTTTAGTCTCCTTACTTGTGGGCCCCTTCCTATCATTCCTCTCTCTCACACCCACCTGGACCCATATTTACTGTTCAAGGCACCTTTCCCTGGTTTCTCCCTTAACAACGAGAGACCTAAATATTAAGTTCAAGGACCAAAATTTCCAATATCACACTGCTGAAATCTCAAGATCAGGCTGTATTCTTAGCTGACCCCACTCCCTTCAATGATGTGGCAATCTGAAGGGTTTGAGATCTCTTAGCCCTCTTCCTGTATCCTTAAATTAGGATTGTTTTTCTTTAAATGGGGGAAGGTTCAATGATGTGCAGTCAGGGAGACAGTGGAGGACTTAAGGTGACCCAAGACCTCATATTTTTTTCTTTGGGTACAAAGAGACCACTGATAATTAATTAATTAATTAATTATTGATAGGCTAATTAACAAATTGATTTTCAATATGGAGAAAGCTCTCTAGGGATTTTATTTGCTACATTTCTCTTTACAGAACAACTATCATTATATATTCATCTAGCTCAAATTTTCAGATCTCTGGTGCTTACTCTATGCTCATGTTATTCCCTTTGCCAGTAATGCCCATCCTGTCAATCCATCATTCAGGAGCCGCCTCAAATAACACTATCTTCATAAAACCTTTCTTTATCACTTCAACTGTATGATTTCTCTCTCTTTTGAATACCTTTGGTATTTGGTATTTTGACTTCTATGGCAGTTGGTATAGGATGAAAGATTTAAAGCTGTTGGAAGTTACTCAAAGATAATCTGTTCCAGTTCCTTCACTTTTAAAATGAAAAAAACTGAGATGTAAATAAATTAAGTGACTGTCAAAAAAATCATAGGTATGCAGAGACAGGATTCAAATCAAGCTCTCTTTGCATTGTATTAAAACATATTTTTTCTCCATGTTAGTTTTTTTTTCTCCCGGTGTAAACTTTTTTTAGGAAAGAGTTTGTATCACATACCCACAGTATCCAGCCTCATGTCTTACATTGAAGTAGTCATTCAATAAATATTTGTTGAATTGAACTAGACTTGATTCAGTCAAAACCTAGTGCTTCATCTTGGCACTTCAAAACCCCATCTATCATCTCAAACCACTCTTTCCTACTTTATGCATACTATCTGCTCCAGTGACAAGTAACCTGTTTGCTACCTGTTTTGACATTCTTGCAAGTAACCTACCCCCTCTCACAAATCATGTACTTTTTTTCAAAATGTAGCTCAAAACTCATTTTGTAGGATCACAAAAATAGAGCAGGAAAGGACCTTTGCATCCAATCATTTGATTTTGCAGATAAGGAGCCTGAGGCTTCAGGAGATCATGAGTTGTTTGAGCTCTCACATAAGTAGTAAGCATCAGAGACAAACTTTGAACTCAGTTCTTCTGACTCCAGAGATAATCCTTTTCCTCTGTATCATGCTACCCCTTGACTCTGACATTTTCTTTATTCTGTATCCCTTTTATATAGTTTTACCTGTATGTGCATAAGGGCAGGTAGATGGCACAATGGATAGAACACTGGGTCTGCTGTCAGGAAGATCTGAGTTAAAAATCCAGCTTTCACACTAGCTCTCTGACATGGACAAGACACAAAACTCTGTTTGCCTCAGTTTCTTCATCAGTAAAATGAGCTGGAGAAGGAAATAACAAACTACTCCAGTATCTTTGCCAAGAAAACCCAAATGGGTCATGAAGATTTGGATAAGACTGAAATAATTAAACAACAAGCTATATACACATATATAGTTATTAACTCTTGGTAAATTTTTTGTACAATACTTTTAGAAACATTTTCCTGTTCTTTTCTTTTCTTCTACAGTTTATCGGGTCAGATCTGAGGATTGGATAGAGTGGAAAAGGATCTTAGGAATCTTCTAGTTTAACCTACTTATTTTATAAGCATGGAAACCAAGGTCTGGTGAAGCTAAGTGATTTGTGAAAGGACTCATCGAATGTCAGAGACAAAATGTGAATCCAATACCACTGATCTCAGTCCCATCTCTCTTTCAACTTCTGCAACTTATTAGGAATGCTAACTTCACATTTTAAAAACTCCTAAGTCACTACTTCCTTTCCCTAACACACATTTTAGGAATCTGTTCTGCAAGGGGGTGGAGCCAAGATGGACAATGAATATAGATACCCACCTGATTTCTACTTTCAAAAAACTATAACATAATGCATCAAAATGAGTTCTAGAGCAACATAACCCACAAAAAAGATGGGATGAAATAACTTTTCAGCCTAAACAACTTGGAAAGCTAGCCAAAAAAATCTATTACACTGGGGTGGAAAGTGGACCACAACGTAGGGGTAGCTGAATCCACAGAAAAAGCATCTGGAGCTCTCAGCCACAGATGGAAATGGGAGTTGGGCAACTGCTGAGAAGGAGATTACAGGGGTTCCTTTGCTCCCTTTTGGTGCAAGACTTATCCCAGTGTCTATACTACAGTTAGCAGTCCTGTGGCATGGTCTCAGGGTGAGGCGGAACATTAGCACATGCCAGCACTTATAGCCACAGGAGAGCAGGGGACCCTGGTCACAGTTCCAAAGTGAAAAGAATATTTGTTGCTACTCACAGACCAGAACACAATCAAGGAGATTTTTAGACATGCCTCTCCTTACATCATATCACCTTGGAAGAACTAAAATCAGATAAATGTTCAGAGCCAGCCCTGAAGGCAGCTGCACATGGAACCTGAAGCTTGGAAAAAAGTGTTCTCTTCATCAGAGAAACAGAGAGTCCACCTATAAGTTTTTTTTTTTTTAAGTTAAAAGAAAAGGAATATGTTCTGCAAAGTGAACATTCAATGCATTCTATGACTATCTTCCTTTACTGATTGATGAGATAGAATTGATGACTATAGTATAATCCAAATACATTTTGCAAGCATTGAGTTGTTGCCTAAGTGTATGGGTTTTTAGGTTTTGAACAAGAAAACTAAATCTGTCCATGAAATATTCTAGCCAAACATTTTTTTCTAATCAGTGTACCATTTGATGGAGGTAGATTTCCATCCAAAAGTTTTAATTAGCCATTATTGCAAATCCCACTGTTTTGTGCAGATCTTTGAATAAACTCTCCCTAGATTAAACAGGAAGGACAAATTAAGTGACTGACTGAAGACAGTGCACTATAAGGTCAGATGAGCATTTTAATCCTAGAAATTAATTTATATGTGTTGTGTAAATTCATCACCACCACCACAGTTTAAAATTTTCTCTTAGGCTTCAGGTTCCATACCAATAAAATTAGGGATATGGACAGGATAGCTTCTGAAGTCCCTTTTAACTCAAAATCAATGATTCATTATTCTTTCCTGTGTTAGATAAACAAAACTGATTTGACTATTTTTCAAATAACCAGAAAAATTAAAAAATGAACTTGCCATGATTTTCTCTAAGTAAATGTATGAAAAACATTTTTAGTAGGAAGTTGCTGAGTATCCTTTATATCCAGAGAAGATTAAACTGATTTCTAAAAGGATCACCCAGGACCCAGTGAGTTTATACCTCATCACAGAATTAATTTTATCAGAGTATTGACCTTCATTTTTTTAATCCCTTACTTTCCACCTTAGTGAAAATACTAAGACAGAAGTGCAGATGTTAGGCAGTCAGGATTAAGTGACTTGCCCAGTCACACCTGTAAAAAGTGTTTGAGGCCAGCTTTGAACCCATGTCCTCTTCCAGACCTGGCCCTCTAACCACTGTGCCACCTAGCTGCCCCATACTGACATCCTTGAGGAGAAATAATATATATTCAGTTAATCATTAATCAATCAACAGTTAGGACGGCCAAATATAGGATAACCATTGTGCTAATTTCTAGGGTTACAAAGAAAAGCAAAAAACAGTCCCTCCACTGGGGATACAAATTACTGAAAATTGAAGAAAGGTATAAAAAAACTCACCAGGACCTCACTGTCAAATTGGGGGGAAAACACACAAATATATTTCTCCTGGGGTAAAGAAACTCAGACCATAGAGAAGAAGTTCACAGAGCTAGAAAGTAGTAGAACTGAGCTTCTAATTCCATGTTTTTTCATCTTCCCCTCAGTCACTTTCCCTTAGGGTGGCCTTGCACACACATTACTATAAATACTTCCTGAAAGATTGGAGAAAAGTCTTTCTTGTCCTTCTAAACACTTCATACATTATCAAGTAGTTACTCTGCCAAAGAGGGAGAACCTAAAAATATCAGTGCCGGGCTTTATATGAGTAGATCTCTAGATAAATTACTAATTCTTCAAAAAAAAATGAAAGAAAAGAGACACAAAAGAAAACTCTTGGGTCAGACTGAAGGCTTTTTGTATTTCTTTTTCTTGTAAGGTGCCTACCAGCAGGTCTTGTCAGATTTTTGGTTAAACTTACTAACACATGAATTAACACATTTAGAACACTTGATCTATATGCAAATATGTATTTTCTTTCACAATTTGCAAATATTTTTCAACTGCTTTGTGATAGGAAGCCAATTATGTATAATATATTACAGAGAGGAAGCGATTATATTCATTTCTTGGGCACTGGGGAATTTGATAAGGTTGACACTTGGCATATTGAGTTGTGATAACAGTTAATTTTTTAAAAGGCAGAAAATATGGGCCAGCTGAACTGAAGTCATTTGTTTTAAAATTGTAAGAAATTGTATTACCTTAGATATTTTCAGATGAAAGGAATGAATGGGAAAATTAAGCTTGGAATGTATTCTACATTCTGTGCCAGGCTTAGTAAGATTTTTGGAGATTTGATTTGGCTTTTTAAAGTCTTCATTCCAAGAATAAACATGCTTATGGAACAAAGTAATTAGTTCCACACAAGATCCATGCCAGACAAAATTGTGAATAATAAGCACCCTTTCCCCCTGAGTGTTGGAAATAAAACTGTATTTTTAGTTGGGAGACTTGGATTAGAATCCCAATTCTGCCACTCATTATTTTTATGATTATGACTAAGTCCCTTCACTCAATTCACTGCCTCAGGTTACTCGCCTTTAAAAGGGAGGCCATGTTATTATTTGTACTAATTGTCTAACAGTGTGGTTTCCAGTGTCAAATAGAATAATTAATGCAAAGTTTCAAAAAATCATAAAGCACTAAGTACATGGCAGCTCCCATGTTCCCAGCTACTTCATTTTAAGTTCTCTTCTCGCCTCAATGATACTCCCTTTCTCACTTTTTCCAAAAGCATGGTATATTCCCTTCTTTTTCTCTTTACAACCCAAACAAAACATACTTTCCAGAAAGAATCTGGCTACATATAATGGCACATCCCTATAATCCTTGCAACTGTGGAGGCTGAGGTTGGTGGATCTCTTAATCTCTGGAGCTGAGCTACAGGCAACTAAACTTAGTAGGTCTGCAAAGCAAGTTAGATGAGCCCTCAGGAGTGGAGAGATGGCTTAGAAGGGACAGACCAGACCAGGTTAGAAACAGAGCAAGTGACAGTGCCCATGTTGTTTAGTAATGAGATCATGAACATGAGGGGCTGCCACACAACCAGTCTGGCTAAAGTAGACAGAACTTATCTCTAAGATTTTTTTATATAAAAAAGGAAGGTTCTGATAAACATTTCCTCTTAGTCCTTCCAGAATTCTTAGGCACAAATTTTCTGTGTATAATGTGTCAAATCAAGCCACTCTTCTTTACTGAATTTTCTTAACTTCCATGTCTACCTCCTTCAAAATGGGGCAGTTTTATTGTCATTGATGAAGAGAGAAAATATAAAGTGGATAAACATTGGACTTATCAGTCTTGAATCTCCTTTATCTAGTTACTAACAGTTACTAGCAGTTTGACCTTGGGCATTGTTGTGAGGAGGATTACTTAGTTATAAGTTAGGAGACCTAACAGGAAGGGCTGGAGAATTCCAAATGGAATGGGGAAGCAGGAAGTGGCTTTGCTCTCTCTCTGAGACAGACTCCATGGTGGTTGGGACAAGCTGTAAGTGACCCTGGGAGACCTCAGAGCTAGTGGAGCTGCACCCTGATTCTCTGGGATCCTGGAGAGTGGAGAAGGCTGAAAAGGCAGACCTCAATCCTGCAAGTCAACACTGAATAGGGAAGTGGCCTGTGATCTGGTGTACAACTTGCAGACTTCACTCCCTACCTGGTTACTTTGGATCATCAGCTGTGGAGGAGTTGGTTCCTGGCATCCTGAAAACATCTCTGGAATAGTTGTGAGACCCCAAGTACAAGCCTTCTTCCCCAGGTCCTTAGCCAAGCTGTCAAAACCTGGCAGAAGCCAAGTTGACTAAGGAACTGGACCCTTTGACTCCAGTCCTGGGTTGTTAGTCATAGTTTTACCTAACCCCCTTTCCAATCCCCTCATATTATAATTAAACTGATTCCCTGTGTGTTTTTAGTAATTTAAAGTCCTCATTGTGTGTATGTAATAATCTGAATTTATTCCAGGCTGGGTGGGACAGAGTGACAGTTGGTCAGGCTTAACTGCCATTTCAGACAATGGTCTTTCCCTTATAATTAAACCTGGCTCCCTGGCTTGAAAAGTCTTACCCATTGTTCTTTCCTGTCTCCTATCCACCCCACTGACCCCACATTTAATATTTAAGTCAACTTCCCTGGTTTTACCCATAATAGTTTGGCACTCCCAGCTGGCTGGGTAACAGGGGGGATAGGAAGTTCTCTCTTGGATATACAGAGCAAGACTGGAAGTCAGGGGATTCTGAACATTCCATGGAGGGATACAGCCATTGGCTGTGGGCTGAAAGTTTCCAGCCAGTGGTGAGCTACTCAGAACTGCTTACCCCCCACCCCAGGTCATTGATAAAATCTCTGTGTGAAGCCAATATACTATCAAAGCTAGAATAGTCCCAGAGAAAGGGTTTTTTTCCCATTTCTTTTTTTTGCTTTCTGTTATTTGTGTTGTCTGTTTAATTGTAAACTAATATTGTTGTATTTGTGTTAGTTATTGTTATTAGTCATTCATTGTGGCTAATAATACCACTGTAATTTTCTATAACTGGTCAGTTTTGTCAATGTTTGGGACAATGGTATTAGAAGATTGTATAATTATTTGATCTTGGGGTTGTGGCAAGGGGTATTATTCATTCCCTACCTGTGGTTTAAGATCATACCCAGGTATTGTAGAGGTATACTAGATTTTGAATTATCCCAACCTATTCTTCACATAAAATAGTAATATTTTAGATGCTATATCAACCCCCCCCCCATTATTGTTCTACCTGGCTATATCATGTATAAATTAAGATGGCTATTTTTTCGTGTTAATTACTGCTGTAAGATTAATAGCATGCAGTTTAGCTTGTCTTAGACTCAATTTCCTTGTCTATAATATGACGTTTAAAAACATTCCCTAATATGCTTGGTTGTTTTGAAGAACAAAAGAGCTAATTATATTTAAACCACTTATAAACTTTTAAGTACTTTGAAATTATAATTATTATCATTGCTATAGACAGGCAGGCAAATCTATTCTATATTTCTTGTTCCTTTTTTATTTATTACATTTTCATCTTTTAGAGTCCTTGGATTATCTGGTTCCACTGGATCCCACAACAAACTATCTATTAGTATAGTTTTTCTACTATGGCTTTTTGAGTTTTTGTGAGGAGACAAAATTTATACTTTTTTCCCCTTTTCCTCATTTTTATTCAATAAATGATTTTATACTCTAAAATAATGCAGTTGACTGGCACACCTCTCCATTTTACCTGGATATCACATGTTTGATGTGTGATTGAGGTTGTTTCTGGATTTTATTATTTGCCTCCTCATGGTGTCAACCGTTTTATATTGCTTGAACTTCTGAAAAAATGGTAATACTCAGGATTAAGTTCTTTACTTGTATTCACTACTCATTTTCCAACATCTAACCGTCTCAGGAATATTTGAACATTTAATGAAATAGAAGAATAGCATGCTAATTTGTGTAATTTTATATCTGGTAAATAAAGTAGAGAGAAAGTAATTTTACTCATTAAAAGTATTTTTAAGAACATGAGCACTAATCAAGGGACAGGAAAAGTCTAGGAACAAAATAGAGATTATAAGAAATGCAAGTTTATTGCCAATAACCATTATCTCAAATTCAAGTCTTCAAGGTAATGTCTGTATAGTGTCAAGCAACATACCAATTGAATATCACTAAAACTTTACTTATTCCCTCATAAATTATATAATACTTTTCTCCCCTATTTCCTCTCTCTCTCTCTCTCTCTCTCTCTCTCTCTCTCTCTCTCTCTCTCTCTCTCTCAGTATCTTATTTCAGAAGAGGTTCTTAGAGATTTGGCTCAATATTCATAAAGAATCCTCTTTTATAGAATTGGCAATATGCCAATTTGCAAAGTACAAAAACCTGAGATGGGACTTAAGACCTTAAGCTAAAATTGGGAAAGTGATTGACTATCTTAAAGTTTAAGAGTTTAGCTCAACCATATAATAGGAGAGACTTGCAATTTATATATATATATATATATATATATATGTACATATATATGTATATATACATATAAAACATAATCATTCTTTAAATTATTCATCACCTCTTATATTGACTTATATAAACTGTTGAAATAGCTGTTTTAATCATGTCTCCATCACCATTCTCTTTTCTCTCTGATCCCTCCACAATGTAGACAATTTACTATTGTTAAAATGCATATCTGACCACGATATCTCTCTTCTAAACACATTTCAGAGGTTTCGTCTTGTTTTTAGGATAAAGTACAAGCTCCTCTCTTT
The DNA here is from genome assembly GCF_016433145.1 of Gracilinanus agilis. Classification (NCBI taxonomy): domain Eukaryota; kingdom Metazoa; phylum Chordata; class Mammalia; order Didelphimorphia; family Didelphidae; genus Gracilinanus; species Gracilinanus agilis. Next base: position 126,101,451 of record NC_058134.1, read on the forward strand.
TAGTTTTAAAACTCTTCATAATTTTGGGCCAGCCTATCTTTACAGGCTTATTGATTATTAATCAGGTTCATGACTTCTACATCCCAGAAAAATTGGACCACCCAGTTTTATCCATATGTAATACCATCTCCTATATTACTGTGCTTTTACTGAGGTTCTTCCCTATGCTTGGGATGCATTCTTTTTTCATTTAACAAACTGAAGAATCTTTACATATCTTTAAATCGTAGCTCAAATATCTCTTCTAATATTTTTCAATAAAATGCAATTTATATTGGAAAAGGTGAGACTGAGAAAAATGTTTGCAGAAAATTTCTCTGATAAAGGTATTTATATCCAAGATATACAAGAATCTGATTTAAAGTTATGAGAATAAGAATAATTCCCCATTAGATAAATGACCAGTGGATATGAATATGCAATTATCAGAAGAATTTCAAGCTATCAATAACAATAAGAAAAATGTTCTAAATAACTAATAAATCAAGAATTAAAATAACTTTAATGTATACCCATAGTCTGAGCAAAAAAAAATTAAGGGAAGTGATACTTTTTGGAAGGTATATGAGAGAACAAATATATCAGTACCAAGTGGGAGCAATTGTAAACGAGTCTAGTCATTCTGCAAAACAATTTGAGGCTATGGTAAATCATTTAAACAATTTGACTTAGTGGTAAAACTTCTAAAATTATACCCTGAAGAGGTTGAATAAAGTTCCTATATGAAGAAAAAAAAACCTTTTTAACAGTTTTTTTTGTTATAATAAAGAATGAGAACCTGAAAAGGTACCTATCAGTTGGGGAAGGGATTAACAAATTATTTATACAAATGAACAGAATATGAGTATTCTATAAGAAATAAAGGAACATTTTCAGACAAGCCCAAGAAGACCTGTGTAATCATGAACTGATACAGAATGAAATGAGCAGAAGAACAATTTATACATTAATAAAAATCAATTTTGAAAGCTTTAAGAACTCTGATAAATGTAATAAACAATCCTAATTCAAGAGACAAAGTCTTGTGAAGAGTAAATCAAACTCTCTTTGTCTATCAATCAGCAACTTTTAAGTTAATCAATCAAAAACTTAAGTACCTCTATTAATACCTTACCAGTCACTAAGTATGAGAGTTCACAAGTCACTTGCTAGAGTGGGTGACAACTCCAGAGGCCACTGCAGCCCTCCTGGTCAGTGCTAGGCAAATTGAAGGACTGTGATTGATTTCTGTAAAGTTTCCTTGACACTTTACTGGAACCAATCACATTCTTTCAATACTTTTAGTGTCCATTGTAAGTAGTCCATTCCCTTACACCCTAGACTCTGGCTATGCTTCCTTTCCCAAGTCTGTCAGTATAGTGTGAACACTCCCATTTCCTTGTAACCATGGTAATATCAATCAATCATATTTCCCTGCCCCTCAGTTCCTCTAAAGCAGTGGTTCCCAAACGTTTTTGGCCTACTGCCCCCTTCCCAGAAAAAATATTACTTAGCCCCCAGGAAATTATTTTTTTTTAAATTTTAATAACAATTTATAGGAAAGATAAATGTACCTGTGGCCATCACTGCCTTCCTGGATCACTGCAGCACCCACCAGGGGGCAGTGGCACCCATTTTGGGGATCATCGAAAGGGTGTATAAGTTCCCCAAATTCTTTAATCAGGAAAAGAATGGGTCCAATATTTCTTTTTTTTTTAAACCCTTGTACTTCGGTGTATTGTCTCATAGGTGGAAGATTGGTAAGGGTGGGCAATGGGGGTCAAGTGACTTGCCCAGGGTCACACAGCTGGGAAGTGGCTGAGGCCAGGTTTGAACCTAGCACCTCCTGTCTCCAGGCCTGACTCTCACTCCACTGAGCTACCCAGCTGCCCCCAGGTCCAATATTTCTGTCACATCCAAAGCCCAGCACCAAAAAATTTTACAGGGCCTACACCCTGGGACTCTGGGGACAGTGTCCTTGGGAGTGCCACCCACCTTAGATGACAGCTCCAAGGAACAAAAGAAATCAAACGAAGTTATTATTGAGTCATGTTTGATGTACAATGAAAAGAACAGAAAGATGGCCAGATAGAATTCCAGACTGAAAGCAAAATGTTTAATTATTTAAAAAGAAATTCAAGTTGTACATACTAAGCCTTACAATTACAAGCTTCTTGAGGAGTGAAAGTTGGTTCACAATTATATCATATCCCATATAACATGGGTAAAGAGGATATACATGGAATTCCCTGCAAATCCAGTTGAGCAATCAAAATCCTGGAAGAAACATTCTATACCAGCTCCTTTCATATTCTTCCTGAAATCATACCTAATTAAACAGGTATTTACCAGTATAGATTCCAGGTATGTGCAATCTTGAGACAAAATGCAGTTCTTCTATTTTATGAAAGTGAAGTTTATTTTGTTTTTGCTTTATTCCTTTAAATTCAATTACTCATTCAGCAGATATTCATATTTCACTTACTATGTAAACTATTTACTTGAATACATCATTGGCTTTCTGACTTTGCAGTTTCAAGTGTTTTGTAAGTTCCTTGTTGTATTTTACATAAAGGGGAATGTCGATTTATAGATTTATTAATTTTTATATTATGACCAACACTCATTTGCTGATAGATCAAATAAGCATTCAACATTAAGTAATTTTTATGTATCAGACATGCTGAGCATGGAATATATAAATATAAGTAAAGAGAAAGGCAGTCCCTGCCTTCAAGGAAAATTATAATGATATAGATATTAGATATTAGATATATAAACAGATATTATAATAAAAGATATTACATAAAAGGAAGCTCAAAAGGGGAAAAGGAAGGAGAAGATGGGAGGGTTGACCAAGAAGTTTGGAGAGTTAGCCACGGAGCGTAGAAAAGAATGAAGGAGTCACTGAATGTTCAAACAATATTAGTGACTGATTTAGATGGCTATGACATTTGGTATAGATTTTCAAAAAAGGGAATGTGAGGGTCATATCTAATAGGTTCAAAAAAGATTCATAATACAATAAAATCTGCATGAAAATCCCTTCCATCTCTTTCTCTCCCTTCTCTATGCTCCAATCAAATGTATTTCTTATCTACTTCTCTCCTGACAACAAAGATCTGTGGAATTAATTCTTCCTGGGAACCCTTCCTTTGCCTTGATTTCGTTAAGGCTCAACTATGAAAAATGGCCTCTTACAAATGTCTCTGGAGAAAACAATTCAGAACAGTAAAAAAATAAATAGGATAAATACCATGGAACACTGACCATTTTATAATAAAAATTCCAGGGTAGTCCTGATACTTACACATTTCAGGTTACTACATGCAAATTGCTGATGAATGCCAGGCATCCTTGTTAAGTCCAAAAAAGAAAAAAGAAGAAAAAAAAGAAAGCTGAGAAACATATTTATATGGGAAGAAATTTAGAAGTCATAATTAGTTGCAATGACAATACTGATCTATTTTATTTCTTTCTGTATTATTATACAACTTCATTTATTCATTGTCTCTCAGCCTAATGTTTTAAAGCTTTAATTTTCCTACTTGCAAAAACATCTTACTCTGGACTGTAAAATTCATTTAAGTTCTATGTGATGAAAAAGAGAAACATTGATGTTTTCTTATAGTAATTTCAGACTGTTAGCATCATTTAATGGCTAGAGATTCTGCTTCATAGTCAAGAAAAACTGGGTCCAACTTCTGCCTCTGACTTTTAATGCTTGCTATGGAACCCCTTGAGGATGTAACTTAATTTCTAGTGACCTGGTTCAGTCTTTTGGCCCAAGTTGCCAATCACTAATTTAATGGGAAGATTCCTACAACAGTGAAATCATAGGTTTGCACCAAAACAAACAGCAAAAGTTCTGATAATAGGTTGTCCCATGGAGATAGGTGGAAAGAAGTGGGATGCATGAGGTGCTATAATGTCAATTTTGTGTTTCAATCAGCTAATAAACATTTATTTAGTATCTACTATAGGACAGACACAAAGCTAAGTGATAGAGATTTAAATGAAGGCGGAAGATGGCCCCTGCCCAGAAGGAACTCACACATTTACTGTTCAAAAACAACACATTAAGAAAAGTGAAAAAGCAGAGCTGGATGGAGGGAAGGGGCTGATAAAGACCTACAACCAGGATAAAAAATGACCCAGGAGAATGGTGTAGTACTATAGTCCTATCATCAGGGGAGGGAATGACCTGAAGAGATGGGAGTTTCTGAGATTATTTCATCTTGTAGAATGAAAAGGTTCTGGAGAGTCAGAAGGATTTTCCTAAAATCTTGGAGGTCAGCAGGATGGGAGATGATAAGGCAGATGACCTTGGTGCTCTCCTTAACCAGAGGGTCTAGAAGGAGTTCCCAAATAGACAGCCCCATCCTTTTTAAATAAAGGGAAAGAGGAAGCCTAGGGAAAGGGAGTGCTGAGGAAGTAGGATTCTCAGAGTTGATTTCATCTTGCAGAATGGTGAATTTATGGAGATCACAAAGTGCAGGAGGTCAATCAAGCTAGGAAATGCTATTTCCCTTTCAGATCCTGATTTATGCAATAAGAGGCTGGATGCTTGTTATCTTACAGACAAAGGGCTCCACATTGTCAATGGGAGCCTCTCTTGCTTGGTACCACTTTTTAGAAAAAAAAAACAAAAAACAATCCTTACCTTCCATCTTAGAAGCAATACTACGTAAGGCAGAAGAGGTTGGCAATGAGGGTTAATTGACTTACTTATGATCATACAGCAAGGAAGTGTCTGAGGCCGAATGTGAATTCAAGCCTTCTTGACTCCAAGGTCAAGTGGTCCATCTATTGTACCACCAATTGCCTCTGGTAAAACATTAGGATCAGTGATAACTTAATGGAAAAAATAGCATTTGAGTTGGGTTTTAGTGACTTTGTAAGAATAGAGCAGGCAAAAATGAGGATGGAGGGGAGTCTATATAAAATACCATATAAATGATATAGTATAAGCAAGACAGAGGAAAATTAACAAAGGGAGTTTTCAGGGAATAGTGAATATTCCATTTGCCTAGAACAGTGATTCCCAAAGGGGGCGCTACCGCCCTCTGGTGGGTGCTGCAGCGATCCAGGAGGGCAGTGATGGCCACAGGTGCATTTATCTTTCCTATTAATTGCTATTAAAATTAAAAAAAATTAATTTCCAGGGGGTTAAGTAATATTTTTTTCTGGAAAGGGGGTGGTAGGCCAAAAAAGTTTGGGAACCACTGTCCTAGAATATGATGTGGATGGAGTGATATAACATAAAACTCAAGTTAGATTGCCATATTGTTCATCATCATGAGGAATTTTGAATGCTAGGCAAAAGACTTTTACCTTTTCTCAGCAGGAATAGGAGCTACTGAATATTTTAAAGAAAATGCACATTTCTAGTGTAAGTTTCCATGGAATTTTCTTGTAAACACAAAAGTTTATTTTTTTAAAACCTTAAAATTCATATTTTTTAACATCCTGGAATCAGTATTATATGTTGGTTTCAAGGCAGTAGATTGGTAAAGGCTAGGCAATGGGAGTTAAGTGACTTGCCCAAGATCATACCACTATGTAGTACCTGAGACCAGATTTGAACCTGGGACCTCCCATCTCTAGTTCTGGCTCTCAATCCCCTGAGTTACCTAACTACCCTTTACAATAGAAGTTTTGAAGAACCTAAGGGGCTTGGGAGTAACACTGCCTTCCAGTCCAAACCAGATCTACTACCTGTCTACAACCATCATCAAGAGGAGAAAGAGCCTACCTTCCTTACTACTATCTGCTGACTGATACCAACAGGAACATAAGTACAAGGGCCATAGAAATGAAACACTTCTTCCCCTTTACCTTTCCCCCACCAACACCTGGTGCTACTTCCAGTCCAGCCCTGAAAAACTATTATCCAGGGAAGCATCTTCTGTCGAGAAGGGGACATCTAGCCTTAGCACCTGCCACCCATAAGACAGACCGGACAACCTAGTTGAAACAGCAAGGTACCTGCATGCAGAGACAGGAGGCAGCTTATGATATACACATCCTTTGACCATCATTTACTCTCAGACCTAATGGAGTTTACCCCAAATCCCAAACCTGAAAGCCATGGAAGAATATTACTTCCCCTCATGTGGCCCTCAGCTATCTTTCTGAGAAGCTATCCCTATGGAGATACAGCCATACAACTGCTTCTCCAGGTCCAACAGGAGTCACAGCAACTGAAGTCCCAGAAAAGAAAGTTCTTGCCACTAAAGTCCTTGACACTTTCATATTTTTTAACAATGGAAACTGATATGATGCTCTCAGTAGAAATGACATAGTTCTCACTAGAGAACTTTTATTGCATCAATTTTGCCACTGAATCCTAAACACTTTAAGGACTTTTTGATTTGACTTAGAGCTGAAAATTTTGATGTTTTATTTCTCCTATTAGGCTGTGAACTCCTTTAGAGTCAGGATTATCTTACTTTATTTGTAACCCCCAGCACTTAGCACAGTGCTTTCTTTACCTGTAGTGTTTAATAAATATTTTCTTTATTCACCTTTTTTCTTCAATAAGATATTTTGTGTTTTCCTCTGGTTTTCCATTCCTTTGATTCTGCTTTATTGTTTTTTAGTTTCTCATGAAATCATTAGTTTCTAGATAGTTAATTCTGATTTTTAAGACCTGATTTTGCTATCAGCTGTAATCCATGAAAACAAAATTTATTAAATGTAATATTAATAAAATATTGTGATGGCTGTTATAAACTCTCAAGTCAGGAGTCCATTAGTAGCTCTTAACAATGTAATTTAATAAAAATGAGATATATGAAAAAGGGAAATGAAAGAAGGGGACAGAAAAATCTCACCTATCCAGAAAAATACCTAAGTGAAATCCCAAGCCCGTTAAGCCTTGAGCAGAGAGAGAGAGAGAGAGAGAGAGAGAGAGAGAGAGAGAGAGAGAGAAAGGAGAGAGCACTCCTCCCCACACATTCTATCCTTCATGTCCCTACTCTGTATATAAGCAAAATATGGGGTGTGGGGTAGGACAAACTTAGGGACTGGTTTCCATCATCACACAGCTTTTGGTTCTCCTTTTTCAATTGGTCAATTTCTTCTTGTATTATTTTCCTTTGTTCTTGCATCACTTTCATTTCTCCTTGAATCACTTTCATTTCTCTTTCTCATTTTCCTCTGACTCTCTTAATTGGTTTTTGAAACCTTTTTTGAGGTCTTTCAGAATCTGTGTACAATTCTTTTTTTTTTTTAATTTTGCATGTGTTTCCTTTGCATTCACTGTCCCTTTCTGTGTTTGTACTTTGCTTTATGTCTCCATAAACATTCTTTAGAGTTAGGTGCTTTTTTTTTGTTGTTTGCTCATTTTTCCCATCTAATTATATGTAGGCTCTGTTTTCTGGGAAGTTAGGGTACCCTCTTAAATTTCAGTTCTTCCTTGATGTTATTAGTGGCTTATTTTCTGGGTTTTTACCAGTTTCAATTCTTAGAGAATGGTCTGAGGGCTGAGAGCTCTGAGACCCCCCTCCTTTTGTGCTTTTCTGCATTTCAATTGATCCTTGAAATGTAGATAGTTTAAATACTTTCCTTAGGCTTGGGTGTAAGCTTTTGATTTCACTCTGAACTTGATCAAGTCCCAGGTTTAGGCTCGATTTTTTGTTCTCACTGTGTACTTGATCTAATCAGGCACACCATTAATTACCCTGTCCTGGATCTCTGCCCTTAGCTTTAGGCAAAGATATCAGGGTGAGGGTCCCCCCTTAGTACTACCAGCCTCCCCAAACTGTGTACTATGTCCTCATTGCAAGCCCAGACTGAGATTCTTGGCTTCACTCTGAGCCCATATGGATCAGCCCACTTCAAGCCAGACTACCCTGGGCTGGAACTCTGGACTTCTCCACAGTTTTGAAATTTCAAGGGGTGTAGATTGGCTTATACCACTATTTGCCCAAGCAGGATCTCAGGGTCTGAATGTTGGCTTGAACTTCAGTTTAGAACCTGAGTCAACAGATGTGGGGTGGGTTATGTGGCTTGCTCTTGGTTTGCTCTTCCTTGCTTCCTTCCTACAGCCTCTTTCTGGCTCTGCTTTCCTCTCACCCCAGTGCCCCAGATGTTTTCTGCCTACCTTTAGGCTTTTCTTTTCTTGAAAGTTGTTTTACTCTGTCTCCTTGTTAGTTCATTCACTCCTGTATTCATTTTGTGGTGATATTTTAATCTTGGTTGAAGAGGATTCTTATGGTGACATGTTGCTATTCTGGTTTAGTCTGCCATCTTATTCCCTGCCATCTACCATCTGCCATCCACCCCTGGAAGTTCATTCACCTTTTTTCTTAATTTTTTTAAAATTACAGACTTAGTAATACCACCACTACCTTATTTAAATTTAATATTTAAATAAAAAATGGAAAAAAAAACTTCACAGAAATCACAAACTCTACAATTTGTTTCAAATATGCAAATTATATATGTGTCCTAATATGAACATCCTCCACTTTTGAGTTCTTTTTAGATTTGTTTTACATTAATGCTTTTTTCTCTTGAATTTGTAGCTCTTTTAAAATAATATCATAGTATGCATAATTTTTGTTCTCTTTACATTTCTTCATGAAATTCCCACATTTTCTTCCTATTTCTGATATTTTTAATTCATAATAATATTATATAATCCACTAACATTTAAGTATCACAATATACTCAGCCATTTCTCCCAATCATTGCATTTGTGCTATTTCCAGCTATTTTTGGCATTAAAAACCAAGCTTCCATGAATATTTTCACAAATACACAGCTTTTTGCCCTCTCAATGATGCCCTTTGGGCATAATTCTAAGAATATGATCTCTATGTCAATGAATATGAACAGTTTTTCAGCTCTTAACATATGTTTCTAAAAAAAATTCATCACTACTTCAGTAATGTGATATTAGGCCTATTTATGTTCTTAACAGTACTTAACGTGATTAACTTAGACTGGTTCTCAGTTAGCATGTTATCCTGACCATATATAGTTAGATTGGTCCTTAGGCAGCAAACACAATCTGGGAGCATACTCTTTCTAAAACCAAGTCTTTTCCATTTGGTCATATCCAGTGGAACATTTGTTTCTATGCCACAACCCCTCAGGAATGCAAGATTCCCTCCATAATATGATGTGTTATACTGGGATTTTTGCAAAATATTTATGCTTTCCAAAGCATTGTGGTCCCATCAGAAACTATATTTGAAAAATGTATGTGCTCAGTCTTAGGTCCACTACTAGCATCATGCAGGCATGCAGGGGATCTCCAGATATCTATCATATTTACCTTGTCTTTGATTCTATTCATTTCCTTCCTTCCTTCCTTCCTTCCTTCCTTCCTTCCTTCCTTCCTTCCTTCCTTTCTTATTTTCTCTGTGAGCCACCACTTTCTCTGATTGTCTTGATTGTAGGCATCTATCACCATTCATTCTTGTAACTTTTAAGCTCCTCCAAAAGCTTTTTTTATCTTATTTTTGAGCTTGTGGCCATTTATCATATTTCTTTGCTGTTTTTGAAGTAAGTCTTTTACTTTACTGTCCTCTGAGTTTGAATCTAGGTCTTCTATGTTTCCATAAAAGCTATCAATAGTTGAGTTCTTTCTCCTTTGCTTGTTCATTTTTATTTTTAATTTTAACAGCCAGACCAGTAGATTTAATTATTGGCTTTTAGATGGAGACCTAGGTTTCCTAGTGTCCTGACGTATGTTACCTCAAATTTCAGGGTTTTTTGTTGTTTTTTACTCCTGACTCCTATTTATTTATTCAAGTTTTTTTTTTTTTAGTTCAGATGTAATTCCTGGGTCCCCTACTCAAACACCAGTTGGTAATTGATCTCTAGTGTTCCAATCAGAAATGGCAAGCAGTTCTGCCACTGCAACTGTAAGTAGCCAGCTTGTCTCCCCCTCCATCTGCATCCAGAGGTCCCACTTGTCTGGGAGTGAACACAACTGAAAGAGCTCCATCCAGTCCATCAGCAACCACATTCACTGATACCAGAGCTTCCTCACTTCCCCTTTCTTACTGCCACAACATAAAATGGGGCAGAAGTTTTATCTTTGCTCCTCCAGCCTCCAAAGTCCCTCATTTGTTAGCAAGAAGGTTTGAGTTTCTGATCTTAGGGCCCAGTGCCAGTAGACTCTGTGGTTTCCACTTCTTTAATCCCAAGCTATAGGGCCAGCAATAGTCTCTCTGAACCAAGGCAGCAGCAGAAAGAACTGCTCCTAAGAATCTCCACCTGCAGTAATATCCTTGAGGAGGCAAACAAAGTGAGGTTACCTCTTGCCCCCAATGTCTTTGTTCACTTATCTTGAAGGGGTATGTGGAATTACTTAGGGAATGGAGATTGGGATGGGTCTGTGAAAGACCAGAGATAATTTGAATACAGACAATTTGCAAGGAAGTAGTCAGTAACAGGCATGTAGCCTGAACTTAATACATTAAGACTGGATGACTGGAATTCAAGAAAGATCACAAAGGGAGGCACCATGTATTACCATGTTCAATTCATTCTATAGATTTTATGAAATTCACAAGGAAATTATGAAAGATTTTTAAAAATGTTTTGCTGATATAAGGGTGGCATTGATTAAATAAATCAATTAAATTTGCCCAGACCTCTGCTACATTCTTGTGCTTTAATTAGATGGTAACATGTATCATTGAATCAGACCAATCAAAAACATACCAACTCATTGTGAAAAGTCCCTGACCAATATAGATATTCCCAAGGAGCCAATGGATGAACTATCAGGAAACATTTATTAACTACTTACTATGTTCCAGGGGTTGTGCTAAGTGCTAGGTACATGGTGAAAGGCAAAAGACAATCCCTACTATAAAGGATCCAACAGTCAAGTGGAGGGATATGCACAAGAAAAGTAGTCAGAATAGTTTAGAAAACTTTTTGATGGTCTATAGATCTTTTGTAAAGTAGACTACTAAAAAACTGAAAAGTGTCCTGCTACTGGGTAAAAAGGAAATATTCTAGCCTATGTTCCTCCCCACAAGGAGTTGCATAGGGGAGGGTATAATTTCATTTTTGGCCTTATTAATCTCCCCAATTCCACCATTTTCCAAGGTACTTAGCAACATCTCTGAAAAACAGATGGGTGTTTATTCATTGAAAAGCAAGGGCAGATTAGACATTTCTTCAAACCCCCTCAAAAAAATCCATTGAAAACTATGCCATACCTAAACTATCTTAAACTCCCCCAAAATTTTTTTTCAGCAGTTTTAACTTTTTTTTCTATATATGGTCTCTGAATTTAAGACCACTTTTCTTTGGTCTGTATATACTAGTGGGAGAGTTTGTCAGAGACTTTGGATCAGGGAGTGTTTCATATGAATTTATACATCAGGAAGTACCCCCTCTCTTTTATCAATATAAATTTAAACTTTTATTATGAATGTAAAAGCCAAAGATAATGGACATTTGACTATATGGAGAAGAGGAAAAGAAGATTGTATATGAAAGTTCAGGGTCATATTAATTGTATCTTTTTAAACATATGAACTCAACCTGTAGCTTTCAAAATCATCCTGTTTGCTTGCCTTTCTACTGTTATTTTCTCTCCATCTTTTAAAATTAAGACATTATTTTCAATTTTTTCTCTATGTTATCCTTTTCTACCTTATCCTTCCACATTGTTATCCTAAAGAAAAAGAGAAAAAAAGAAGAAATAACACATCCCTTATACCAAATTTGTGTAGTCAACCAAAACATTTTCCCATTGATATTTCAAAAATATGTCTAATGTTTTTGACTCCTTTACTTCTCTTTCAAGAGATAGGTAGCACACTTCATCTACAATCTTCTGGAATCCCATGTCATTTCATTGTTCAGAGTTCTTAGGTCTTTCCAAGTGATTTTTTTTACATATTCTTATTATTACATAACTGGTTCTCCTGGAGTCTTTTCTTCTTTCCAAAATTTTTCAAAGAAATGATTGACAGCAGCTTCAAAATTATATCTTCTTATCATTCTATAGCTGGAATAAAATTTATCTAGGCCTCACTAAATGTAGTTAATTGCTGTCACCCTCTCTTCTTTTTCAGCTGGGGTTTTAGTTCTCTATTTAGTTGTTTTTTTTTTTCCCAGCCTCAAAAAAAATTGTGTTCCTTATTAGAGTATGTAGAAATAAAGGAAGAACTCAGTAGTTCTGTCTTTTCTATAAGCCATCGTCATTGACCAATCCACATTCACTTACAACTTAGAAATTTCCTTCTATAATGCCCTTATAAGGGTGATGGATTAATATGGAAACCATCAAGATTCATTTGAATGTCTTAATGGATTTCTATAATTATGGTAAAATCTGTGAAAAATCAACCAATTATACTTGCAGACAGACCTCAGATTCTAGATCTCATTGGAACATAGGCTTTTATCTTTATCCAAACCCATCAATCAACCTCATCACCCTGGATATCCTTATTCCCTTAATTCATTCCTAGGTTTAGGAGCCTAAAAGGGCTAATATCTTACTCTTTTGTTCAGCTAAGGGATATTCTTTAACAATCATCTTGTGAAATGTTTTTTTAAGGTATGATTTATTATACAACCTTCCTCATCTGTTCTGTTTTATCAACTAAACCAAACTAAACAAATAGGTAAAAATACTGCAAGGAAAATTTGGCTGCCCTCATCAATATGAGTACTTTCCTATTCAATGGAACTCCCCTTACTTAGTCATTAGAATAGGGGCACTTATATTCATGTATTTATAATTCAGCCCTCCTTGACAGAAGCCACACAGTGCTCCAAAAACCTGATTTCACTTTGATGTTCTAGATAGTCTCTAACAATTTCATAACCTCAATTAGCCTGCCCCATAATAGTTGAGGTTTCTTCTCTAATTGTATTTCTTTCCATGATCATAGTTGTGTACTTCCCCATTCATTTAAGGAAAATTTGTGCCTTCCTGCCTTACCCTTTGAATGATATATATGTAATAGCATACTTCTTTTCCCCCCTCAGTAATGTTTTATTTTTTCCCACTTATATGTAAAAATAATTTTTGGCATTCACTTTCAAACATTTTGAGTTCTACATTTTCTACTGCCCTCTCTTTCCTCCCCTCTTTCTGAGAAAATAAATAATTTGACATTGGGATATTGGTTATGCATGTGTTATCATACAAAACGTATTTCTATAATCATCAGGCTGGGAAAGAAGACACACATTAAAAATGAAGAAAATTGCATGTAGAATGGTCTGTTTCAGTCTACTTTCAGACTATATCAATTCTTTGCAGGTGGATTAGACTTCTGAAAAATGAACCCTACAAACTAAAGAAAAAATTTTCTTGAGAGATAAATTAATAGGAACTAAAAAGCACATTAACAGATGGGTCAGTGATGAACATGTGAAGTAAATATGAATTTAAAAAATTAAGCAAGTGCAATAGCAGAAGAAAATTTCTACTAATGCCCACCTCCTATAAAAATGTCTTTTTTGGGCAGCTGGGTGGCTCAGTGGATTGAGAGCCAGGCCTAGAGACGGGAGGTCCTAGGTTCAAATCCAGCCTCAGATACTTCCCAGCTGTGTGACCCTGGGCAAGTCACTTGACCCCCATTGCCTACCCTTACCAATCTTCCACCTATAAGTCAATACACAGAAGTAAAGGGTTTAAAAAATTAAAAAAAAATGTCTTTTTTGATCTCTCTGAATTTTAGTACCTTTCCTCTATTGACTATCTCCATTTAATAATGTATATGTCTTGTCTGTACATAGTCATTTCAATATTGTTTCTTTCATTAGATTTTAGGTTCCTTGAGAGTAGAACTACTGTTCTCCCTTGTATCCTCAGCAGTTATCACAGTACCTGGTAAATAATATGCCTTTAATAAACTCACTAAATAAGCTCACTAAATAAACTCACTAAAACATATATACTATTTTTAAAACATGACTTAGATGTTGAAAATGTAATCCTTATAAATAACAAAAATATAAAGCATACCATTATTTTAAAAAGAAGATTAAGAGTAGTTTACTGTTTCTGAACCTCATGGAATCTATGTTGATGTGGGGGTGTCTTCCAAGCAGAGAGATAAAGGAAAAGAGAAAAGAATCTTTTCTGACAACTACTGTTTTGTTGTTGAGATTATTATTATTGTTGTTATCAGCATCTATGTTATTTTATTAGATGTTTTAAAAACAAAGAGAGGGAGATATTTGGGGGATGATGTGCTGCTGCCTCTACTCGTAATACAGGTCCATGCTCATTCCATCATGAATCTCATAATCCCCCAGGGTCACTTTGTATTGTTTATTTTGTATATATGTATTTTGTATAGTATTTCTTTAGGACAATCTTATTCCAATGGGTGCATTTCTGAGCTGTAGTCAGTTTCTCACATCTCCTATTAGTCAGCAGTGTTACATTTCACATGGACCTTCTTACCCAGTCAGTCGTTAATTATATATTAGTACTATTAGTCAGTTAATAGTATTAAAAATTAGAATTGTTTGGTGAGTTTCCTATGCATAAACACCAGCCTCATTAAACAACTCATCCTTTCCTCCTCTTTGAAAATATCTTTCTTTGTATCTTTAGAATTTCATTTTTTAAAATTTTTATTTTGAATATTTTCCCATAGTTACATATTTCCCTCTCCCCCAAACCTCCCTAATACCCCTTAGTTGATGCATAATTCCACTGGGTTTTACATGTATCATTGATCAAGACCTAATTCCATATTATCCATAGTTGGACTAGAATTATCGTTTAGTGTCTACATCCCCAATAATATCCCCATCAGCCTATGTGTTCAAGCAGTTGTTTTTCTTCTGTTAGAATTTCATTTTTGAGAGCTGTTTGGTTTTTTTTCCACACTCGGGTAGTTTTCCTTCCATATCCTTAAACTGTGGAATCCTACTTATACTTTCTGGAAGTCATTTACCATTTTCTAGGATTCAACATGAAATCTAGAAAATGGAAAGCTGAGGAATCAGTAAGAACTCTTCAGTTTTTCTCTATCACTATTCATGTCCTTTTATTCTGATCCTGAATTTTTAAAACAGAAGATTTATTTAGGATAGAAAAGAGGAATTCATAAAGCACAGAAATATCCCTTAACATTTAAATCCATTTCTCTCTGATTATAATCATCATATTACTTTTGAATATTAAATTTGATTTCTTGAATGGACTTCCATCCCTATTCAGAAAGGGAGTAAGTTGATCAGGTATTATCCTAGTTCTGAGGCCAGACATGTTTTCCATTGCAAAATAATAAATTAGAATTCTAGATTAGAGTAGTTCCTTAGCATGAATCAATTCACTGAGCCCAATCAACATCAACCTCCCCACCACACACACCTGAACAAATGTACTCTTGTTATCCATTATTGAACCCCTCCCCTCAACACAGAAGAAATTGTAGGAATGAAAATGAATTAAGAATTGATTCTTAATACAATTAGAAGGTATTGGGTTTACATGCCTGTCAATTGTTAGATGTTTTGTAGCAAACACATTTCAGTAACCAATTCTAGAACCTAATGACTCCATGATACACACTTTTAGGATAGGTCTCTTTTAATCTAAACGTTAACCTTGACATGCTTCCTTGGCACCACATATTCTGTTATTTCTGACAATTAAAATTGCAATTAAAGTATAGAGAGCAAAAAGCAGGCTCAGTGTACCACAATTTGAGGTCACTTGTATGAGATTAACACTTTAGAAATATTTGCTGAGCACATGAAAAATTGAGACAATTTCCTCTAATTTATGGCAATTAGGGAAGTATTATGTTTCCAACTTTAATTAAGGTAGCTTATCTCAATAAAAGTAGAAAAATATGTTTCTGTTCTCTGCAAAATATAAATTAACTCATTTCTACCGTGAAACATTGGGATGCTTAAATCCTAATTTTCTACTTTCATATTTTGGTTTTTCAATTATGTATATAGTCCTTATTCTACAGTTCCTTAGTGACTTGTAGAACCAATAAAAAGCACTACACAGTCTCAGGTAAGGCAGCATCTCTGGAAAGCTAGGGTTGATGGAGGAAATCCCAAGTGTCACTTTTCATTCTCTCCAACATGTCTCATTGCTGAATCAGACAGTTATACTTCTTTTCACGTTTTCTGATAATTGCACTGAAATATCATTCACTTTCCAACTGAGTTGGGAAGAAGTAAGATGGGTACATATACTGTCTAACAGAAACTAGAGATAGAGTTCATACTTTGACCTTAAAATGAAATCCTCATTTCTCAGCCCACTTAAAAAAATATCCCTTTGCACAATTGAAACAGCTGACAAAGGAAATCTGGAAGAGGAGAACTTCAAAAATCCTAACCTATAACCAATTCTATTTCTTAAAAAAAGAAATACATATATCTTACAGTAACTAAGTAAGTGACATATAAATGAAATATATACTTTTTTCAATTATGAGTTAAAGGGAAATTAAAATTTTTTTTTGCCTTTTATTGGTCTAGCATCCAAATCTCAGTTTGAATATACCAACACAAATATATTTTGTCAAATATGCCAAGATACAATCCCCTTGAATAGCAGAATTGGAAGGCGTGAGTTTGGGTGCTGCTTCTGCCTATTAACTGTATGATTTTCACAGCCTGCTTAAGTGTTCTGAGCTTCATGTCCCCATCTATAACATAGAGCTGACAATACCTAAATTATCTGCCTCATTGACTGCCACTAGTTGAAGGGGCAGCCAAATGATATTTACATATGAATATACTTTGTATTGTAGAGAGTTAAGCCAGATATCAATATGTTAATTTTTTTAATCTAACCTACAAAATGCAATCAGTGGTTCAAAGGCCCAGCTTGTATTATCAGGATATGTATGAATGCCAACACATTCCTTTTCTAGTTCATGTCATAGTTTATGGCAGAAGAATCTTCCCTTAGGGTTGTACTTAAGTGGCTTGGCCCAGGTGATCTGCTATATTTTTCTGACCTTCAGTTATGCCAATAAATCAAAGATATTTTGTGGTAGCAAAAATTGGAAACAAGGTAAATGCCGATTGCCTGGTAAATAGCTCAACAAAATGTAATAAATAAATATAACTGGACTATCACTTCTTGGTTAAAAAAACAGAAATGATGAACATGATGAATACAGTAAACCATGGAAAGATCTATATGAACTAACACAAAATGAAGTAAGCATAGCCAAAAAAAGGAAAATAGCACAATGACTAACAAATTAAATGGAAAGAAAAATGGAAAGATAATCCAAAATAAATGTTGCAAAATAGTGAAAAACAATCTTATCCCAAAGAAGAGAGATTAGAGGAACTGTCTTTTACAGAGGTGGATGGAACAGGAGTGTGGAACATTATCTTGTCCAATTATTTGATGAATTGCTCTACCTTGTTATTTTTCTCCTTTTCTTCCTCTTTATTTTTTCTCATTTATTTCTTATGACTTTCTTATATATTATAGGACTCCAGTAGACCTCTTAAATTCAATATGTCCAAAACAGAACTCATTAATTTCCCCTCTAAATTCTCTTCTCTTCCTACTTTTCCTATTATTATGGAAGGCAACACTATCTCCTAGTGCTTCAGGTTCCCAATCTAGGAGTCACTTTGGATTCCTCACTCTCTCTCATTGCTCCTATCTAAGCTATTCCTATTGCTGAGATCTATTGATTTCACCTTTCCAACATCTCTTGAATATGCCCACATCTCTCCCCTGATCCTAGTACCATTATAGTATAGGCCCTCAATACCAAGTGTCTTGATTATTACAATAGGCTGCTGGTGGGTCTGCCAGTCTCCAGACTCTCCCCACTGCAATCCATTCTTCATTCAACCATTAATGGGATTATTCTACAACTAGGTTGAATCCTGCCACCCTCCTACTTCTACTAAATAAACTCCCTTTGCTTCCTGTTGCTTCTAACATCTAATATAAAATGCTCTATTTGGCATTCAAAACCCTTAATAATCTAACCCGTTCTACCTTTCTAGTTTTCTTATACATTATTTCTCACCATATACTCTTCAATCAAGTGACACTGACTTCCTGGCTGTTCCATGAGCAAGACACTCCATCTCTCAGTTTGGGACATTTAATCTTCTTTTCTCTCAAGCCTGGAATGCTCTTCCTCTTTCACTTTGAACACTAATATCCCTGGATTCCTTTAAGTGATGATTAAAATCCCACTTTCTAAAAGAAGCCTTGCCTAAACCCTCTTAATCCCAGTGATGTCCTTGTTTTCTTCATATTTATCCTGTATATATCTTAATTCACATATATTTGTTCATGTGCTATCTCTGCCATTAGATTGTAAACTCCTTAAGGACAGAGACTGCCTGGGACATAGTAGTTACTTAATAAATGTAGGTATTATAATAAATAAATAATAAAAATACTGAATAATGAATACTAGATAATAGATAACAAATAAATAAATAAATCTACAGCTGCCTGTTAAATAAATAAATAATGAATGAATGAATCAGTAGTTACTTAATAAGTAAATAAAATCAATTTAATTGAATTGAAAAACACTCCCTTCTCTGAAGGATGTTATAGTACAGTGATTCCCAAAGTGGGCGCCACCGCCCCCTGGTGGGTGCTGCAGTGATCCAGGAGAGTGGTAATGGCCACAGTTGCATTTATCTTTCCTATTAATTGCTATTAAAATAAAAAAAATTAATTTCCAGGGGCTCTAAGTTATATTTTTTTCTGGAAAGGGGGCGGTAGGCCAAAAAAGTTTGGGAACTACTGCTATAGTCTAACAGGGGAGACCATGTGAAAACAAGGATGTACTGCTTATATATATATATATATATATATATATATATCTATATCCATCTATCTATATGTATCTATCTATCTATATGTATATGTATATGTGTGTGTATATGTATGTATATATGTGTGTATATATATATATTTGAGGGTGTACCAAGAGATTTCCTTGAACAACCTTGTGGTAGTGTGAACGTTATCCTTATTTTATATATGGGGAAGCTATCAGAGAATTTAAATTACTTACCAAAGTTTCTCCTGCCACTAAAACTTAGAAGCAGATCTTGAATCTGGTTCTTTTGATTTGTACTGCAATTACACCACCTGCATTATATACCTTTTACAGTAAGCTATGACTAGAAATAGTTTTTGACAGCGGAAAGAGTCCTTTAAAATCTAGTTCAATATCAGCCTCCAACACTTATTAGCTTTGTGAGCCTGGGCCAATCAATGAACCTCTGTTTTACTCAGTTTCTTTAGTTGTAAAGTCAGGATAATAATACCTCCCTACCTCAATGGGTTGTTGTGAGGATAAAATCAGATAATACTTGTAAAGCCTTTAACATAATGACTGGCACATAGATTTCTCTTAATAAATATAATTTTTTTAACCTTCTTTTCATGTTACTGATAGATCTGCTTTGGACAAAATTATGTGTTTGTACCCACATGTGTGCACATGTATTTCTGAATGTATGGGAATCATAACATCCCAATTATCTGGTACTAAAATACCTAGCACTTTCCATTATCTGAAAACTTGAGGTAATAATGAATAAATATGTAGTTTTAAAAAAAGGAACTAAATTGAATTCAGCTGCAAAGTGAATATAAGTAACAATGACAAAAGATAAAATTGCTAAAGGCTTGTAAATTATAGAAAATTCTTCTCCCCATCAAAAAGAAGGGAAATACACTATAAAAATTTGGCATTGATGGCATCAAAACCAAGTAGTATGGGAAGAGTACCAGGAAAAATAGAGAGAATAGAAAGGAAATAAGATGGAGAGGAGAAAGGAGAGAATGCTGGAGGACAAAGCCAGCAATTAAGGATTAGATGGAGCAGGTCTACTGACAGAGGAAAAAAAGTGAGGCCCAAGAACAAAGGTGCCATCCAGGATAACACAACGGCCTAGGAACATTCAGCTTAAGGGTAAACAATTCCTTTTATATAGTATATATATAGTAGGTTTTATCAGATTTTTTTTCTGAATAGTACCTTCTGTTTAATAATCATAATTATAATATAGCATTTATGAGGTATTCTAGCCCCTTTTTTTTAAAACTCTTACCTTCTTTCTTGCAGCCAATATGTATTGGCTCCAAGGCAGAAGAGTGGCAAAGGTAGGCAATGGGGGTCAAGTGACTTGCCCAGGGTCACACAGCTGAGAAGTGGCTGAGGCCAGATTTGAACCCAGGACCTTCCATCTCTAGGGCTAACTCTCATTCCACTGAATTACCCAGCTGCCCCTTCCAGGCACTTTCTTAAGCACTGTGCTAACATTCTCTCAATTTGTTCTCAAAACAGCCCTAGGAATTAGGGGCTATTGTTATCCCTATTTTACAGATGTGAAAACTGAAGCAAGCAGGAAAAATGATTTGCTCCTGTTCATATAACCAATAAGCACTTGAGGCTCAATTTGAACTCAGTTCCTCCTGACTCCAAGTCAAGAATCCTATCCATTCCTCCACTTAGTTACCTTAATTATTTCCTATTTATCTTCCATATAGTTCATTTGTTAGTCTGTTTTCTATCAGTTAGACCATAAACAGTCTTTTGTCTTCTTTTGTATCCAGAATACTTACCAATGTGACTAGAACATAGTAGGTACTTAGTAAATGTTTATTGATTTTGTACTTCACTAATTTTTTCTTTGGAATAAAAGATTATATTGCATTAGGAAAATGTAAACTTTGAGGCAAAGACTATATTGTTTTTGCTTTTGTAATTCCAGCACAGTGTTATGCATTGTTCTGAGAAGGTGCTTTAGGTAATTATTCCTTGAAATGAATTATGTCCTTATGATTGCAGAAAGCTCATTTTGTAGCTGAATTATGAAATATTTTTAAACTACTTTTTCTTTTTAACTAGTAGATTGGAACTATTCTAGGATAAAAACTATATATTGTACACTTCCGTATTCCCTGTTGGATCTGGCAATGCTATATATGATGTGGGGGGAAATAGCTGACCAGTATTTGAGAACCTCAGGCTTTAGACTTACTGTTTTACTCACTACCTGTGTGACCATGGAAAAATAACTTCACCTGTTTAGGTTTCAAATTATTGACCTCTCCTTAACCTTGCTAAAAAAAACTTAATTACTTTTAAAAATTCCCCCAAAACTTAAAATACATCTTAATCCCACAAAATATGAAAAAAAAAGTCCAATTCTATTAGTTGTCTGCTAAGTTCCCTCCTAGCTCTATTAGGTTCCTCTAATAGGGATCTCACGCTTAACTACAATAAATATAGAGTGAATAATGAACAAATGAAATGAATGACTGACATCTCAGAATTATTTAATTTTGCAACATACTTCAATAATTTGATTATTTCTAGGATTTGAGTAGAAGTATTAGACTCAGGTTTTCTTCACAGTTTTTTTGGAAACTATTACTATAGAACTTCTCTATCTTGCTCATTTAGAGCATAAAAAATCTGCCTCAAAGACAAAGGAATTTAAGGAATTGTGATAATTAGATTAAATCTACACTGCCCATCTTTAGATTTAATCACCAAACGTGAAAACAACTCTATTTTTGGGAGGTCTGTAATCCATGTGTGCTAGAGTAGATGATGAATCAGAATTGACTGACTGCCTGGTAGGCAATCCTAAGAGAAGCTTTTGTTGTGATTGGACACGCAAACTAGGAGGAAGGCACAGGAAGTGACACATAAGTGATTCTTTTAAAAAGAGAGAATAGAGTGAGTGAGAGAGGCTTCTGGAGAAGGAGGTCTTCTGGTGAAGGAGCTCTTCTTGTTCATGGAGGAGTGCCAGCTGGGACCCTGAGACCTTGGTGAGACTGCTCTTAAATCTCTTTCTTAGAACTACACATGGTGAGTGAAGAAGGCTGACTCCTTTAACCTCCCAGAAGGTACTAGCCTCCAGGAGGCTACCTTGATTGGGAGAAGCCCTTGTGGCTAAAACCCTTGTTAATTGACTTTTAGGCTCTCCAGCTGGGCCTCTAGAACCCTGCTGGAGTAAAACCTAGATTTAAATACAATCTCTTACTCTTACCTTCTTCTCATCTCTCTACTTCCACTCTCTCCTATATTTGTAAATAAATTTCCATAAAAAGTTAAATTTGACTTGAGATTATTCCCTAATTGGGGATTTTTCCCCTGGTGACCAATCTTTTAATATTTAACCCAAAAATCCCTTGCCCTTACAGAATCATAATTCAATGTCTCTCTAAAAATATTATTATTATTATTACTATATCTAACATTTATGAAGAACTTTAATCTGTGTGAAATGTTTTGTTATTTAATTTGAGCTCTAAAATCACCTTGAGGAAACTGAGGCTAAAATATGTTTAATGACTGGTCAAAAATTCCAAATAAAGGAATGTCTGAGGCAGGACTCCAGATTAGCAGTTTATCCATTATGCTACCCAGCTTTCAACCAATCTACTAAATTCCTCCAAGATTATCTTGTCCCATGGCTCAAAATTGTAGATAACAACTTTGGGAAAACTTTTGGGAAGTATGTGAGTCCTGTTAAAGAGATCTCTGCTCTGGAAAACTATATCACAAATAATCCATTCAGCAAAGGGAAGTTGTAATTATTGTAACCAAGGTAACCTAAGCCTTGCTACAACTACCTACCTGAGTGTTTTACCAGAATTATTTTCCTTGTGTTGCTCTCTATTCCCGATGGGAAGGGAAGGATTTCATTTAGAATTGGCTATGACTCCAAAGGTCTTTTCTCCATCATATTCAATAAATATTTTGGTAGTGATTTTTGGTGGGGTGCTTCTCCCAGTTTTCCTACCAAGTGGAAAGCTGATAACTCTCTAGTGCCCTAGAATTTATTAGAAACTTGTCTTTTCTTTTCTTGAAACACTTGAAAGAAATCTTTTTCTTTTGTTAATATTTTAGTAATCAGGGAGGAAGGTGCTATTATTATACCATTTGTTATCTGAGGAAACTAAGGCAAAGAGAAGTTAGGTGACTTGCCCTTGGTCACATAATTGATTAAAATGAGATAGAATTAAAATTCAAATCTTCCTGACTGCTTGCTCTGCACTTTATCCACTAAACCACCTACCTGGCTAAGTCACTCCTTGATGCGAAGAGTTAAAATTAGAAAGAAAAATAATTTCAATAAAACTAGCAAACCGTGTCTGTCAACCATGTCTGAAAATACATGCCTTATTTTACACCTATATTTCCACACTTCTTTGAAGAAGGAAGCGAAATGAACTTTCCCTAATTTTTGGATCCAAACCTGGCCATTTTATTTGTAATTTGGCCATTTTATTTGTAAAAGCAAGTAAACTAGTTTAAATATCTGTTCCTCATCTCCTAGCTACAGATGAGCCAGTATGCTCATCTTTTGTGCCCAACTAATCTCTACTTTTTCTGCTCATTTCAAAGTTTAGGAGAAGAAATAAAGTTCAGTAACTTCAAATTTTATTTTAAGTTTTGCTTTGGATTGAGACACTGACAAAATAATATGAGGCAGAAACTGAACTGAAATGTAAGATACTACTCCTAATATATATATATATATAT